>NW_024080770.1:2580694-2747338 GCF_003009895.1 Hyaena hyaena
GCTGATGCATAGGAGCACATGTACCCCAATGTTCATAGCAGCACTCTGAACAATAGCCAAAACATGGAAAGAGCCTAAGTGTCCATCAACAGACGAATGAATCAAGATGTGGTTTATCTATACGATGGAATACTACATGGCAATGAGAAAGAATGAAATCTGGCCATGTGTAGCAACAAGGATGGACCTTGAGGGTGTTATGCTGAGCGAAATAAGTCAGGTAGAGAAGGACAAATACCATATGTTTGCACGTATAGGAGAATTAGGAGGACTTAATGGAGGACCATGGGAGAGAAGAAGGGGAGAAATCGGGGAGAGGGAGAGAAGTAAACCATGAGACACTCTTGAATGCTGAGAACAAACTGAGGACTGATGGGTGTTGGGGGGGGGAGATGGGCATGGAGGAGGGCACTGGTGGGGATGAGCACTGGGTGTTACATGGAAACCAACTTGACAATAAACTATTTGTAAAAAAATTAAAAAATTATAAATATTGAATGTTTATGATAATGCCATAAAGTATGACTAAAAATACTGTAAAAAAAATCAAATGGAAATGTTAGAAATAAAAATTCATTAGAGAACAAGAATTCCTGATGAGCTGATCAACAGATGAGGCACAGCTGAGGAAAGGCTCAGTGAACCTAAAGATAGATTAGTAGACATTGTTCAACTGAAATACAAGTAGGAAAAAAAAATTTTTTTTAACACAAAAAAACCAACTCAGAGCTATGGAGCTATAAGACAATATCAAATGGTGTAACATATGTATAACTGGAGTCTCATAAGGAAAGGAAAAACAAAGAATGAGGCATAAGAAATATCTGAAGTGACAATGGTCTCAAAATTTCCAAAATAATGAAAGATGTCAAACTACAGAAACAAGAATCTCAAAGAACCCTAAGTAGGATACATAGAAAGAAAGGTTAATAACACCTAAAGACATCATAATCTAGCTAATGAAAAGCGAAGAGAAAATCTTGAAAGTGCCCAAGAAAAAAGAAACATTACAAAGAGGAACAAAGATAAGAATTCTGGATTTCTCACTGAAAAATGAAATTTAAAAAAAATCATAATTATGACAAGATTTACATCGCTGTCTCAAGATAAGTTTTCAAATTGCAAGAGGTTCAATAATTTCTATTAACCATTACCTGCTCCTTTTACAAAATTCACTTTCTATATAGGTTGTAGGCAGCATAAGCCACTTATTTGGAGTCATAAAGTGCCTCGAACTAGAAATTCTTGGAAATCTGGACTGCTGTTTGGCGTTCTCAACCTCTTTAAATTCTTTCATTGTACATATTTTGCCTGTAGGAAGATTAGTAACCTAAATTAGCACCCTTAAATGCAACTCCCATTGCTTTTAGGTTATAAGATCACATGACAATTAGTACCAGTCTCACACTGAAGAAGAGTTCTTTTCTCGTTATCTTTGTCATATTGTGCCTTTTTCAAAGGATCACGAAATGGTGGAACGATAACCTACAAGAAAAGCAGATCTTTAAGGAAAGAACTGCAAGTCTTTTTCAGTCTATCCTAATCATCGGTGTATGACTCCTATGCCTGAAAAAATCAGTATCTACAAACTACTAAGTTTAACCATTTACAGAAATGGGGACACTCCAAAAAACTCTTTGCAAGGCCCTCCAGCCATGGTTATAGTTCTTGCTTTAACAGCCTTTTCAGATTATTGTGGATATTCTTCTTAGACACTATACCCACACTAAGTTCTGTAGTTTCTTAAAAGTTATGATGTGAAATGTGAAACTATATCAATAAATTATTCAAACTCAACTACATTAAAATCCATTGGTCTCTGTTGAACTTTGAGTGGATCTTTTATCCAGGTCATGGATTATTTGGAAGAAACTATATCATTGAGTTATGTGAGATCTTCCAAATTATCAATACATATCATTATACTATAATCATATTCACTAATATCATTACCAATCTCATCAAAAAACTATGAGTAGCAGAAAGCTGTCATACTCATGACAGTGAATATTTTTCCAAAATTTCATTTTCTGCTTAAAAGCTGTTTTATCATTGGCAACAAATACTGTCATTTTTCTTGAAGTGACTTCATGAATTTTCCAAAAAATGTCTGCCAAATATCCAACACTTATAACCATAATTTATAAGTCATTTAAAAAAAAAGTGTACCATGAAAAATAAATCAAGCAGTATAGCTGACAATTCAAGCAATCATTAGGAAGAAGTGCTCTTTGCATACTTACTGTTTCATCACACAGAATACTAAAAAGATATATACTTAGGAGCAAGATTTCATAAAATTAACAATTTTTAATGTTTGATCAAGGACATTCTTAAGTGAAACTGCAATTTTTTTTTTTACTGTGAGTGCATGGCAGTGAGCATATAATGATGACCAGTATGATTTGGTGACACTGACTTAAGTTGTTCTAATTACCAGCAGCTTCACCCACCATTGCTTTTGCACCATCAGAGCCAATGTCAATGCTATGAAAAGGTAAATAATATTTGGCACTATTATGAAAATACTTGGCCTAATGGGTCCCTTAAAAGGGCTTCAGGGCTCTCAAAGATCTACGTACCTCACTTTGAGAACTGCTGTTATAACCTCAAACTGTTCCACTTAGAGGCCGCCTATCAGCTTCATTTAGAAAAGTAGAATGGTAAAAGAACAAACTAGAATTTTGATATCAAAAAGATCTAGTTTCAAATCCCAATTCTGCCCCTTAACTAGTTATTATACTAGTTAATAAACTAAGGCTCTAACTTTAAACTCTCACTTTAACTCCTACCTACTAAAATAGGGACAATAGCACATGCACACACCCTGATTTGGCAAAAAAAAACAAACATGCTTTGCCTGCAAATGCCTACAGTTTAAAATGTCTATGACTCGAGGGTTCAGTCGGTTAGGCATTCGACTCTTGATTTTGGCTCAGGTCAGGATCTCATGGTTTGTGAGTTCAAGCCCCATATCAGGCTTTTCACTGACAGTGTGGAGCCTGCTTGGGATTCTCTGTCTCCCTCTCTCTCTCTGCCCCTCTCCCACTCATCCACTCTCAAAAATAAACATAAAAAAATAAAATAATATGTCTATGACTCAAGAATTTTAATTTTGTTTAATAATATCCACTATTAGCAGGCTACCTGGGTGGTCAGTTAGTTAAATGTCTGACTTCAGCACAGGTCATGATCTCGCGGTTCATGAGTTCAAGCCTGCATTAGGCTCTGCACGGGTGATGAGGAGCCTCCTTAGGATTCTCTCTCTCTCCCTCACTCTCCCTGCCCCTTCCCTACTTGTGTGCACTCTCACTCTCTCTCTCAAAATATATTTTAAAAAATCCACTATTAGCAAAAGTGTGGGAAAATGGACTCTGGCAGGGACACAAATTTATACAATTATTCTGGAGGACAATTTGGTAATATGAATCAAAACCATGCATAACCTTTAACTCAGCAATTCTACCTCTAGCAAGTTACCCTAAGGAAAAAATTAAATAGTTACAGGGAAGTTTATCATGTCATTTATAACAACAATAGGTTCAAAACAATCTAGATGTTTGAAACAGGGAATATGTTTAAAAAAAATGATGGCATAGCAAGGTACCATATATGGTTAGAAACATATCTATGCTCTATTTACAGTTGTGCGGCTATGAAAAGTAATTTAACAGGTCTGTGTCTCACTTGCCTCATCTGCAAATTACCTCATGTGGTAGTAGCAAAGATGGAAGAAAAAAAAAAGTCCTAATATTTGGTTAAGCCTTCAGTGCAAGTTAGCAGTCATTACTAATAGAATATTATACAATGATAAAAATTATGTATTTACATTTTTTGTTTATTTCTTACTGAGACAGAGAAAAACAGAGCATGACTGGGGGAGGGGCAGAGAGAGAGGGAGACAGAATCTGCAGTAGACTCCAGGCTCTGAGCGGTCAGCACATAGCCTGATGCGGGGCTCCCAGGGCTCAAACCCACAAACCCTGAGATCATGACCTGAGCCAAAGTTGGATGCTTAATTGACTGAGCCACCCAGATGTCCCTGTATTTACATTTATGACAAAAAAAGAGAAAACCATAAAACTATTGAGAAAAAAGGAGAGTATCTGGGTGGCTCAGTCAGTTGAGCAACCACCTTTTAGTTTTGGCTGGGTCATGGGACCGAGCCCCGTGTCACACTCCACACTGAGTGTAGAGCCTGCTTGAGATTCTCTCTCCCTCTGCCCCTCTCCCCTGCTCATGCTATCTTTCTCTCTAAAAAAAAAAGAAAAAAGAAAAAAACACACAAAAACAACTAATGAAGAAAAAAATGCAGAGTATGAACCTAATGGGTGTTATCCCACTTTTGTAAAATAAATCTACATACAGAAAAAAGCCTTGGATATCCAAAAGGATATAAAGAAAAATGTTAATGAGTTCATTCTGGGTAATGGAATTGTGAATGGTTTTTTCATTCTTTATTTAAATATAGATTTTGTTCATTTATCATGAAAATGTATTACATTTGTAACAAATTTTTAAGAGTCTGAAATTTTTAAATGTTACCTACTACCTGAATATTATACAATAATTTCAAATTTTACTGAGGTTTAATTTACTTTGGACTTTGTTGTTTTTTGGGTTTCTTTACTTATTTTGAGAGAGAGCATGAGTGATCAGGAAAGGGGCCGAGAGAGAGAATCCCAAGCAGGTTCCATACCGTCAGCACAGAGCTTGATGCGGGCTCAATCTAACGAACAGTGAGATCTTGACCTGAGCCAAAGTCAAGAATCACCAAGGCACCCCTGGACTCTGGGTGTTTTATTCCTAAGATATGGAGATGGGAAACAATTCTTAAGATGTTACTGCATTCTGGGGCACCTGGGTCACTCAAGTCAGTTGAGCATCCGACTTCAGCTCAGGTCATGATCTCGCTTGCTGCTATTAGTGCAAAGCCTGCTTTCAATCCTCTGTTTCCCTCTCTCTTTGCCCCTCCCCCACTAGCGCTCTCTCAAAAAAAAAAAAAAAAAAAAAAGATGCTACTGCATTCTTAGAGAATCACTAAAGGACTACCCACACATCAGGGCTGCTCAAAAAAGCCAACCACATAATATAAAAAATAAGAAGTCTATCCTACCTTCAGAAAATTCGGGTCCTTTTTGCTCATATAAAAAGGATCATACTCTTTCGGATCATAATGCTCTATAAATACATTTCCCTATAGGAAGGAAATAAAACTACACATAACAAGAGGTACACAATTAATTTTGAGCATAACAGGACTCAACAGTCAAACACAATTCCATTCTTCTGCTTCAAAACGGCATTAATGACAAATACAAAAGGGAAGGGAAGACCAAATTTAAAGCTAAACTTGAGGTAGTCAAGTAATAAACATTATAGTGATAGAAGGAATCTACTTAAAATTTGCTAGAATTAATAATGAATGTTGGGACACCAACAGATTTGGGAAATTATTTTTAAATGCTTAGTAGTCAAACATCTCAGATCTCTTAGAGATGCCAAAATAGAAATATCTTATAGTTTTGTAAACAACCAGGTTCTAGAACTATATCTATCAACCCTAGAGTCCAAATTTAATTGGTATACAAAATTATTACATGAGAAAAGCAGACAAGTAATACTAATCTACCCATTTAACTCCAGACCTAATCCTCTTTCTTCCATCCTTTCCACATGCCCTAGATTTAGGAATAGTATATGCTCTAACAGAGTAGAGTTTATACATATATAGAGTGGAAGAGGTAGGCTATTTGGATGATTATAAAGATAATCACAATTTTAAACCAACTGAAACAAGTATCAAATGACCTCTTATTACCTTTTTATTTACATGTTTTAAAAAACCACCTAATTCCTCTTGTCTCCTTTTATTAATCTTCTTATGTGAACAAACTTTTTCTATAATTTTCTTCTGGAGAGGATCTGCCACATGGTCAGTCCATCTTTTATACAACCTCTCCTTTCTTCTTGCATTTAAGAACTCATGATGTTGCAAATATTTATCTAGTTCCTATTAAACAATGATAGAAAAAACAATTATCCTAAAGCTATTTAAAATCTAAAGTTCATTTATATTCCTAAGAATAACTCACAAAGTCATTCACTGATTCATCTATTTGGCTTCTACTGTGTGACACGCACTATACTAGAAATAATGAATATATAGATAAATTAGGCAACATGCCTACTCTTCCTGGACAGACTACAAGACAAATACACAAAACAATAGGAGGAAGGACGATATAGCAAGATGTATATGTGTGTGTGTATAATATATACACATGTATACATATGTTACATAGATGTCTGTAAATATATATATACCTATAAAAGAACTAAAAACAAAAAGACTCAGATACTTGTATACCAATGTTTGTAGCAGCATTATTCACAATAGCCAAAAAATGAAAGCAACCCAAGTGTCCATCAGCAGATGAATGTATAAACAAAATGTAGTATATACACAAAATGGAGTATTATGCAGCCATAAAATGGAATGAAGTTCTGAAATAGGCTACAACATGGATGAATCTTGAAGACAATATGCTAAGTGAAATAAGACAGACACAAAAGGACAAATATTGTAGGATTCCACTTACGTGCAATTATCTAGAATAAACAAATGCATAGAGACAGATGCTAAATTAGGGGTTACCAGAGGCATCTCTGGGGAGGGAGGAATGGGAAGACATTACTTAATGCATATAAAGTTTTGGTTAGGGTGATATAGTTTTAGAAATAGATAAACGGTGATGGTTTCACAACACCCATCTATTTGGAAATAGATAGTAATGCTAATTGCACAACCTGTGAATGCAATTAACAACACTGAACTGTACACTTAAAAATGGTTAAGGGGTATCTGGGTGGCAGGTCACAGATCTCAAGTCATGAAATCAAGACCTGTGTCACACTCCACATTGGGAGTGGAGTCTGTTTAAGATTCTCTTTCCCTCTCCCTCTGCCCCTCCCCATGCACATGCACGCTTGCTTGCTCACTCTCATTTAAAAAATGGTTTAAAATAGCAAATTTTATGTTATATATATTTTACCACAATGGAAAAAAGTAACAAATTTTTTTTTTTACTCCTATAGTGGGAGACATTTGGGATGGGCCTTAAAGGAGTTATCTAGCGGGGTTGCTTGGGTGGCTCAGTTGGTTGGGTGTCCAACTTCAGCTCAGGTCATGATCTCGCAGTTCGTGAGTTCAAGTCCCACAATGGGCTCTGTGCTGACAGCTCAGAGCCTGGAGCCTGCTTCTGATTCTGTGTGTGTCTCTCTCTGCTCCTTCCCCACTCACGCTCTGTCTCTCTCTCAAAAACAAACGTTAAAAAAATTTTTTAAAAAGAGTTACTAGAGGGAACCTGAGTGGATCAGTAGTGGATCCACTCAGAACCTGAGTGGATCTGACTGCCAGCTCAGAGCCTGGAGCCTGTTTCAGAGTCTGTGACTCCCTCTCTCTCTGACCCTCCCCTGCTCATGCCATCTCTCTCTCCCCTAGAAATAAATTTAAAAAAAAACATTTAAAAAAAAAAGAAAGAAAAAGGAGTTATCTAGGAAGAGAAGGTATGAGAATGTGGAAGAAGAAAAATCTATTGAAAAAGAAAAAAGAGTAAACTGGCGGAAAAGTAGCACAACCCAAATGAAATGGCAAGCAGCCTGTAAATAAAGAAAATGACTGACTTAAGCTATACACTAAAATTTGTTTATCCAAAACTTATCCACCTGTCATTTAGTAAATGAAATCATGTGATTACTAAAATCAATCACATGAAATTCAAAATGAGGAAAAAAAAAAACACACAAAAAAGAGGCCATATCCCTTCTTATATTCAGGTCATAGCACACTTCAACCATTTTTTTTTAAGTAGGCTTCATGCCCAGAGGAGAGCCCAGTGCAGGGCTTGAACTCATGACCCAGAGATCAAGACCAGAGTTGAGATCGAGTCTGATGCTTAACCAACTGAGCTACCCAGATGCCCCACACTTCAACCATTCTTAATGAATAGCTCCTCTCTTTTTTAAACAACTGTAAAGAAAATTCTTAAAAACAAAAACAAGTTACCCACTCCAGTGTTTACCACACATGGACATTTATCTTGTCTTATAATTAAGCCCATCCTGTTACAGTTAAAGCCTTCTTTTTACCTATGCCTTACCTAAATTCTTCTTCTTATCTAGTAATAATTAGTCAGTGAGTCCCAGTAACAGCTCTTAAAACTCTTAAGAATACACGGTGACTCCACAGAAGCCCCACTAGATGAAAGAACAAGTGACTAGGGGAAAACTCGTATATAAAAGTATCTGTGAGGGGGCACCTGGGGGGCTCAGTTGGTTAAGCCTCCAACTTCGGCTCAGATCATGATCTCGTGGTTGGTGAGTTTGAGCCCCGTGTGCTGGCAGCTCAGAGCCTGGAGCCTGTTTCGGATTCTGTGTCTCCCTCTCTCTCTGCCCATCCCCTGCTCATGCTCGGTCTCTGTCTCAAAAACAAATAAACTATAAAAAAATTTTTTTTAAGTATCTGTGAGGAACACCTGGGTGGCTTAGTCGGTTAAGCATCAGACTCTTGGTTTCGACTCAGGTCATGATCTCACAGTTTATGAGTTCAAGCCTTGCATCTTGTGCTCTGGACACAGAGCCTGCTTGGGATTCTCTCTCTCTCTCTCTCTCTCTCTCTCCTCCCTCTCCCTGTCCCTTGCCTGCTCATGCTCTCTCAAAATAAATAAACTTAAAAAAAATATGTGTGAAAAAAATCCCCACAAATAAAAAGACAGGAAGTCAATTAAAACAACCTCAGAGATCTCTTAAGGTTAACCCTAGGCATTAATGAGTGTTTTCAATTCTATTTTCCATCTAAAAGGGAAAGACAAAAGTTAATTTCACATTATAGAATTATAATGTAATTAACTGTCACATTACAGAATGTGACACATTCTGTAACCAATTCTTACCTTAATTACATAATTTTCTCTATATAATATCGATTGAATAGCTGCATCAATATCTTCTTTAGCTAATACCTAAAATTATAGAATGAAATTTTGAAAATCAAATTTAAAAAATCAAATTATTAATACTATCTGGACTCACAGACATATCCCTGGAAAGTTCTCTATAAATACAATTTTTCTACCTCAAATCATATCATCAAGTACTTTTTATTTTATTTTTTATTTTTTTTATCAAGTACTTTTTAAAGAGCATCTGAATCTTTCTATTTGCTATAGCTCATTCGAAGGCAAAAAATAACTCAGATTATAGACATTTTGAATCCCAGCATGGACAAATGACCAGCCCATCACCATATGGTAAGTAGAATCGATCTTTTTTTTTCACATTTCATGAAAGGCTTTCACCTTTATGGGTTAAAATAGAATCAGGCCTTTATTTGAATTCATTCAATCATGAGTGACTTCTGCTTTAATCCATTTAGTCATTGTAGCTATCAAATACTAATAATAAATTTGTTTATATACAAGTCACATTTTTAGATTTTAAAGGAACACAATCTTCAGGAAATAGTTCATAATAATAATTTTTTCCATTTTCACAACAAATCTTCCACAATTAACTATCTGCCAGAAAATACAAGAGGTTATAATTAATGTCATTGAATTATACTTAAAAATGGTTAAAAATAGTGAACTTTGATACTATATATATCTTACCACAATGGAAATATGATTAATTTTTTTTAATTTCCCAAAGTTACTAACATTTTGGGTGGGCTTTTAAAATCCATTCATAATAATACAAAAAAAATTTCTCAAATTAACTATTATTGGAAATAGTTGTCTTCAGTTCCACTATTCTTGTTTTCAAAAAAGAGAGTAAAATCTCAAAATCCGGGGCGCCTGGGTGGCTCAGTCGGTTAAGCGTCCGACTTCAGCTCAGGTCATGATCTCACAGTTCGTGGGTTCAAGCCCCGTGTTGGGCTCTGTGCTGACAGCTAGCTCAGAGCCTGGAGCCTGTTTCAGATTCTGTATCTCCCTCCATCTCTCTCTGACCCTCCCCTGCTCACACTGTCTCTCTCTCTCTCAGAAATAAATAAAACATTAAAAAAAAAAGAATTAAAAAAAACCTCAAAATCCAAGAACTTACCTTCCCAAGGATGGCTAACACTCAAGGAAATTAAGGGTCATAGGAGTTAAGCAACAAGTAGAAGCCTAGAAAATTCTGCACAGAAACAAGAATTTAAACTCAAATGTAACTAACTCCAGATTCACTTTCTTTGTTCTTTCTGCCTCACAGAGTTGCTATTCCTGGCAAACCTGTTGTTCTCAAAACCAAGATGGGTACTGAAATAATATTCTAGACAATAATAGAAAAAACAACAATCTGAAGACATTGGAGACTTGACCAAAAGCAGGGAGAAAACAGAATGTAGTCAATAATTAGAAAAAGAAAGTAACAGCAGTGGGTTTCAGTTTTATAGACTTTTGTCTAAGAGCAGGCCTCTATCAGAGCTAAAGCAGAGGGTTCAAACTCAGAAACATGAAGTTTTACAGAATTTAAGAATTAGAAGACAAGAGTTCAGGGAATCCAGAGGAGCTGGAAAGTCAAAGGAGAAATACCTGAAAGGAGAAAGCCAGAGAGGATGCCACAAACTTTACAAATGACCTGACCAAATCTCTGGCAGATCCTTGAACTGTGTATGTACAAGGCAGATATGATCTCACAGTTCATGGGTTTGAGCCCCGCATCAGGCTCTGTGCTGACAGCTAGCTCAGAGCCTGGAGGCTGTCTCTGGATTCTATATCTCTCCCTCTCTCTGAGCATCCCCTGCTCACGCTGCCTCTCTGACTCTTAAAAAAAAAAAAAAAAAAGTTAAATTCATTTCCCGTATGACCCAGTCATTCCACAATTATATACTTACCCAAGAGAAATGAAAGCATATGTCCATATAAAGACAAGTGCATGAGTGTTCCTAACAGCTTTGTGACAGCCACAAAATGCAAACCCAAATGTCCATCAGGAGGATGGACAAACCATATAGCATTTAGCAAAAAAAAAAAAAAAAAAAAAAAATGAAGTACTGAAGTACTGATACATGCCACAACACAGACGAATTGCAAAAATAATTATGCTGAAAGAAAGAAGCCAGACAAAAAGCATATTGTAAGATTACATCTGCATTAAAAAAAAGAATTATGTTTATTTACTTCTGAGAGAGAGACAGAGAGAGGCATGAGTGGGGGAGGGGCAGAGAGACCAGGAAACAATCTGAAGCAGGACCCAGGCTCTCAGCTGTCAGCACAAAGCCCTACGTTCAGGACTCAAACCATAGACTGCGAGTTCATGGCCTGAACAAAAGTTGGACACTTAATCAACTGAGCCACCCAGGCGCCCCACATCTGAATAAAATTTTTTAAGGGCAAAATAAACTATAGTGACAGCAAATCAGTGATTGCCTTGGTTGGGGATAGAAAAGGAGGAAACTTTGGGCATAATGAATATGTTCATTCTCTTAACTGTGGTGGTTTCACGTGTGAATACGTATGTCAACATTTATCAAACTGCACACTTCAAATATATGCAGTTTAGTGTGTACTAATTATACCTTATAAAGCTGTTTAGAAAATAAGAAATCACAATAGTTTTTCAAAATACAACATATATAAATTCAGGTGATGAAGTTTACAAGAGTGCTTCAGGAAAGCAGCGCCTAGGTGGCTCAGTTGAGCACCAAACTCTCGATTTTCATTCAGGTCATGATCTCACAGTTCATGAGACATGAGATGGTGCCCCAAGCCCAGCTCAGTGCTGGTAGGATGGAGCCTACAGAAGTCATATAATCAATTACCTATGATTCCACCTTAGGAAACTAGAGAATGAAGAGAAAACATGATGTTAGTAGAATAAATGGAATAGTAAAGAACAGAAATGAAACAGAAAACATAGAAAAAATGTTAAGCACAAGCCAATTCTCAGTGCAACTACCCAGATAGAAACTAAAATGCCATACACTACTGTTACCTCCATAAAATGAAGTGGCTGTGGTTCCAACCATTCTTTCGAGCTCTTGGGCTTAGGATGCTTGTCAGTTAGGATATCATCACTGTCTAAATTTTTCATTGTGGTCACAAATAACAGAGCCCCTAGAAAGACTAGAAGATTCGCTTATTCATTAATGAGAATTCACAGTCTTACTCTCTATTAACAATCCTTGGCCACCATGAGCAGGTGTGGGACGGATTCTGACTTAGTAGCCACCCACACTCTGCCTAACAAGAGGACTTCACCATAGTTCCTGATGATGTCCTCAAAACCAGCGTCTTTGAAGCAGGGGAGGTTCTCCCTGGACTGACCCGTGTCCCCCTTAAATTCCAGGCTTCCCACGTCCTACAACACAGCCGATTGGAGCCGGTGTGGCAATTACCAGCCAGGCCTCTAGGGGTCGCACGGCAGCACTTTTCTGACCGAGGGCCGCCAACCCGAGAGCTGTAAATTCCTGGCTACCGCAGCCCACACAGGCGGCGCTGCTTACAGAAGGGAGGGCTTTTCAGACAATCTTTGCGTGTCCTCTAGCTCTAGGTCGCCCAAAGCAGTCCCCCCGACACATACACACACAAGGACTGTCATCTGAGGAGGAAGCTGTCATCAGGGCTTGCGCCCTTTGTAGACCTACAAGCACCCACGACCCCATCCCTCCCCTCCCACCCCGTCAGCAAGATGCGGGCGAGCTCTGGCCGGCCCCGCAGGAAAGTTGCAGACCACGACAGGTACCTGAGCTCTCCCCTCCCCCAGGACTGACTGGGCCTTCGGCTCCCCGCAGCACTCGGGGGCCCGGCCCCACGGCCCACGGCCCACCAGTCGTTGGCTGCCGCGGGACAGTGAGCCCGCCCGGGCCCGCGGCCCCCTCAGCTGGAGCCGGCGGCCTCGGAATGGCAGAATGTTCGCGTCTAGCGTTTTCCGACGCAACCTCCAGCGGACCCTGTGCGGCGCCAGGCGACGACGAGTCAGAATTCTGCGAGGTCGCAGGGCCTGGAAAGCGTCCGCGGAGTCTGTGAGCCCCAACTGCGCTCAAGTGTGGTCCCACGAGTTTGTAACCTGGACACCTGCGGTGAGGACGCTGGTGGGCGGGGCGTGGTTAGCGAACCAAACCGAAGCCCTTCTCGGTGACGGGCAGCTGTCACAGCCAATAGCTAGGTACGTTGCTTCTCCGCCCCGCCCTCCCCAGCGTCCGTTGATCGCAGGCTGCTGCTCACGCCGGCCTTTGCGGGGTGGGCTTTTCTTGAGTGCCTGGTTCCTTCCGCCTGCGCCGGGCCCGTTGCGCTCCCTTAAGCCATCTGTGCGTCTCCCAACCAACAGGACTAGACAGTAGTCCTCCCCCCTAGCCTCCAGTCCCACTTCAGGAAACATCCCAGGAGTGGCCGAGAAGGGGTGCCTGCCCTCAGTATTATCCCTTAGAAGGACGAGAGTTTGTGGAAGTTGTTCTTATGAGGATGGGAAATGTCGCTTTAAATGCGTTAAAGGTTTATTTAGTCCCCTGTATCAGTGTCTATAGTTGGCGCTGATGATGGTCAGCGAGCGGTAAGAGAATGTGAGGACTCAGGACCAGCTGATCGCATTCAGCTTTGCTTAGATCGCTGGCGTGCATCCGCAGGTGTTCGGTTTGGGGTTTATAATCTCAGGTGATTCCGATGCGAACCACAGATTTAACTAGAAAATTAAGAGCATTGATTTTCTAAGCTCACTTAATAACCTGCTGTGCGAACTGTGATTTTCTATTATTCTATTTTCCACTTTGTGTACTGGTGGATATTAGATAACGGACCACAGTTTTCACGCTGACACCTGTCCAATGGGTCTTAGGGAGGTTTGTATTCACAGGGTGAATCGTATCAACTGCGGTTCCCTTTTTCAGAGCTCAGGGAGCATGAGCCATTTGCAGAACTTACTGTTAGATACCCTCCTGGGAACAAAGCATGTGGACAGTGCAGCCCTCATCAAACTCCAGGAGCGAAGCTTGAGTGTAGCATCACCTGGATTTAGCGTAAGAAAAAGCCGGTTTTTGGATCAGCATTACAAACTCTTTCTATAAAGAACCATAGTCAACATTTTCGGTTTCTGGGCTATATGGCCAGAACTACTACTACGCAGTTTTAATGGAAAAACAAACAGTACGTTAAAAAGTGGGTGTGACTATGTTCCAATAAATCTTTATGAACCACAAGCTTGAATTTCATGTAATTTTTACATATCACAAAATATTATACTATTTGTTTTTTCCAGTGACTTAAAAATGGGGGGGGAAACATTCTTAGCTTGCAGGCCTACAAAAACAGGTAGTGGGCCAAATTTGGCCAGCCTGCCATAGTTTGCCCACTCCTAGTCTGACTTCTGCAGGTAATGCCCAGTGATGTCCGAACTCTTGTGAATGGATTCGCCAAGAACCCTTTGCAAACCAGAAGAGAAGGATTGTATTTCAAGGAAAAGGACTACAAATGTGTCCGGGCAGATGACTATTCTCTTTATGCTAAGAATGTGAGTGTTTGAGATTTGAAGACAGCTAGGTAAAAAACCTTAAGAAAATTGACTCCAATTTGCTCCGCCCCCCCATCCCATTTATAAAACAAATTAAGCCCATTACTGCAGTAGCAATGTCTGAGGCAGCAGTCTAATGCCAGGAAGGCATATGCAAAAGAAAGTATGAACAGAGAACCTAGCTGAGAAATAGTCATTCCAATGGAATCTATCAACTGAACCCTGCCTGAAGTATCTTTTTTTACGACTCCATACTCTACATCCTCTTTCTTAAAAAAAAAGAAAAGAAAGAAAAGAAAAAGACAAAGTAAAAGAAAAAGAAAAAAGGTGATAGCATTCTTGTGCTTAAAACATCTCTTGGCTCTCTGTTGCCTGTAAGGAAACAAGGAAATGAAATTCACATTTATTGGATGCCCTATGCTATGGCATAAACATACTTCATCTGTATTATAAAGTAAGTAGCCTCATTTTACGGGTGACAAAACTGAGATCTAACAAGGTTAAATAATTCTTCCTTAGTCATGCAGCGAAAAATGGAGGTGTCAGGATTCAAGCCCAAAGCTGTCCAATTTCAAAATGTATTACCTTTTCATTATATCATTTGTTCTCCTTGAGATAGGGGTCAATTATAATCAGTTGGGGAACTTTTCCAAACACAGATATATGAGTGTAATGTCAAAAAATGTGGCTGGAGTGTAACTACTAGTTCTGTAATGAGAACCAAAAAAGGGCATTCTGTTTTCCTTTTATCCAGGAAAACACTGGTGTGGTTGTTGTGAAAACCCATCTGTATCTTCTGGTGGCAACTTACACTGAAGGCATGTATCCTAGTGTTTGTGTGGAAGCCACGGAGAAACTGGGTAAGTTTGTCTCCCTATGCCTGTCTTCGTTCCCTACGGTAGTGAGGTCTTCTGACTGCTAGTAACTATGAGCCAATTCATACCACCTAGGGCAGAAAGGAGGAATTTATTGGAAGAGTACTGGGGTTAATTAGCTGAACCACAGGGAAAATGGATTCCAGGGACAGCAATACTGCTAGAATGCTTCTCTAGTCTGTTTCTCTTTCTTTCTTTCCTTCTTTCTTTCTTTCTTTCTTTCTTTCTTTCTTTCTTTCTTTCTTTCTTTCTTTCTTTCTCTTTCTTTCTTTCTTTCTTCCTTCCTTTCTTTCTTTCTTTCTTTGTTCCTTCCTTCCTTCCTTTCTTGAGAGCATAAAAGTGAGCACAAGCAGGGGAGAGGGGTAGAGAAATAGAAGGGTAGAGTGAGGGGAGGGGAGAATCTTAAGCAGGCTCCAAGCTCAGTTTGGATGGGGCTCAATCCCACAACCGTGGGATCATGACCTAAGCCGAAATCAAGAGTCAGATGCTCAACAGACTGAGCCACCCAGGTGCCCCTCTAGTCTAAGAGTGTCAGCTTTGTTCTGTCCTATTGCAAAGCCTTTCCTGGCTGGTATCATGGTCAAGGCTCACATACGGCCTCTTAATTTCTTTTAGGACCCTGATTTGACAATTATTGGGTCACTTATTGGGGGCTAGGGTTGAGGAAGAGGGGCTATTGGGGGGCTAGGGGTGAGGAAGGCAGCAGGGTAAAGAAAAAAACAGAAGTGTTAACTGGTGGGGGCCACCCTATGTAAAGGAGCCTTGTACAGAAAAATTACTGAGCCAGGCAGCTACCTTATTGATGTCCACTACATTCTTCTTCTGTGTCCTTATGTTTTTGAATGAAGATCTTATGTAGGACTAACTGGGAAATTATATCTATGAGAGTTGAGCTTAATGAACAATATATTAGGCTGGTGTTCAGATTTTTAAATGTAAACCTAAATTCCTAAAAAAAAAAATTTAGGGTTGCTTGAACACTCCTTTGAGATAGTAGAAGCCTCTACTTGTACTAGTGAGGAAAGCAGTCATTCTTTCAATACATATTCAGTGATGATCCACCACGTCTGTTCTTCTCTCCAAATAAACAAGGAGATCAAAGCTGTAAGCAGACATAGTCTCTACCTCCCAGGCTCCTATACATGCTATCCTATCTGCCTGAAGTAGCGTTCCTTTCTGTCTCTGCCCCTTCACATCCAGTTGTCAAATTCCTAATCATCACTGGAGATGCAAGTCACTTCTTGGGCTTCTGTCCACTATGCTATGCATTTTATGCATACCTTTATTATTACTGCCATCAGAGCTCTTCCTTTACCTAGATTGTAAGACACTAGAAGATAAGAATTGTGTCTTAATCTACTTATCTCCAGTACCTAAAACAGCCTCTAGTGTTGAGTAGGTAATAAGTGTTTGATGACCAAATAAGTGAATGACCTCTGACTAGCAGAATCCGGCAAGGCACCAGAGAAGTGAATCTTGAAAACTTAACTGAGAAATTACCATCACAGAAACACACACACACACACACGTATGTATGCACAGAACTTCCCAGTTGTTATAGTTTCCTGGCATGGAGTGTCATAAACCATGCTACACAGCCGGCAATGAGGTATTCTAAGAGTAAACAGGACTGAGCCTAAACAAGACACAACTTTGGAAGCACCTAACAGAAGGAGTGACCACCAACGTGGGAGGAATAGGCAATTACTACCACCAAGGTCCTTTTCTGGGCAGGTGTCAAAATTTGAGGGAGGGTCAGTTTCAGTAGACTAGGGCTGAAGCAGAAAGACAGAACAGAGACCTGTAGATTTGGATTAATTATCTAATTAAAGGTATCCAATAAATGGTGCTAGGAAAAGAGGTGATTAAGCTGTCAAGAGGCCAGATTCTACCCTATCAACTGGGGCCCAGGGCTAATTCCCCAGGTCTCCTGTGGACACCAGGGAAGTTGCCTCAGCACTGTAAAGTAGATTCTGTGGCTGGGAGTAAAGGCTGAGGTTCTTGTTTAGAACCACAAAAGACTCCAAAGAATCTATACTAGTTAGAAGGAGATAGCTGACATCATGCTACTAAAATCCTACTGCTTGGAGTGCCTGCATGGCTCAGTCAGTTAAGCAACCCGCTTTGGCTCAGGTCATGATCTCACAATTTGTGAGTTCAAGCCCCGCATGAGGCTCCATGCTGACAGCTCGGGGCCTGGAGCCTGCTTCAGATTCTGTGTGTCCTTCCCTCTCTGCTCCTCCTCTACTTATGCTAGCGCGCTCTCTCTCTCAAGAAAAAAAAAAAAAACACATCTCCTGCTCTAGGAAGGGATGGGCTATCTTGGAAGTGGTTAGATTCTCATGAAGGATAATTGAGGCAGACACCTACTCAGGAGTCAGTTACTTATCTCATTACTTCTGTTTCCTTCACTTGTTTTTCTTTAATTATATTTTTCTCTATCAAAAAATTATACATGATAATTACAGAAAATTTGGGAAATAAAGAATTATGACTATTTATCTTTCTAGGAGATATCTATATCTTTGAGAGCAAGGGCTGGGTATTAACTACCCAGTCATCCTTGTATCTCCAGCATCTGGCACATGGTAGTCACTCCCAATGTCTGTGGGATAAATAAATAAATGAATCATACTGTGGTGATGATTTGCTGCTCACAAGTAATAACCATGTTCTGGTTTCTTGCAGGAGACTATCTAAGAAGAAAGGGAAATTAAGTCATCAAAGGACTATGAAAGACAGCTTTTGTTATTTTAGGAAATTGATTCTAAAGAAAAAGTAATGCCTTAGTTTGTGGTTGAAAAACTCTGGGAAGAAGATACGGAAAAGGAAGGAAGAATGGGTTAAGGAAGTGATTTTTCTTATTTCATGAGATCCTCTTCTTTAATTGGAATTCTTTGATAAGCTTTACCTGTCTGCTTTGTTTGATTTTTTTCAAGTGTTGGTCATTGGCATGAGTGTGAGGACACTGATAGCAACACGGGGCGTATTTGTTGAGAGTCTCCTCCATAAATCTCTTGGACTCTCCCACACATCCTGCTGGGTATGCCAAGAGCGCAAGGCCTAACCACTTTTCAGGGTTATGTTCCAGGAAGTAACCCCGAGAAATGAAGTAATGTCTCCCTTCAGAACAAAGAGTGAGCTTTCTTACTGCTTGCCATAAAAAAAGTTCCCCCGAACTCAGTGTTGCTATCCTGTAATGCTGCTCACCACATATGTGACAGCCATCTGGTCCACATCACCTCTATAGGACTTGGGGAAAAGGGCAACACAAAGGCCACCCTTTGGGCCATGGTCAAAGTATTTGATGGGCATTCCACACTCCCCACCATCTGCAGATATCTGATTTTGTTGAACTTTGAAATGGCCTTTCAAGGGGCGCCTGGGTGGCTTAGTCGGTTAAGCATCCGACTTTCGCTTAGGTCATGATCTCACGGTTCGTGGGTTCGAGCCCCGCGTCGGGCTCTGTGCTGACTGCCAGCTTGGAGCCTGGAGCCTGTTTCAGTCTGTGACTCCCTCTCTCTCTGACCCTCCCCTGCTCACGCTGTCTCTCTCTCCTAGAAATAAAAAAAAAAAAAAAGAAATGGCCTTTCAAAAATCAACTCAAGGGTGTGTGGGTGGCTCAGTTGGTTAAGCATCTGACTTTGGCTCAGATCATGATCCCATGGGTTGTGGATTCAAGCCCCACATAGGGCTCTGTGTTGACAGCTCAGAGCCTGGAGCCTGCTTTAGATTCTGTGTCTCCCTCACTCTCTGCCCCTCCTCTGCTCACACTCTGTCTCTCTCTCTCTCTCTCTGTCAAAAATAAAAATACTTAGGGGCACCTGGGTGGCTCAGTCAGTTAAGTGTCCAACTTCGTCTCAGGTCATGATCTTGCAGTCAGTGGGTTCAAGCCCTGCTTCGGGCTCTGTGCTGACAGCTAGCTCAGAGCCTAGAGTCTGTCTTTGAATTCTGTATCTCCTTCTTTCTGACCCTCCCCTGCACTCTCTCTCTCTCTCTCTCTCTCTCTCAAAAATAAAACATTTAAAAAAGTTTCTTAAGAGGTGCCTGAGTGGCTCAGTCGGTTAAGGATCCGACTTACCGACTAACCTTATCTGACTAACCTTAGCTTAGGTCATGATCTCACGGTTCATGGGTTTGAGCCCCGTGTCGGGCTCTGTGCTCACAGCTAGCTCAGAGCCTGGAGCCTGCTTCAGATTCTGTATCTCCCTCTCTCTCTGACCCTCCCCTGATCACGCTGTCTCTCTCTGTCTCTCAGAAATAAGTAAAACATTTAAAATTTTTTTTAAAAAATAAAATGAAATAAGTTTTTTAAAATAAATGCATTAAAACAACTCAAAAAATTTTTTAAATCAACTCAAGATTTTTGACTCTGTCTCCCTTACTTCCTCCTAGTCCACATAATATAGTATGGCCAATGAATTTAATCCTCTCCAGAAAGGGTTAATCTCTTCTGTTTACCTCCTGGGTGATGATCAGGACAATAAGGGTGGGGAGTTATAGAACCTATTTTGAAAATTCAGTATTCCATACTGTCCATTCCTGGGCATGACACATCTTTCTGTCCCCTAACGGCAGCTCCAGGCCAACCTGGTTGGCACCTCCTTCAGGTGTCCCTGAGGAGAGAACATCTTACACCACTAGCATCAGGTCTTAGACCTTTTGCAGTTCTTGACATTATCAAGCAGCAAGGTACAGTTTTCTGAATTCCGAAAACATGCTTTCCATGTAATCTACCTATAGATTTTGGTGTCAGTCCTCATGCCAATGATTTCTCCCCGTAAATCAGCACATTGACTCCTGGAGTGTATAACTTAGTCGTGTGCATTATACACCCGCTCTCTACATGCTGTCAAGCTGGGGTTTTGAGCCTGCAAAGCAGAAGTTCTGACCCTTGACCGCGGTGATCTCTAAAGTGCTAGAAGCCTCTTGCATGTTCACCAGCTGGTCAGCCAGCTTTTCCTAGGCACATACTCACTGCACTGCTAGGTGCCCAGTGGGGCCCTTTTTGTAAACCACCTCAAGCCAAATGCCTCACTATCTGGAGCCATCCTATATGATCTGTCCAGTTACTTCCTATAATTCTCATTATAAAGTTCCAGCTGCGTCCAGCTATTCATAGAGACCCACAAAACTGACCCTTTGTTGTCACCACACAGTACCTGCAGAGGTGTCCTGGAGCAGATGACTAAAGAGATTTGTGTCCTGGTGGTCCACAAAGACTTTAGAGGGGGCACACAGGCATGAATGGAGTTAAGTGATTCATTTTTTTCCAGATCCTCAGCTTCCATATGTACTTGCCTAAAACTGCTGTGTTTGAGGAGACATGTCAGCTCTAGCTTCCCACCTCCCCTCCCCAAGCACCTTCCCCCAGGACACAAAAGGAAGCTATAGTCTCATCTAGCCCCCATCTTCCCATGATGCTTGGCTTGGAGTATAAAAACTGCAGTGTGCCAGAGGAAAGGAAAATTCTAAATATTTTTTAATGTTTTTAAGTCCATCCCCCATTGTCAAAAAATACACATGTGGAGCAAGTAAAAAGAACATTCGTGAGAAATAGTGAAAATCTTTGTGTCATAATTGTTCTATGAGAGGAAGGCTTTATGTCTTACCTATATTTCTTTCTTTAATGTTTATTTTAAGAGAGGAAGGAGGGGGGGAGGCAGAGAGAGAGGGAGAGAATCCTAAGAGGGGATGAGATCATGATCTGAGCTGAAATCAAGAGTCAGATGCTTAACCAACTGAGGCATCCAGGTGCCCCTATGTTTCTTAAAATTCAGAATCAAGATGATTGTCACAGGACATGTATTAACATGATTATTTGAATTGAAAAATGAGAAACCTTCTCTGATAGAAAGTAATTTTGATTATTTAACGATGAGGTTGGCTTTGCCAATAAGAATGTCACAGATGTTTTTCATAATTAAGTCTGCAGCTTCAATATGTTAATGAAAATGTATTTGAAGTATGTGATAAGGTAGAAGGATTTGATTTTTAAAAATGGTCTTAGCAAAGGCGTATTGAAATTAACATTTTTACTTTCCGAATCCTTTGTGAATATATCAATTTAAACAAGGTGCCTTGGGGCTCCTGGGTGGCTCAGTGGGTCACCAGCTCAGGTCGTGATCTCACAATTCAGGGGTTCAGGGATTCAAGCTTGAGGAGCCTGCTTGGGATTCTCTTTGTCTCCCTCTCTCTCTGCCCCTCCCTCACTTGCCTTTTTTTTCTCTCTCTCTCAAAATAAATAAACTTTAAAAAAAGTACCTATAAGTGAAAAAATAGCAGATATAATTAATAATCATTTGATAAATTGTCATAAAGCTTTGTGTTTGAATAATCCCAGAAGCTAAGAACCTGAACAACACTTAGAGGTGGATAACAAATCCTTTACAGGTTGATTGGTTTCCAAGTCTTTCAACAAAATTGAAGAAAGACCTAATTAAGTTGCCAGCTAATAGATCACTGAAAATAATTTTTGATGATAGATCATTATATAGTTTTTAATCATGTAACTCAGAGGTATTCAGAGAATTGGCTGACATTTCTATAATGAAATTTCTCTTTCCCATCTAATTTATGCAAATTAGATTCCTCAGAGCTTGTCTATAAAAATGAAAAATAGGCAGAGAATTTATGTTGATCCCAGTCTCATTCCAGCAATGAGTAATATTCACCCATAGACATAATAATTACTTGGAAAAATTCAACCCCACCAACGGTCATTAAGAGATGTCTTTCCAATAAAATTCTACTTTTCATGTTCAATAATTATTAATATTTAAAATAATACAATAATATAAAAATTCAAAATAATGGTTTGATCAATTGTGAACTAATAATATTGTAATGATAATAAATTCCAGAAGAAATGTAACACAGCCCAATGGTCACAGGAAATAACTTTTTAAAATAATGTCAGTTTTTGTACACATTTTCCTGCAGATAAGAATGATCAACAAAGCAGGAAATACAGCAGTATGTAATTCTATGAGAAAAGTAGAAAGGGAAATATGAGTACTAGAAGAAAAATGACATCTTAGAACCTCTGTTAAAGATCTGATTGGGACATTTTTAGTGGATGATCATAAATATCAAATTGCTCTGAAATCCGGATTCTACTTGACACATTTAAAAGTCTGATATGGGTGGAGCACCTGGGTGGCTCTGTTGGTTAAGCATACAACTCAGTTTCAGCTCAGGTCATGATCTCACAGTTCATGAGTTTGAGAGCCCTGTGTCAGACTCTGTGCTGACAGAGCGGAGCCTGCTTGGGATTCTCTCTCTCCCTCTCTTTCTATCCCTCCCCTGCCTGCGTGCTCTCTCTTTCAAAATAAATAAATAAACTTTTAAAAATAAATAAATAAAAGCCTGATATGAGTTTAATTTTTTTAACATTTATTTATTTTTGAGAGGCAGATGAGGACAGAGAGAAAGACACAGAATCTGAAGCAGCCCGCAGGATCTGAGCTGTCAGCACACAGCCTGAGGTGGAGCTCAAACTCATAAACCAAACCACAAGATCATGACCTGAGCCGAAATCAGCCACTTAACCAACTGAGCCACCCAGGCGCCCCATGATATGAGTTTTAAAATGTTAGTTATGACCAGAAATCATATCTTTTTCACTATTTAAGATTAAATACTTTAGATATTGGGGTGCCTGGGTGGTTCAGTTGGTTAAGCATTCGACTCTTAATTTTGTCTCAGGTCATGATCTCATGGTAGTGAGATCGAGCCCTGAGTTAGGTTCTTCACAGAGTCCTGGGCGTGGAGACTGCTTAAGATTCTCTCCCTCCCTCTTTCTCTGCCCCTCCCCTGCTCATTCCCCCCCCCCCGAAAAAAAGGAAAAAATATTTTAGGTATCAACTTTAAAATGTGAGAGGGGACAGACAGTCCCCTAGTTTTCAAAATAGTTTGGTCTATTTGAGAACAAAGTGTGAAGACCACTGCCCAGAGTAAGAAGTACCTTGAGCACTGAGTCACATGGATGGGTGCCCAGGAAGATGACAGGGGCAGGTAGCCAAACAAGCAGTCCCCAGAAGACAGAGGCAGAGGTCTCCACCAGGCTGACCCCAAGCTTTCTCTCTCCTAGAACCTTCCTACATCGCTGCTCCTGGGATTTGCCCCACCAAATTCAGTGTGGAGTAGGCATGGAGGGAAAGGAGAAAGAGCCCAGAGAAAGGCTTGCAGGCACGAAAGCTGCATTAACAACCCAGTCATGAGCTGGCCCAGCTCCCCCAGGGAAGAGGATCTGCTCCGGAACCACGAGTCACCACTAAGCTTGGTCATTAGAGAAGCTGTTGCCTCAAAGTGACTCAGCAGCACTGTGCAAAACCTTTTGAAGGGGCTGGGAGCCTGCTGGCCATCTGGATGAGATTATTCCAGGCCCCCAAACCCACTTAACTTACAGCAGCAGCAACTACATCTCAGATCACTACCTCCACCCCATTCCTAATGCAGAAGATCTTATTTGTTCTGCTAAAATAGATTCCTTTGGGAAGGCTCTTCAGAGGCCAGAGATATGGGGAACTGTGAAATATTGCCATTGCAAAAATTACCACCCAATCCCTACATGTGGCTCTTCGCAGAAAGGGAACTGGAGCAGGATATGCTTGAAGAAAAGCAACTTGTTTTGTGGGGGGGCCATCTTCCTCCAGCGACAAGGAGGACTGACACTGGACCCCGGACCCCTCTCATCAGACCCACTTACTTACCCGTGTGGCCCTCTTTCTGCCGAGACAAAGCCAGTGTTCCCAGCTCTCAGTAGCCAGCAGCATTTTGGGATTCAAGACACCTAGACGCGGGCAGAGCTGGACCCCACATGCCAGAGGCAGTGGGAGATCAGGGACCCAGCCATGGTTTTGCTGCCTGGCAGGAGTCAGGCTCAGTATGTCACTGTCCCCGAAGGGCTCCTCATGCCCATGCCCATCCTGGCAGGACTGCCATGCCCTAGGCTGCAGCTATCCTGAAGGCCTGGCTCACTGCTTTCTGGCTGCTACACTGCATGGGCGAGGAAGACCCTCAACCCCCAGGGGCCCTCCTGCCAGCCCTGCTCTGTCACCCACAGCTAACTGCTGACACCAACCCAGGCCTCTGACTGCCCTAACCTTCATCTCTGAGCCCCTCACTGATGCCCTAACACACTCTGACCTTTCATCCCAATGTTGATGGGACCTGTCCCCCATGGAGACAACTGTGGACAGTTTTTATGACTGACGTGAGGCAGAACCAAGCTTCTCAGAGCAGTTCCAGCTGCTTGTCCTCATCTCAAGAGGGGAGGAGACTGTCCCTCGGTCCTTCTGCTGGGTTCCTCACAGGCAGTGGAGGAGACATTCTTGTTCCATTTATCTCCTACAAAGAGGCATCAGAGCAGCCCAGCCATCTGTCCAGGGGACTGTCGGCCTCAGGATCTCCCTAGACTCTTACCTCAGGAGGCCCCGTCTTTTTTTTTTATTACGTTTATTTATTGTGTGTGTGTATGTGTGTGTGTGTGTGTGTGTGTTTGTGTGTGTGTGTGTGAGAGAGAGAGAGAGAGAGAGAGAGAGAGAGAGAGAGAGAGAGAATCTCAAGCAAGCTCCACACTGTCAGCACAGAGCCCAAGGCGGGGCTTGAACTCACAAACGGTGAGATAATGACCTGCACTGAAACGAAGAGTCAGACGCTTAACAGACTGAGCCACCCAGGTGCCCCAGGAGGTCCCTTTAGAACAGTTCTGACCCTCAACCCTCTCCTTGCCTGCTGGATTGATGTTGTACAAACCCAGGGCTGATCAAGGCTCCCTGAGCTCCAGAACTCTGGATGGCTCCTCACGCTCAGTGCCTTCTGTGACCGAGGCCCCACCTGACCCTTGGCTTGTCTCTCATGACACCCTCAATGCGCTAGACGGCTTATCTTCCCAAAGCCAACCCTAGAACTTCCCGCCCCTGTGCCTTTGCTGGCTCGGCGGTGTATCTCACCTGGATTGCTGCCACAGGAGGCATACAGGAGGGGCTGACAGTGCTCATCCCTCCCGGCACTGGGGATGTGGGCACAGCTGCCATTCAGTTGGCCAGACTGTTCAGAGCCATCTCCCTGATGACCATGAGCTCCAAGGGGAACATGGAGATGGCCTAGAGGCTGGGTGCCACAGCAGGGTTTGACTGATTATAAGGAGGACTTCTCTGAGAAGGGGCTGAAGGCCACGCAGGGTGCAGAGGTGCTTATTTCTGCAGGGGCCTGTGCTGTTAGAGGAAAGGCCAAACTGATCCCTACTCCCCAGCTCAACCCTTGACTCATGTCCTCCCTACTCTTCTTCCATAATCTTTTCCTCCTCTTTTCTCTCTTGTATTAGTTGCCTATTGTTGCATAACAAATTGTCCCAAAAATTAGGGGCTTAAAACAGCAAACATTTGGGGCGCCTGGGTGGCTCAGTCAGCTGGGCGTCCGACTTCGGCTCAGGTCATGATCTTGTGGTTAGTGGGTTCGGGCCCCACGTTGGGCTCTGTGCTGACAGCTAGCTCAGAGCCTGGAGCCTGCTTCGGATTCTGTGTCTCCCTCTCTCTCTCTGACCCTCCCCTGCTCACGCTGCCTCTCTCTCTCTCTTTCTCTCTTAGAAATAAATAAAACATTAAGAAATTAAAAAAAAAAAAGCAAACATTTGTTATCTCACAGTTTCTATGGGTCAGGAACCTGCAAGGAATTCAGCTGAGTCCTCCAGCTCAGAGTCTTAGGGTCTCAGAAAGCTGCAACCAAGGTGTCAGCCAGAGCTGGAGTCATCTCTAGGCTAGACTGAGGGGTGCTCTGCTTCCAGGCTCACCCCCGTGGCTGCTGGCAGGCCTCAGGGCTTTAAGTGGTAGCCAGAGATATCACTTTTGACAGAGGAGTTCTCCATAGGGCAGCTCAAAACATGGCTATCATTTGGTCTAGGGTAAGTGAGGCAGTTCTGCTGATGTCACCAGGGGTCATTCATTGGCTGTAGTAGGCTGGCACACCATCTAGGCCTACTTGGTCCAAGGGATCTCAATTGAAACAGCTTGTTTCTATTCCATGAAGTCTCATTCTCTGGTAGAGAACCTTCTTCACATGATGGCAATAAAGTTCTCAGTAGCAAGAGAGGGCAAGTTCAACATGTAAGCAGTTGCATTATTTCCTTGGCCAAGGCAAGTCACATGGTCAAACCCAAAGTCAGTGTGTGAGAGAAGTACATACAGTACTTTGGGATGTGGTTACAGAGAGATATAGTTCATTGAGACTATGAGTGTAGCATTCTACTTCAATTTTTTAAATTATATTTTATTAAAAAATTTTTTTAATGTTTTTTTATTTATTTCTGAGAGAGAGAGGGACAGCGTGAGCAGGGAAGGGTCAGAGAGAGAGAGGGAGACACAAAATCCGAAGCAGGCTCCAGGCTCTGAGCTAGCTGTCAGCACAGAGCCCGAAGCAGGGCTTGAACCTAAGAACGGTGAAATCATGACCTGAGCCAAAGTCAGATGCTCAACCAAGTATTTTAAATTTTTTTTAATTTAAAAAAATATTTTAAATTTTAAATGTTTCATTTCTTTCATATAGTTCTACATATAAAGTGCTTAAAGCTTCTTTTCCTTTTTTATTTTGTTCTCTACCTCCCATGGCAGCACTCTCTCCCAGATAATGCAAAATAATTTATATATAAAAATAACTCTCTATAAAAAGATTCTATAGGGGCGCCTGGGTGGCTTAGTCAGTTAAGCAGCCGACTTCGGCTCAGGTCATGATCTCACAGTTTGTGGGTTCGAGCCCTGCATCAGGCTCTGTTCTGACAGCTAGCTCGGAGCCTGGAGCCTGTCTTCGGATTCTGTGTCTCCCTCTATCTTTGACCCTCACCTACTCACACTGCCTCTTTCTCTCTCTCTCTCTCAGAAATAAATAAAACATTAAAAAAAAAGATTTATCTTTTCCCATGCCCATATAAGTATGTGAGTATAGCCATGTGTATGCATATAGGGACATTTGGCATTGTTTTATCAAAATGTCATTCTCATAAATGTTTCAGAGAAATCCCTCCATGTCAACTGCTATAGCTCTAAGGCATTTTTCTTTTTTTTTTTTTTTTTTTTTAAAGTATTTTTATTTATTTCTAGGAGAGAGAGAGACAGCGTGAACAGGGGAGGGTCAGAGAGAGAGGGAGTCACAGACTGAAACAGGCTCCAGGCTCCGAGCTGGCAGTCAGCACAGAGCCCGACGCGGGGCTCGAACCCACGAACCGTGAGATCATGACCTAAGCGAAAAGTCGGACGCCCAACCGACTAAGCCACCCAGGCGCCCCTCTAAGGCATTTTTCAAACGGATGCATGGTATTCATCATTTATCCAGCCATTCCCCTAGTAACGGGACTTATTTATTTCTACATTTTTGTCACTCTGATCAATACTGCAAGAAACATTTCTGTACATATGTTCTTACATATTGGCATTTCTTATTTCTATAGAAAAAACACTTCAGAAACAAGTACTATATTGCCATTGTTATCATTATCATCGTATTTTTTGACACCTGGTAATATAATTACTGTTTTTCATCTATTTCTTGGCCATTTGATATAGATGGCAAAAGGAGGGACAGTGGCTGATGGACATTTAAAATTTTTTTTCTAATTTTATTTTTTTTTGAGAGAGAGAGCATGAGCAGGAGAGCAGCAGAGATAGAGGGAGATAGAGGATCTGAAGTGGGCTCCCCTTTGACAGGGGAGACCCTGACATGGGGCTCAAATTCACAAACAGTGAGATCATGACCTGAGCCAAAGTCAGACGCCCAAACAACTGAGCCACCCAGGCATCCCTGATGGGCATTTTTGTAAAACAGAAAGCTTTATAAAATACATAATTTTGGGGTGGCTGGTGGCTCAGTCAGTTAAGCATCAGACTCTTGATCTCAGCTCAGGTCAAGTTCAAGCCCGTGTTGGGCTCCATACTGGGCATGAAGCCTACCAAAACACACACACACACACACACACACACACACACACACACACACACACCAACCCAATCTGAATAATCTTGCAAGAGGTGTACTCAGCAGAGGGATGTAAATAAAGATATAAAGGGGATTTTGCAATTGATAGGAGAGACATGTACAAGGCAGCTTGCTATAGTTAGAGCCCTGGACCAGGACCCAGAAGAGATGAATTTGATTTTTGGCTCTGACACTCACTAACTATGTGCCCCTTGAAATCAAATTAGTCTTTCTACATCTCAGTTCCTTTCTAGTAAAGTGTTATGAAGATCCAGTGAAGATGCATGTGAAGAGGAGGTAAATTATAAGGCACCACAAGATGTTACCTAACTTGTTTTTGAACAAGCACACACGTGCGTATCCTTCTAAACCAGTGCTTCTTAATGGGGGAGGGGGGAGCAATTTTGCCCCCAGAGGATATCTGGAAGCATTTTTTATTGTCATGACTGAATAGTGGGTGGAGACCAGGGATGCTGTTAAACATTGCACAATGCACAAGGCAGTCTTTCAAAAATAAAGAATTATCTAGTCCAGGGGCGCCTGGGTGGCTCAGTAGGTTAAGGGTCCGACTTGGGCTCAGGTCATGATCTCATGGAACTCAGGTTTCTGAGTTCCAGCCCTGCAAAAGGCTGTGTTTACAGCTCTGAGCCTGGAGCCTCTTTCAGATTCTGCGTCTCCCTCTCTCTCTCTGCCCCTCCCCCACTCGCATTCCGTCTCCCTCTCTCAAAATAAATAAACATTAAAAAAAAAATTATCTAGTCCAAATGTCAACAGTGCCAAATTTGAGAAACCTGATGTAGCCTATTCATACAGCTTTAACCAGTCAAAATTGCCTCCCTGGGCAGCACCTTCCAGGCTCCGCTCTCTTCATCCCCAGGAGGAAGAGCAGAAGAGGTAAGGATCTCAGGACGGCTTTTACCTTCCCCTTTCTCCAATTCTCTCAGCAGCACCCAGCTTGCCCAACCATACTCAAGATGCTGGCCCTACAGCGTCAGTGAGTTAAAAGCCTGGCATGGGTGGAAAATGGACCGATCGCCCTCCAAGAGTCTAGTTCCCTAAAGTTTTCTCTTCTCCAAAGGAGGCTAGAACAGCGTTTCCGGCCAACCAGAAGAAAGCCTAGTTTCCGAGGCTCAAGTGAATAATCTGATTCGCTATCACTAGCTTTGCAGCGGTAAAGAAGGAGAAGGAAGAGGAGGGTTGGTCCAGGTCAGTCCCACCCCTGGCGCTGTCCAGAGTCCAGCCTTCCTTCGCGGTCGCGGCCGAAGCAGTCCGGGATTCCGGGGTTCTTCTGCTCCAGGGACCCGAGCGAGCAGCGGAGAGCCCGGCCCCAGTAAGTGTCCAGGAACTCACACCCCGGCGGGGGAGCGGGGAGTTCCGACTCAGAGGGAGCGCAGCTTGCCTCGTGCTCTTCGTGTCTTCCCCCATCCGCTGCACCCTAGCCGAGACAGCGAGACCCTGTCCTAGCCTGCGTCCTCTGCAGGGGGTCCGTGTGCGGGCAGCTGGGACCTCGTGGGAAGGAGGGCGGGGCGCGGCGCGGGGCCGGACCACCTCGAGACCACTTTTAAAGGGAAACCGCTGGCCGGCAGGGGGCGCTGCAGCGTCGGCTTGGGCGCTGCGCTCTCCGAAGGATCCCGGGCTCCCTCCCTTGCTTCTGCAGTGTCCTCAGAGAACATGTTAGCTGTGCACTTTGACAAGCCGGGAGGACCCGAAAACCTTTACTTGAAGGAGGTGGCCAAGCCCAGCCCAGTAGAAGGTGAAGTCCTCCTGAAAGTGGCGGCCAGCGCCCTGAACCGGGCTGATTTACTCCAGGTACCCACGGGTCTGGGGGGAGCTTCCGGGTCTTCCAGATACATTCACCAGGCAGATAAAGGAATGACCTAAGCCACTGTCTGCAGAATGTGTGCTGGGAGTTCTAACACAAAGAACCATTTAGCCTCCTTTGTTTCGGAGTTCTAAGACAAGGAACCATTTAGCCTCCTTTGTCTACACCATATATAGGGATATTTGCAAAGCAGCATCTACCCTATGTTAATTCATAATCTGCTCGGGCTTCCAGATAAGGAGATGGGAACTACCATTTGTGGAGGGGTGTGTGTGTGTGTGTGTGTGTGCACGCGCGCGTGCTAGGCCTTGCTCTGTCTCATTTACTCCTCAGGCAACCCTATTTACCATTTGTATTATACAGATAAATTGAGAGTCAGAGAGGTTAGGCAATACTCACAAGGTCACACTAGTAATCAGGGCAGCAGTAATTCACACTGAGGTCTTGTGTGGCTCCAAAGTTCTGCATGCGTTCCTCTCTGAGGGTCCTGGAGCTGGCAGGGGGCTGTACTCTAGGAATCTTCTTGTTTCTGCTCTTTAAAGCACTAAATGGAGCCAGCTGCATTGATTGGGGTGATTGAGAAACATGAGCCAAAATCACGTGGGGCACTTTTCCAAAATAAACATTACTACAACCCAGGCATATGTATTTTGAAAAAGCTCTCCAAGGGGCACCTGGGTGGCTCAGTCGGTTAAGTGTCCGACTTAGGCTCGGGTCATGATCTCGCAGTTCAGGGGTTCAAGCCCCACATTGGGTTCTGTGCTGGCACCTCAGAGCCTGGAGCCTGTTTCAGATTCTGTGTCTCCCTTTCTCTCTGTCTCTCCCCCACTCATGCTCTGTCTCTCTCTGTCTCAAAAATAAATAAAAACTATAAAAAAGAAAAGAAAAAGCTCTTCAAATGGTTCTAGTTCAGTCTTAGTTCAGCCTGTCTAGCCTGAAACCTGTAGGCAGAGGCTTCTGAGGCTTGCAGCGAGTGAGTACAAAGTCTGGCACTTGACATATGATTGGACTAACTTAAGGAGTCTATGGTTTTGTTCCTTATCCTGCTACTGATTTACTTTGTGACCTTGGACAAGGCACACCTGTGCAGGTCTCAGTTTCTCTCTTTGTAAAACAAGGTGTTTAGATGAAGTAAACAGCTAAGGACCCAAACAGTTCTGACATCCACTGGTTATGTAACCCACAGGATCTGAATTACTTCTCCTGTCTCCTGTCCTGACTTAGCAAAACCTGACTTTATCCTGATTTTTCTGAGAAAAGAAGGGGCTAATGGAAGAAGGCCACGGATGGTGACACACACATTTCTGATCATGCTCACCACTTAGTGCACCCCTCTTTCTGCAGAGACAAGGCCAGTATCCCCCACCCCCAGGAGCCAGCAGCATTTTGGGACTGGAGGCATCTGGACACATAGCAGCGCTGGGGCCCGCCTGCCAGGGACACTGGAAGATTGGGGACCCAGCCATGGTTCTGCTGCCTGGCGGGGGACAGGCGCAATATGTCGCTGTCCCTGAAGGGCTCCTCATGCCCATCCCAGCAGGACTGACCCTGTCCCAGGCTGCAGCCATCCCAGAGGCCTGGCTTACCGCCTTCCAGCTGTTACATCTCTTGGGTGAGGAGCCCCCCCACCCCACCCCGCCCCCGCCAGGCTCATTCCATACAGTGTGGCTCAGTTACTTCATGACTCAGCCACCTCAAAAGCCAGCAGCCCTCAGAGGCAGCTTTGGCCTGGCCACCGAGTCACACCCAATCCCAGCACCGCACCCAAATGTGCTGCCAGTAGAATCAGGTCCTCATATCATGTTAGCAATGGCCTAATGTCCAGGCTGACAATCATGGTTAGCAGGTGGAGCCTGGAAAGCACTGGATAGAAGGTCTTGGTACATCTTCACCCTGTAGGCCCACCGGTAGTCCCAGCTGCTCAGAGCCCTGCCGAGCTTCTCTCTGTGAGCCTAATGTGGCAGAAGGGGCCATTCAATCAACTTTCATTCCTCCCCAATCCCACTGATGGGTGGGAGCCTAAGAAGACTTGGTCCCTGCCATCAGGGAGCTCAGTGAAACTGGGAAGACCAGGCATGCACGTAGAACCATAGAGTTCAGAAGGTGGCCCTGTCTCTAACTACTATAGAAATTCCAGATGGGAACAGTTAGTGTGGGTAAGTGTGGCCAGAGAGGGCTTTCTGGAAGAGAAGGACTTGAAGGGTGAGTAAAGTTGAGATGGACAGAAGGCAGGACAAGGTGGCTTAAGAAAGTGTCAAGGTGAAATCGGCTGCTCTACTCAGAGTGAAGCACAATGATTATCATCTGTGACAGATGAGACTCGGACTGGGTTGTCGTGGCCTTGAGTGGCACATTGTCTGCACTGGATGCAAAAGCCAACTGAGAACCACTTTACATTTTGAGGAGAAAGTGACATAACGAAGGCTCCATTTCAGGAAGAGAAGCCTGGGGTTGTCCATGGTGCCTGGATCACTGAGACCAGATGGAAGCCAGTTTCAGACTAAAGAGGGACTGGCTTCAGGTGATGACAGTGGGAGTGGCGGTTACTTCTTATTAAGGTATATATATATATCAGAGATGTGTATCTCAGTATTATTCCTTCATAAGTAATAAAAATAAGATTATGGATGTGGCTGCTAACAGCTGTTTCAAAAGGTTGTTTCCCACTTTGACAAGAGGCAGGAAAACAAAAAAAAAAATTGTCAAAAACTTTGAAGAGAGCAAGAGATTTGGCACTTGGTGGTCCAGGGCCAGGCGCACGTGGTAGCATGTGCCTGCGTGGGGAATGCGTAACACTTGCAAAGTAAAGAGAATGGTTCCTGTACTTTGTGTCACAGGAAATGTTCAGGCTGGAGACTCTGTGCTAATCCATGCAGGATCAAGTGGTGTGGGCACGGCCGCCATCCAACTCGCCCGGCTGGCTGGAGCTATTCCTCTAGTCACAGCTGGCTCCCAGCACAAACTTCAGATGGCAGAGAAGCTGGGAGCAGCTGCTGGATTCAATTACAGAGAAGAGGATTTTTCTGAAGCGACACTGAAATTCACCAAAGGTAAACAATAGCTTCTGCTGCCCAACAGGAATTTCAGAGATGATTAAACAAAATCCTCACCAGCCTGAAGGTTGCCAGTGCTCTGGATCTGTCTGGCCTCTGCTAAATGCACAACAGCTGCCCTGGCCAATTTCCAGTACTCTGGTGTTTGACCTGTGGAAACAGGCAGACAGTATTTAGGACTAAAATGTTTCTGTGTGCATTCTAGTAAGTGATATGATTCCTACTCATTTAAAAAAATTTTTAATGTTTTATTCATTTCTGAAAGAGAGAGAGAGAGGAGAGAGAGAGAGACAGCGTGAGCAGGGGAGGGTCAGAGAGAGATGGAGATACAGAATCTGAAGCAGGCTCCAGGCTCTGAGCTAGCTGTCAGCACAGAGCCTGACACTGGGCTCGAACCCATGAATCGTGAGATCATGACCTGAGCCGAAGTCGGCTTAACCGACTGAGCCACCCAGGTGCCCCTGATTCCTACTTATTTTAGAAACTGGATAAATCCAAGAGTTGGCCTGGAATTATCCAGGACCTCTTCTTCCAAGTCTCTCTGCAATCAGTTAACAGGAGCGTAGAGCAGAGACCAGTTGAGCGCTGGTCATAGTCGGGGTAGGATGGTAGCTCCCCAAATGGGTAAGCCTCTGTATCCAAAAGCCAAATCTGTATATTTTTGGGTCATCCTTTTCCATTTTGTTACATGAGTAGGAAAGGAGAGATGAAACCAAAGCTAGTAAAATGATTCAGACAATCCATTGCAGACACTTCATAATTTAGTTGTGAACTAGCCTGCCTTGTAGACTGGGTGGATCTCCCCTGTTCTGTTCTCATTCATGCTTGGGTGCAAGTGGGTTCTATACTTACATGGGGAACAAAGGAGATACCAGAGCATGGTGTTACCCCATTTCCCTCTGGCTGTGGCTAGGAATCATAAAAGATGAACTATAGCACAAATGTATGATTGAGTTCAGCTATCTAAATCTATTTACAGCAATGTTTCTAGTTCTAACCGATACATTGTACACATGTACTTATACCATGTATTCACAAATACACCACGGAATCTTACTTTGCACAAAGCTTTCTTTGACTAGTGTTACAAATCTGTGTTTCACGTGAAAGGTGCTGGAGTCAACCTTATTCTAGACTGCATAGGTGGATCCTACTGGGAGAAAAATGTCAACTGCCTGGCTCTTGACGGTCGCTGGGTTCTCTATGGTCTAATGGGAGGAGCTGACATCAACGGACCCCTATTTTCAAAGCTACTTTATAAACGAGGAAGTCTGATCACCACTCTGCTGAGATCAAGGGACAAAAAGGTGAATGATGAATGAAAAGAAAACATGATTTAATTATTGCCCCAGAAAGTATGATTTGTTTACATAACTCCAAAAAAGTTAGATCTGACACCTCTTCTGTTAGAGAGCCCATGTAGAAACCTGCCCGCTGTGGATGAACCATTTTCACAGAACTAATTAAAATTGGTCAGTAGAAGTCTCAACGTCTTGGAAAGAAGGTAGCTAATACTTCACATATCATTTAATCTTTGTAACAGAATGAATGAAGCATTAACAATATTAGCAAACACTTCTAATAGTTCCAAAATGATGTCTTCAAGGCAGAACTTCTCAGTATGATAAAGCCACTTAGGTAAGTAAGGCTAGTTAAGGCTGGACTTTCAACAGATTATGTATTACTGAAATCTCCTCTGTGTGGCCTGCTAGCAGGTGCCAGACTTGGGGATGTTTCCCAGCCTAGGGTTTCACACCTGTGGGACAGCAGAGCTTAAACATCCCTTTTGAACTGAGCCTACAGTCCTGTCTGTGGCCCAACTCCTGCTTTAAGCCTTTAAGCACAGTACTGTTGTCTGTGCCACTAATATTTTAGTCCAGGATTCAGTCTTTATCTGCTACAGAAGAGAGATTATACATTTGGGGGCACGCACATACATGCTGGTAGTAAAGGAGTTAGGTGCTCCTGTGTGCATTTTCAGAGGTGTACACGTTTCAGGGAGCACAAAGGCTAGTAAATAAGCAGCATGGGGAGTAGCAAGGTAAAGCCTCTGTCTAGACTGATGGTCTCCTTTTCCTTCTCTTAAGTACAAGCAAAGGCTGGTGGAGACTTTCACAAAACAGATTCTGCCCCACTTTTCCACGGAGAGCCCACAACGTCTACTGCCGGTTTTGGACAGAGTCTACCCGATGACTGCAATCCAAGAGGCCCACGCATACATGGAGAGCAACAAGAACGTGGGCAAAATCGTCCTGGAACTGCCGCGATGAAGGAGGCGGCGGCAGGACGCGGGCCTTCCCAGGACAAACTTGGACAAAGTCCACAGTACGCAGGAAGGAGATCGGGTGCTACTCCAGGCCGCCCTGTAACCATTGCTCCCTTCTCCCGGCCTCGGTCAATTGACCCGTGTAAAGCTGATCCAGGGAAATAAAAAGAGTAGATCTAAAGGGCGGCCATCTCACTGTGGCGGCCCCGGATCGCGGACTGAGGCCGCCGGGGAGGTGGGGGTCGGGACTGACCGTGCCGCAGGCATTACAGGAAAGGCCCCAACAGTGAGTGCTCAACTCCAGGGTCTGGGGTTCTGGATGCGGGGACAGCGTCGACCACAACATAACCTGCCACAACCCCGTAAGCCCAGCTTTGCGCGGGAGGAGGCCGGGGCCCACCCACCAGCACCCCCGGCGCGCCCCGCAGAAGCCCGTCCCACGTCAGGCCCCGCCCCCTCCCGCAACTCACCGGGCTCAGCCCCGCCTCGTCCCGCTCTCCTAGGTCCCGCCCCCTCAGGCCAGCTTCCTTTGCTCAGGGCCGCCGGGACCGGAACACCGCCCCTACTGAACCCCAGGCCCCGCCCTTTCCGGTGCGCGGCTCGGCCGCGACTTGAATCCTTGCCTTTCAACTCGCTGCCCCGCCTCTTTTTCATCTCAAGCTCGGTTTGCCCCACAGTCTTTTCGAAAGGGGATATTACGTCAGCACGTCTCGACTTGAGACGGCGATATTCCGGCGTGTTATAGAGCTTCCGGTGGAGACTGAATGTTGCTGTCGTGCGTTTGACGCTGTGTCGGAGGTCTTGTGGACGAGATCCGGACGTGTCCGGAGGAATTCCAGAGTCTGCTGCGGTAACCTTATCAGCCCGCCAAGATGGCGATGCAAGCGGCCAAGAGGGCGAACGTGAGTACTGGGGCCTTCTGCCGAAGAGGGGCAGGATTTTGCTGTTGGGATTTTCTCAACGGCGTGGCACCGTGCCCTTCCTTGGTCCCCAGGCCAGGGGAGCCTACAATTTACTGTTTTATCACTGGGGGTTCTACCTTAGCCCCATCCTTGAGGAGCATATCCGCGTCCACCCCTTTTGAGAGTTCCCTCGGTCTTATTCTGGTGTCAGCGATAGCGTTAACCCTGCAGCCTTTGTGGCTTGATCTGCACCTAGGACCTGACGACACAATCTTCTCCACCCAAAAGTCAAAAGCACAGACGAGTCTCCAGTAAATAACCTAGTAGCTCACAGGCAACCAGAGCCTGGGACTCTCCTCAAGTCGTGGAGCTTTTTGGATCCTTCATTGTTTGAACTCAGTATTTTCGAGCACCTACTGTATACCAAGAATGCGAGAGAAGGAACAATTGAGAAGTTGTATTTATTGAATACCTACTTTGTGCTTGACACTAGTCTACACGTTGTAGACACAACAGTGAATAAAAAAAGCCCTTCTGTTTACATACTAATGTTAAAGAATAGGGTGTTATATGGAAGGCTAAGAAAAATTGTCTCAATAGGAGAGGGTAGGTCAGCCGTAAGGCTGAGAGACACAGTGTGATGCAGACAGATAATTAGATACGATGAGATGCAGAATTTTGGTAACCTTGATGATCATCTTAGCGGATGAAAACTTGGTTGCAATGGGATGAAATAAGGATGAAAGTTAAGAAAATGGAGACCGCGCTTTCCACAAGTTTTCACGTAAATAGGAAGCAGAGAGATTGGATGATAGGTGATGTTTTTTTCTCTTCTAAGATGTGTGATATGAGTTGTATTTGCGTGCCTGTGAGAATGGTGCGGGAGTGTGGGGGGAACTGATGATGTGGGAGAAAAACGGGGTAAGTTCAGGAGTTAAGGTTTTGAATAGATGAAAGTTGGCATAATAATGAGAGGGAGAGGGGTGGATATGGGTGAATTTAGATTGATGGGTTTAGTGATATGAATATAAGGTTCTTACCGTTTAGTCATGTATTTTTTCAGTAAGGAAGAGCCAAGATCATCTCCTGGGATGGGCAGGGAAGAGCCCAACTCAGATGTTAGAGGGAGTGATGATGGTGATAAGGCTTGAGGAGAAAAGAGAAAGTGTGATACAGTATCTTACAGAGTGAGAAAGCAGATGTACTAGCTAAGTGTATTATAATTGGCAGTGCTGACTGTTTGTTTGAAGGCAGTCTTGAATTTTAAGTCTAAAACTTTATTATACCATTTGTCACCACTATTAGATTGAGGGCAAGGAAGAAGTATTCTCTTCTTCCTTTTTTTTTTAAGGTTCTTTATTTTGAGAGAGAGAGAACATCATCAGGAGAGGGGCAGAGAGAGGTGACATAGGATCCAAAGCAGGCTCTGTGCTGACAGCAGAGAGCCTGATGTGAGGCTTGAACTCAATGAACCTTGAGATCATGACCTAAGCCAAAGTTGGCTGCTTAACCACTGAGCCACCCAGGTGCTCTTCCTCTTTTTCTTTTTATACAACACTTAGCTTAATGTCTGAAATAGCTGCCAGCTTAATAGTCATTAATATCCAATGTGTAATTGAATATGTAATAACACAGGAGTGAAGTCTGGATGGGAGATTTATATTTGAGAGTCATCCACTTACTGTGGAAACCCATGTGTTGTGGTTAAGAGACCAAAGAGAGTGTAGAGTTAAGGAGAGCATACAAGGGATCAAGAGAAGAAGTCTAGGGGCACCTGGGTGGCTCAGTTGGTTAAGTGTTTGACTCTTGATTTTAGCTCAGGTCATGATCTCATGGTTCAGGGCCTCTACACTGACAGTGTGAGCCCGCTTGCAATTCTCTCTCTCCCTTTCTCTCTCTCTGCCACTCCCCCCCACCCCCCATAAATAAATAAACTTAAAAAAAAAAGAAAAGTCTAAAAGTAAAATTCTGTGGAAGAGCATATTTTCATGACAAAGAAGAGTGAGAACTGGCCAGACGGGGAACCCAAGGAAATAGTGTGTCAAGCAAGAGTAGTCAAGAAAGTAATAGCAGTGTCAGAAGCGTCAGAGAAATTAAGTGTGATGAGAACTGAACATTGCAGTAAAAAGGTCTTAGCGCATAAGAGCATTTTCGTCAGAGTGCTGGGGTGGAAGCTAGCTTGTAGTACGTTGATGAGAATCAGTGAAGAAAAGAATGTGAAGTAGTGAGTATAGACTTTATCTTCCCAGATGCTTGACTGAGAGGGGCAAAACCCAAAATAGAATAATAAGTAGAGCTAATAAGTTCAGGGAACCAGAAACCTTGTCTTTTTTCCTTCACGGAAAATATAATCCTAATACCCAGTCTGGTATATACATAAAGGAGATGCTCAGTAGATATTTGTTGAATGAACACAGAGGGATCCAAATAAGTATTTAGTTTTGCATGACAGTTGGCAGGACATAAGCATCTGCTCACTTGAGGAATAGAAGAAGGTCATGGTGAGGGAAAGACTAAATTCAGGAGAGAGAAGATATCATTGATATAACAGGTTCTTAGAGAGACCAGGTAAGAGGGGTTAGTGGGAGTTTTATGGTCTAAGAAACAGGAAGAGTTCCCTTCATTCTTTCCCATTTGTGTCTAAGGCATTGAGCCTACGTACTGTCCTCCCTAAAACAGGTGCCCAGTTGCTATTCTGACAAGCATGCTATTTTCAGGAATATCGATTGTCATTCTTATTTTTTTAATGCTGCTTATTCTTGACTATTCTGGTTTTTGTTGGTGGTGTTTTTTCTGTGAGAATTTATAATTATGAGAAATTTATTTGAGGTGGTTGCGCTCCTGCCCCTGATTATAATAGCACATATTTCTCATTTTAGATTCGACTTCCACCTGAAGTAAACCGGATTTTATATATAAGAAATTTGCCATACAAAATCACAGCTGAAGAAATGTATGATATATTTGGAAAATATGGACCTATTCGTCAGATTCGCGTGTGAGTCTTACTGAGACTTTTGAAATGTGATTTCAAGAAAATGATTGTATAATCTCAGAATTATAGCTGACAGCAGGGCCTAACCAAGAGCCTAGAGACAAAACAGATTGAAATATGGGAAAAGAGATCTTTCTTTCTTTTTTTTTTTTTTTTTTTGTACGGAAAAAAAATCCTGATCCAGCTCAGTGAGCGCCAAGGATAGTAGTGAAATTAGAGAAGGCTTGAAGTAGTAATGAAGGGTTTCAGGGCAATGGGTGGGAAAAGAAAGAACTAACATTTTATTGCATAACTGTTATTTATGAAGTCAGATACAACACTGGGGTTTTTTGTTTGTTTTAATGTTCATTAACTCTAAGTTGTTTTGGGTCTCCTTCACTCAATTTCTGAATAAACTGAGTAAGGAGGTATATAGGTAACTGAGAAAAATGATTTCTTTTCCAACTACGGCTCTCTTTTTTCTTTTCCCAACTATAACTTTCTATTGAAGTTTATTGATTTTTTATTTTTATTAAAGATTTAACAGGGGAGAATAACTGCAACATGAATTTGTATTTTAATCTAAAAATTGGGGTTTATATCTTCAAATGATACTTATTGAACATCTACAAAATGCCATTTATTGTAATAGGTGCTTTTATTTGTGTGACTAATATTACAGGCCTGTGTGGAGTCAAGATTCTGTTTTACATGTGAAACTGCTGAGGCCCACAGAGCACAAGCACCTTTCTAGAGTCACACAGCTGTTTAGTGATAAAATCTGATTCTAAACTGAATGTTTACATCACCCAGATCTGTAACCACTGACGCTCTAATTAGTGTAAAGGGGCTGTTTACCTAAGAGTCCATCTAGAAGGATTTTTTCCTTAAGTTTATTTATGTTTTTTTTAGTAATCTCTACACCCAGCATTGAGGCTTGAAATCGTGATCGTTAAATCAGGAGACTCACGCTCCTCCCGACTGAGCCAGCCAGGCACCCCTGACTATCTCTTCTTAAAAATTTTCCTTAATGACCTGAGAACAACTTCTTGGCTTTTAAAACTCTGAGAATTTTTTTAAGAACACTGTGAGATCTTGAGGACTCTCCTTTGAAATGATCACTGCCCCTCCAGAAAGTAAACCAAGTGCTAGCAATACATCATCATTCGTACTCAAGTAGTGATAGAAATGAAGTGTTACAGACTAGCCACTCTCTTTAGGAAGTCTCAGTCTTCTGGGTTTTTGATAAAAGCTTTGGACCCTTTCCACAGAAGAATACAACATTTTGCATATGATTTCAGGGGGTACGTGAAACCTAGGTCCTGTCCTAGACATGTTAAGAATGGTACACAGAAGATCCCCGGACTTGGAAATCAGGAAACAGGACTCTGCCTCAGGCCCTGTTATCCTAGACAAGTTGTCCCAGTTTTTGGTTCTCTGTACCCTCACATGTAATCTAGAGGGACGGTACCTTTCAGCTTTTAACATTGAGGCAGCACAATAAACTTAACTGAATTGGTCATGAGACCTAAGTTCAAATACTAACTGGGCATTTGCCAGTTGTGTACAACTGGGCAAAATATTTAACCCCTCTGAGCTTCAATCACTTAGGAAACAATCTTCCTACCCTACAGTCTTAAAGGAATTTCAGTAAGGAACAAATTAGATCATTCCTGTGAAAGCATCTTGTCATGGAGTTATTTCCTTCCTGTGTGCGTTAGCCACCCCTCTCTATGCTCCCACAGCACCTTCTGTGAAGATCTGCTAACAGGTGACTTTGTTGTTGTCTGTGTACTCTCCTGCCAGCCTGTGAGCTCCTCTAGGGCAGGTACCATCTATTCTTTTCGTTTTTTGTGGACAGATGTTGCACCTGATTCATTTTAAACACCCCAGTTACCTAAGTAAATGAATAATATGGAAAGTGGTTGTGCTTGACTATGAAAGTGTTACAGAATTTATTGATGGTACACAATTAAGAGATGGTACACAGTGAGATTAGAGAGTTTCAGAAAGCCAAGGTAAAAGGACAGATAATTAAACAGTGGCATCTGTGGAAGGCTGCAGAATAGCTTAGGGCCTTTGTACTCTGGTCCCTCCATCTGGAATGGTTTTCATCCGGCTCATCGCTTGTCTGGCTTCTCATTCTTCAGGTCTCAGCCTTACTGTCACCTTCTCAGAGAGGTTTACCCTGAGCACCCTAGCTTTAAGTAATTCCCTGTCCCCCCACTAATCCCTGTGACAGCTGTCTACTTCCTTCATACGATTTCTCGTCTATAATTATTTCTTTATCTGTCTCCCACTTGAATAAAGGTCCTTGAAGGGAGGGATGATGCTTGTTTTTTCCCTGTTATATTTCTAGTGCTTGTCATACAGAAAGAACACAGTATATGTTTTGTATATTTTTATTTATTTTTTTTGAGAGAGAGCAAGGGGAGGAAGGGCAGAGAGAGAGGGAGACAGAATCCCAAGCAGGCTGCACGCTGTCAGCACAGAGCGTGATGTGGGGCTCAAACTCACAAACCGTGAGATCATGACCTGAGCCAAAATCAGAGTCCAACACCTAACCAGCTGAGCCTCCTAGGCGCCCCAAGAACACAATATATATTTGCTGAATAAATTCGTAAAAGCTTGGTGTGCAGGAACTTGGGTCTAAATTATAGATTGAGAGACAGATGTTTTTCTGTTCCCTAGCTGTGTTCATGCTTTGTCCCACATTTGGTACCTAGCACTAGGGTGACCAACCTTCCCAGTTTGCCCAGGACTGTGGTGTTTTCTGAGATGTGGACTTTCACTGCTAAAATCTGGACAGTCTTGAGCAAACTAGGATGATTGATCACCCCACCTGACAGACACTTGGTGCTATGAACTTTTTACTGCTTCTTTTCTATTTTTTGAAAAAATGTTTAATGTTTATTTTTGAGAGAGAGAGAGAAAGTGTGTGAGAGCAGGGAAGGGGCAGAGAGAGGATCTGAATAGGTCTCTTTGCTGACAACAGAGGGCCTGATCCTGGGCTTGAACTCAGAACCTCAAGATCATATCCCAAGCTGAAGCTGGAGGCTCAACTGATTGAGCCACCCAGGTGCCCCTGGTGCTTTGAACTTCTTAAAGCTCTTTCGTACTTTTTACCTCTTTTGATTATTAAAACGTGTAAGGTGGAGGGCAGGTGATACAGCCTGATAACATTTAACACATGAAACAGCTGATGCTCAGAGAGGTTGTCACATGATTAGGTTTTCTTATTCCTACTCTTAAGATTTACCTCCAATCAAGAGAATAATGCTGGCTCACTGCCTACCATACAGTAGGTATGAGTATATACTTTTAAAAATTAAATTACAGTATCGTTAAGATATTTGGTTGATCAGTGGGAGCTGGGACACTTGAGATGAGAATCTTTAAAATGGGGTTAGTGCCCATCCCTATTCTGGTTCCTAAGATGTGAGAGGAAGAAATGCTTTTCTTTTGTTTTGGTTTTTAAGCCTCCAGGAGAAAGGAGGTATGAGAGAATTTGGTGGGAGAAAGAAGACCTCCACTTTTCTAATGCTTATTAGCACTTGTTGTGGGCATGGTGCTATGAGAGTAAAATGAAATATAAGGTCTTTGCCCAGTTAGCAAGAACTAAAATAATAAGGTTTTTAAAATGTTTTTATTTCAAAGGAAAAATTGGCCGCCTTTTTTGGCAAAGTCTTTTGGGCAGTGTTTTTTTCTTTGGGTAATCCTCAACTTTCAGAGCTAGTGCATTCTAGCCTCCCCCCCCCCCAAGCTAATGCATTATTAAATATTAAAAGTCAAAAGCTGAGGCACCCGGCTGGCTCAGTAGGAAGAACATGTGATTCTGCGTGTTGGTTGTAGAGATTACCTAAATAAACAAGCAAACAAACTTGTTTTAAAAAGCTCCAGGGGCACCTGGGTGGTTGATTAAGCATCTGACTCTTGATATCTGCTCAGGTCTTGATCTTGTGTGAGTTTGAGCCCCGCATCAGGCTCTGCGCTGACAGTTCAGAGACTGCCTCTGTCTCTCTCACTCGCTCACTCAAAATAAATAAATAAATAAAAACTTAAAGAGGTCCAAACATTGATAGACTATCCACAGAGAGTAGGTAATACTATAAAAGTCCCTCACTGGGCCTATGTAGCCTGATAGCCTGTAAGCGTTCAGTGACGCTGGCACCCTCCCACCACCCCAGCACCCTGTACCTCTTCCATCCCCTTTTATAGGAAGCATAAGCTCTGACCAGGGCCTAAGACTGTAGTCTCATCCTAGGTCAGATTTAAAGAGGTACCGCCCTTTCCCATGGCCTGCTACCTTTCATTGACCCTCTGTAGGGACTACAGCAGACAGAGGCAGCCCACAGTCTTAAACCTTATTCCACAGTTGGCAGTGGGTGGCTAGAACACAGATGGAAGGGTCCATCTTTATCACACTGGGAGCATAAGCTGAGTGGGACCTGTGCCCACTGCCCCCACTGACAAGCACATGGCCATCTGCTGCCTGCAGTTTGTTGCTCTTCACACTTCCCTTCCTCCCCGACGAAGGAAGCTGGGGAGGTGAAGAGAGGAGGTGGCAAGGAAAACTTACACAAGCCGCAGCTCCGAATCCATGAGCAAGGTCCAGCTTCCACTCCCCGTGACCTTCCGGCATTCTCCTCTGGCCGGCAGATAATCCCAGCCATAAGCACACGCCCTCCCTCTGGTCTCTGCCAAAGCCGAGCCCTTCTCCCGAGCCAAACAGGGCTGTGTAATACATGAGAGTGCACACATTATTAAAAATGTATGTATGAAAAGCTGGGAGCTGACTGTACCGCATTTTAGAAAGGCAGGAGTGAATCTTCTAAGTGGGAAAAACTACATTAACTCTACATTAGAGGACGTCCTTTCCCAGCCATAAAGGATAATGGTTGTCTGTTTTCCTAGATCCCATAATTTTGCCATCTTGGTAGGGGCTTCCCTCCAACCCCACCCCCCACTCCAGACACAAAATAGGTTTTATTTTTACGGATTTGATAAACCTTAGTAAAACACTGCTCAGAAACATGGAGACTGTCTTGTCTTGAATTGAGACTAAAATTAGAGTGAGGGAGAAAATCAAAATCTTTAGGAATAAGGGACTAGTAACCGGCAATAGTGTGGTAAATAACTCAAGTATTCGTTCTGTTGCATAAATGCGCAGTAAGGTCATTCTAGATCCTGATGACTGGCCAACAGGAGCCATCCTCCCTCAGTGCTGTACCTTCCAGCTTGAGACTGAAAATTGGTTCTTCGTATGAGAAGTAAGACAGACGAACAGGGCACAGAAGACCGTGACTGTTTCAAGCTGGTTCTTCGGTAGCTGCAGCAGTAGTCCTGACAGAGCAAGTTTAACCTGTCGCTATTTTACTTAAAAACAAAACAAAAACTACCTCAATTCAAGAAATAGTAGGCTTATCCCGCATACCTATCCATAATGTTTATTTCCTCTAATGGTGTTCATGTTGATCTCAAAATACTTAAACTTCGGGGCACCTGGGTGGCTTAGTCGGTTAAGTGTCCGACTTTCGCTTAGGTCATGATCTCGCGGTTCGTGGGTTCGAGCCCCGCGTCGGGCTCTGTGCTGACTGCCGGCTCAGAGCCTGGAGCCTGTTTCAATCTGTGACTCCCTCTCTCTCTGACCCTCCCCTGCTCATGCTGTCTCTGTCTCTCTCTCCTAGAAATAAATAAAACATTAAAAAAAATAATAATAAAATAAAATAAAAAAAAATCAAAATACTTAAACTTCAACGTACTGTCTTTAATCTTCTCTGGTTAGTGGTTTAAAAGATAGTTGTTATTCATAACTATCAATGCTCCAGTTAATTTTTTTCCCCACAGTATTTATTTGTTTATAAAGAGAAACTATTCCATAGCCCAATATTCATGTTTCATCGTTCAGGAACACAGGTCAGTGACAAAATTCCATGGAACTCAACCCAAAGAAATTCTCTACATTCCAGAATCACTTTGCACTCTGCAAGATCCCAGCCTTCTTGATCTCTTTCAATGGAATCATAATTTCTGTAGTAGAAATCTGCATATTCTTCTTGGTTTGGCCATACATAGCAAACTTAAAGAAAGCCGCAACCCCCAGGGAATGCCCCTATAATATGAAATCACAGGTGCTTTGCCAGAAGGCCTCACATCTGAGGTTTTGTCGAAACACTGGAAGTCATGGTAGTTATTCTCAACACCAACCTCAAACCCATCGTCCTTCCTCACTCGGGTAGATATGTATTTTAATTAATTAAATCTGATTTCACGCTGCAGGGGGAACACACCTGAAACTAGAGGAACAGCTTATGTGGTCTATGAAGACATCTTTGATGCCAAAAACGCATGTGACCACCTTTCAGGATTCAATGTTTGTAACAGATACCTGGTGGTTTTGTACTATAATGCCAACAGGGTAAGTGTTAGTCACTATCCTCATCACGTGTGGACACCATGTAAGAATTAGAGTCCTTGAGGAGGGGGAGAGTGTACTGTACATGCTTTTCTGCCCAGTGCTGTCGCTGAAATTCATTTCACTACTTATCAGTAACTAAGTTAACTTTGGTGCTTACCACATTTTCAGGCATTTCAGAAGATGGACACAAAAAAGAAGGAAGAACAGTTGAAGCTTCTCAAGGAGAAATATGGCATCAACACAGATCCACCAAAATAAGCATTTTCTGCATTTTCATTTTGGACTAAACCCCATGAATTACCACCATCACCCTTTCTTTGTTTTGTAATTAATACTGTTTTGATTTCTTAATTGAGATTCAAAACAACCTGCTTGAAACTTTGATACATGTTAAAATATGTTACATGAATAAACTTGTAGCTTTTTGTAAAAGATGGCAAGGTTTTCTCTTGAACTTTCCCCTCTTATTTGGTCCCAGAAAAAAGACAAATCAGTAGTTGAACCACATCAAGAATTGTTTGATGGGAGGTGTTCATAGAGACCAAGCTTCTTTTTCTTTCTTTTTTTTTTTTTTTAATGTTTGTTTATTTTTGAAACAGAGGGAGAGCACAAGCGGCAGAGGCAGAGAGAGAGAGACACAGAATCCAAAGCAGGCTCCAGGCTCTGAGCTGTAAACCCAGAGCCTGAAGTGGGGCTCAGATGTACTAACTGTGAGATCATGACCTAAACTGAAGTTGGATGTTTAACTGATTGAGCCACCCAGGTGCCCCAAGACCAGGCTTCTTTAGAGCAGAGACTTTTTGTATTCTTAATGCCTCTGGTGTCCAGCCCAGCACTTAGCCATCATGGGAAATTTCTACAGTGTTCTCATTTATTGAATGTTAACAACTCAGTGAAGATGGGTATCTCCATTTTGCAGATAAGGAAATCAAAGCTCATTGTGTTGTTTGAATGAATGAAAGCTTACATAAAAAGTTGCTGTAACATCAACCAGTATTACCCACACCAATACATCTGAGTAATTAATACTTGCTTTACAGTTAACAAAACACCTTTGTCAGTATGGGTACCCCGTCGTTGAAACAGAAGTCAGTTCTAGAAATGGACATTCAGGTGACAGCACATTGTTAGAGATCTGAGGGCGAGCCCCTTGGGTAGTGGTGTTGGTTGTTACACGTCTAAGACTGTATTATTTAGTCTTTCCCTTTAGTTAACAAGTGTCGGTGAGTATCTTGGACCTTCCCTCATAGTATATCTTTGCCATAAATAGAATATTTAATGCTTGTTCTTATATGCTCCCATGGCACGGAAATTGTATGGTTACTACCACATTCATCACAGCTTGGCAGCTTGGAGGACAGCTATAATTTTCTCTATAGTTTAGGCATGGCCAAATGGAAAAACATGGACCAATTGTTTTGGATATAACTATGACCCCAAATCGGTTTGAAGGGTATAAGCACTGAATCATGCAAATGTACAAAAAGTATCTATTTTACTTTTAAATGCATTTAGCTTTAAGAAAATAAGCTGTTTTCAAAGCCTATTGAAAATGAAGGAATTACCGTTATCTACTAATTATGTCAGTGCTTTTTGAAAGCACTATAAAAGAGTAATTTCTAAAAAGGGCAGGGAGATGACAAAGGAAACCATAGCTTTAATTTTCTTATAAATGCCTTTATGAATTCCTTATTTTTGTAATACATGGTGCACCTTTACATATTTACTAATTTTAAAAGTAATCTTCTAAAAGGCTTTTTGGTGGGTGCCTGGGTGGCTCAGTCGATTAAGCATCTGAACAGCTCAGGTCATGATCTCACAGTTCGTAAGCTTGAGCCCCATGTCGGGCTCTTCGGGCTCTTGAGCCCACTTCAGATCCTCTGTCTCCCTGTCTCTGCCCCTCCCCATCTTGCTCTCTCTCTCTCTCTCATAAAAATAAATAACATTAAAGGCTTTTTGGTAAGGGGAAAACAGACTTCAGTATGCTTTGTCTACGTGCAGACTGGCTTGCCTCTAGGGCAGTTGTTTTAATAACAAGGGAAAATTGCTTCTATTGACAGTGATGGCCAGTCCATCATTTGGATTTGTCTGTCAGCTGAATTTCATGACCCAGCCTAAGAGCTTTAAAAATTCCAATAGTTTGGTAATTTTGTGGCCTGTCCCAGTTAAGCTATAAGAACGTTAATTCTATAGATAAACATTGAACACCTGCTCTGCCAGGTCTGTGTGTGCTGTGATGCTGAGGATATACTTAAAGTCAGTCCACTTCACCAGGCATTCAAGCCTCAGCTTTTCAAACTGCTTTTAAGAGTGCAAGGGGTGGGGCGCCTGGGTGGCTCACTCAGCTAAGCGTCCTGCTCTCTATCTTGGCTCAGATTGCAATCTCATGATTTGGATGGAGCCACATGGATGTCATTTCTACGGAGCCCACTCTCCACGCCCCTCCTGAGTTCACTGTTCCCTGCTGTCACTCCGAGTCTGATGGGGACGGGCAACTAGGGTGTGACTGTGGACTCTGGGCTCAGAAGGCCGCAGGCCTGTGACCCTGGTGGATGTACTCTGGTGACCCGAGCACGCCTCCCAGGCCAGCTGCCCTTTCTACCAGACGGAGGATGGTGCCATACTCTCAGGAGGCTCCGGCCACCCCAGAGCCTGGCACAGGGTCAGCGTGGACATCATTTCCACTAAGTCATGTGAACAACGGACCTCGGTACTTTACCGATCTTTTCCACTTGGAACTAAAGCTCCTGACTCTCATGTCTAAAACGAATCCTTCCACAACAGGATTCTCTCTCTCCCTCTCTGCCCCTCCCCTGCACGTGCACTGATTCTCAAAATAAATAAACTTAAAAAAAAAGTCCAAGAGATGATTGTGTTCTTGTATACGTATGTACATGCACATATGTGCCCAGCCTGCTTTATGTTCACCCAGGTTAAATTTTGAGTTTCTAAGAAAGATTTTGTATGAAAAGAGAAGAGTGTTGACTAGGAATCTGAAAATAACTGGTATGACAAAGATCTCATCACCACTCCTGCCGAACAACTTTCAGTGGCTTTCACAGGACAATGTCCAAACTCGTCAGCATGCTGTCTCCTAATTTTCTGCATCATCTTTTAAGAGTGCCAGGAAAGCAGGGCCTGCAAAGACTACTGTATCCTTTCCAGGTGCAAGCCAGTCGTTATTTGCATTGGTGTGTTGGTTTTGGTTCCCTGAGTGGGTGTCTCTCATTACCACCTAGGCTATGCGTACTCACAACTCTATAGTGGACACCTTAAATGGTCCTTGATGCCATTTTTTTTTATCCCACTGGTGTCACAGCAGAGAACGTGTATGTCTCAAAGGCTACGTTATGAGAAATTATCAGACATCTGTGTCGTCAAGGAAAGTTAGGAACTAAGATATTCTGAAGGAAACTCCTCAGAAAGGAATGAGTGCAGCACCTTCTGGCTGGTCTGCTCCCACAACAGAAGTGAGTCCAGGGACTGGGTGATTAAAAGCAAAACAGCCCTGCGGAAACTGGGTGGCTCAGGTGGTTAAGTGTCTGCCTTTGGCTCAGGTCATGATCTCACAGTTCATGAGTTCAAGCCCTATGTCGGGCTCTCTGCTGTCAGCACAGAGCCTGCTTCAGATCCTCTGTCTCTGCCTCTGCCCCACTCATACTCTCTCTCTCTCTCTCTCTTAAAAATAAATAAACTTAAAAAAAAAAAAAAAAGCAGTCCCTTTCTCATTTCATTTTCTCCATCTTTTTTTTTTTAAATTTTAACGTTTATTTATATTTGAGAGACAGAGTGTGAGTGAGGGAAGGCCAGAGAGAGGGGGAGGCACAGAATTCAAAGCGGGCTCCAGGCTGTGAGCTGTCAGCCCAGAGCCCGACATGGGGCTCGAACTCACAAACCGTGAGATCGTGACCTGAGCTGAAGTCTGATGCTTAACCGAATGAGCTGCCCCTCATTTTCTCCATCTTAAAAGCAGTGCCTATTAACTCCGTGATCCTCAGCAGAGGAATATAGCCAGGACTTCATAGAGACAAAAGAGGTAGATGAAGTAGACAAGATGATGTGAACCTGTAGCATATGTATGACATTATGTGAATCTATGCAGAAAATGAAGTAATTCTAACTTAACCAGCCTCTCCTCGACCTTAATTCTAAATCCTCACTGACAAGAAAACCCTAAGGTTAAGAGCTTTCCTTACCTATGTCAAAAGAAAAATCTCTTAACCACGTTGCCCCAAGCTTCTCTGACAAACACACAACCCACCAGCAATAAGTGGGCTGATTTTAAAAGCTAACTGGGAATTCCCGTAAGTTACAGTAAATACAGATGGAAATAAGCAATCTATGTGAAGACCAGTTCAGAATCCTACATTCTTCTCAGAAGTAATTCCCCAATGTGAGAGCAAATCTGGATGAAACTAAGTAAATACAAAAACAAGCTCAGAATCACACATTTTTTTTTTCAAAAGTAACTTCCCAGTGTGAGTGTATGGCTCCAAGACTAACACACCTTCACTTGTTCAGGCACACGGTGTTCTTTTCCATCTGGCAGAGGGGAACTTCTCTAAGTTCAAACAGACAGAGGTTGCAAGGTCACATAAAATGCTCAAATCCTATGCTGGATTGCTAGACTATGGGGTTTGAACACAATACATTCCTTTAGTTATTCAGAGAAGAATTTTGAACCTGAAAGGTAAGTGGCAAGTTAATACTTACCTTGTAGGGCTCTTTAGAGGGTTGGTGGCAATTTTATTTAAAAATATACAGAACAAGGCTCAGCGTGTATAAATGCATCATAGCTACTACGTTTATTATCATTCCTAGCTACCTGGAAGCCTCCTTTCCACTCTTTCCCAAGGGCAACTGGCTCATGTATTCCTTAAAGCACTTCCTTCCTACAATAAGGATGGACAGGAATTTGTCAAGCACAGAGCCTTTATTTTACATATCATTTCCAAAGAGGACATTGTGTAAGTCAGCAGCCAACAGAAATTCTAAGAGAGAAAGTAACAGCAAAGGTAACTGGCTCAAGTCCCTCTGTGTATACCATGTACATTTCATGTCTGAGCACCTTGTGTGTCTGGCTTAAGTAAGGCAGTGTAGATTGTGCGAACAAGAAATCTGTGTCCTGTGATCAGAAATGGCTACTGCATGCATCACGTAAAATGCACAACCTGAAATGTTTTGATTTGCAACCGAAGTTTCCTTAAGCAAAGATGCGCGTGAACAATGACGAACACATACAGAGCAACTTGGGCAGAGAATGGATAATGCCACAGGGCAGTGAGGTTAGCGCGCTGATCAAGAGCCCCAAGCAGGAGGAGCCGTCCCAGTGGCAGAGCAGGCTAGGAGGGTGGGCAGCAGCCATCTCCCGCTGCTTCGAGCTCCTTCCCGCCTTCACTCTAAGTTGAGCAGCTCCACGTCAAAGATGAGGGTGGCATTGGGAGGGATGACACCAGGGTGGCCCGTGGCTCCATACGCCACATCAGGGGTGCAGGTCAGCTTCGCCCTCTGCCCCAAGCTCATCTAGCAGGGATGGGGGCAGATGGGGAGAGGAGAAAGAGGACCCAGCTTGATTTAAAAGAAAAAAGTAAGATAACTATGGCATTTTCCCAAACCATCCTCATGGTAACTCTGAAGATCTGAGATGAATATTCTGTGTGGCACACTGAAGTGATGCAGAATTTAGATTCTGCCTCAGACTAGCAGAGACTTCGCCATGGGGCACTAACTTCCACAAAGTAGTCCCAAATCCATTCATCTGACAACCACTGCTGGTTATTCATTTAGTGCATGGCCCAAACACTTCGAGTTGTTCCTAATTGTTCCTCACCCCCTTCCAAAAGAAACTAAAGAGGGTGTATAAACAGCACGTGTACCAGTACGCACTCGAGGAGGTGACAGGAACAGTCCATTAAAGACGTTAAGCAATCAGAGACCATCACAAGGAGGCGAGGGCTAAGCGACCTACACTAAGAGAGCATCATAGGACTTCACAGACCAAGGGAGAAGAGCGGGAACCAGGCTCCGCACAGCAGTCATCAAGAACGTCCGGCATTGGTCGGACAAATGGTGAAACTTGAATAAATCGATTAAAAAATTTTAATAACCAACTCCAACATTTGAATGGCTTGGTTAATAGTCCTGCATCAATGTTAATGTGTAATTGATCACAAATTAATGTAACGGGATCGTTTTAGTATGGTTATGTAAAACGGTAACATTTGGGGAAGCTGGGTAAAGAATATAGGGGAACTATTTCTGTGATATTTTTGCAAGTCTGAAATTTTTTTTTTAAGTTAAAAAAAAATACCTTGGCCCACCCCATCCCAACTCTCTGGCTGCCTCAGTCCTAGACAGCTGGTAACTTGAGCGAGTTCTGAGCAAGCCCGGAGGGATGTGCTTGGAATGAGAGCCCCCAGTGACTTAAAGGAGTCATGCTGGCAATGAAAGGGAAGGAGGGGGGGCACAAAGCCAAGGGCTGAAACTAGATGGTGTCACCATGCCTTAGCAGTAGAGTCAAAGCAGTGGCAGTCTGTGCTAGGGCAGGGGCGGCGTACTGAGCCCAGACTCCGACTCCTCAAACCCCCCCTAATGAGAATCCTCATCCTACCTGGGCTGCACCCTCTTCAAAACCCTTGATGACTTCCTGTTTGCCAATTCTGAACTTGAAAGGTTTGTTTCTGTCTCTGGATGAATCAAATTTCTTCCCATTTTGCAGCATTCCTGTGAAAGCAAGAATAGGGTGGAGAAGAGCTGCTGCCACGACTTAACCCCCCCCCCCCGCCGCCCCATTCTGGGTCCACATGTCTAAAATGGAATTCCTATTCTGTACCAACCTGTGCCTCTTCAGATCTCCCCACCTGTCCTGTTGCCCAAGCAAGAAACCTGGATACTGCATTCTGCCTTACCCACCCCCTCAATATGGCCTATCACTTAGTCCTACATATCTTTGCAACCTACCTATGTTCTATGTTCTCCATTTCTATTGCCACCGCACTGGGACCACACCAAGCCACCATCATGTCTCACCTGTGCACAGGAACACCCTCTAACTGGTCTTTCTGCTCCACTCTCACTCCTCCTTTCCAGTCTCTACTCTGTACCCAGAATGATGGTCTTTCATAAACATGTATTTGATCCTATCACTCCCTTGCTTAACAGGATGCTATAGTCAATAGCTCCCTGTGGCCGAATCCAAATGCCTACACTGTGCACAGGCACTTTGAGATCTAGCTACTGCCTGTCTGATAACCCTCTCTCTGCTTTCTTCTTCCTTTCCTCCCTACCATGTCCTATTCAGGTCACACCTTTCTCAAATACCTTGCAAATATACCTTTCTCAAATACCTCTACTCTTTATAACTTTTTCTGTGCTATTTCCTCAGCCTGAGGATTTTTCTGCCTCAGGTTGAGTCCTCACCTGATTTCCCAAGGTCCCCCCAACATGCAAAACTCAAAGGCTGCATCATTGGGTGCCTGAGTGGCTCAGTCAGTTAAGGGTCAGACTTTGACTCGGGTCATGATCTTGCCCCACTTTGGGCGCTGTGCTGACAGCTCAGAGCCTGGAGCCTGCTTTAGACTCTGTATCTTCCTCTTTCTCTGTCCCTCCCCCACATGTGTGTGTTCTCTTTCCCTCTCAGAAATAATAAATGAATAAACTTAAAAAAATAAAAGATTCTCTCTCCCTTTGCCCCTCTCCCCTGCTCATAAAAAACAAAACATAACAAAACAAAACAAACAAAAAAAAGGCCACATCATCTCTTCTTGCAATGAACACAGTAAAGTGACCCAGCCAGTAAATGGTGGCCTCCAGATCTAAAAGGGCCTGTTTGAACCTGGAACACCCCAGAGCTCTCTAACAGTCTGCAGCCCCCCTTAGCCAGCTGTCATCCCTGATGTACAAATATCGTCTCATTCCAGCTCCAGCTGTCTAAGCTCTAGAACTGTTTCTCTCTCTCTTTCTAAGTTTATTTATTTAAGCAATCTCTGCACCCAATGTGGGGCTCGAACTCACAATCCTGAGATCAAGAGCCACATGCTTCACCAATTGAGCCAGCCAGGCTTCCCTCAAGAGCTGTTTTGGTATTTTTAGTTCTTATCGGTGACTGGTTCAAAGGTCAGACCTGTAAACAATGCTCTTCCACAATTTCTTCCTGCAGCCCACAGACCATGACAAAAGCCAATTTGAGACCAGAGAAAGATCTGGCCTGTAAGTTCAGAGACTGGATACTGACTTCATTTTGGCACTAACTCAGTGTGAAGTTAGGCAAATCACTCCCTTTCTCGTGGCTTCAGATATGCCATGTTTAACACAGGCGGTCTGGACAAGCTTAATGTCTGAGCATCTGTGATTTTACTTCCTCTAATTCCTACAATTTAAATGCATACAAGGGACAGTATTATTTTCCTACTTTCTAGGTAGAAAATTGGACTCTTGCCCTGCATACTAAATCAGGCAAAGGAGAAAATCCTATAAGAAGGGGCTCTTACACAAACTCATGCATACACACAGGTTGCTAAGATATTCATATACACAGAGATACTCACGTGTGCTCACGGGCACTTAAGCACACATTCAGAAGAAAAACCCTGATGGTCAAACAGATGCTAAGAAAATATTTAGATCCACAAATCTACATACAATTACACAGATACATACTCAGACATATACACATATGGATACACACACACACACACACACACACTCCATTTGATAATTAGCTTTCTCATTCCCTGATTTCTTCAGATTTCATATGACTTAATATACTTCAGACCAGATATAGTTATCTTCAGCTACAAGTTCAGCCAAAACAATGCAGCCTAGAAACAGACCAACACCTATATGGTTACTTGATTTGACAAAGGTGTCATGGCAAAGCAACAGATAAAGGATATATTTTTTTAAACTGATGTTGCTGGATCAACTGTATATCATATGGAGAAAAATTAACCTTGAGCCCTACTTTATGCACACACAAAAAATCAATTCCAGACAAATCACAGATGCACCTATGAAAAATAAAATAATAAGGCTTCTACAAGATAATAAACAGAAGAGTATCTTCATGACCTAGGGAGAGACAAATATTTCAGAGCTGAACACAAAAGTACTATAAAGAAAAAAGATTAATATGTAGGACTTCATCAAAATTAAGAACTTCTATTCAAAAAAGGCCATTAAGTGTGGGGGGGGGGCGGGGGAGGCCCTGGCACGTGAGGTGCTTAGAATCAGTATAACTAACAAAAGACCCACATTCAGAATATATAAAAAACTCCTATAAATCAATCAGTAAAAGGCAGCTAGCCTAATTTTTATAACTGGACAAAACTTGAGCAGACTGAAGAGGACATTCAAATGGCCAGTAAGTACATGAAAAGGTACTAAGGTACTCAACTTCATTAGTCATCAGGGCAATGTAAATCAAAACCACAATGAGATACACTGGGCACCCACCCAAGTGGGCCAAAATCAGAACGAAAACTTGATAATGCCATGTGTTGATAAGGATACAGGGGAATGGGAGCTTTCATACATGGCTAATGGCAGCAGAGACTGGTGCAACTACTTTGGGAAGCTGTTTGGCAGTATCTGTTAAAGTAGAGCATAGGTAGGGGGCACCTCGGTGGCTCAGTCGGTTAAATGTCTGACTTTGGCTCAGGTCATGAACCTGTGGTTCGTGGGTTTGAACCCCGCATCATATTCTGTGCTGACAGCTCTCAGAGCCTGGATGGAGCCTGTTTCAGATTCTGTGTCTCCCTCTCTCTGTCCCTCCCCCGCTCATGTGCTGTCTCCCTCTGTCTCAAAACTAAATAAACATTAAAAAAAAAAAAAAAAAAAAAGTAGAGCATAGGCATAACCCAATGCCCAAATAACTCCACTTTAGGGTGTATACCCAACCAAAATGTGTACATATGAGCACCAAAAGACACCTACAAGACTGTTGAAATCAATAGTATTCATAATTGCCAAAGACTATCAGCAACCCAGATGTTTATCAATTGTAGAAAAGATAAATTGTAGTATATTCATACAATGAACTGTATGGGCATAAAAAAGAACCAATGACTCTGGACGAATCTCACAGACATAGTATTAGTAAAATAAGCCAAACACAAAAGAGTATATGCTCCATGATTCCATTTACAGGGTATTCAATAAGAAGCCTAGCCAAACGAAGGGGACAAAAGTATGAATTCGGGTTATCTTCAGGGAGGTGTAATGACTGGGAAGAGGCAAGAGGGAGATGCCTGGGGGTGCTGGAAATGTACATGTTGCTCTGGGTCGTGGTTATGTAAGTGCGATCACTTCGAAAACTTTCACTGAGCTGTGCACCTTAGATTTATGTTCTCTGCTGTATTTATATTTAAGTAAAAAGTTTACTTAAAAGTCGCGTACAGTCTCCTGCTGGGTTTGATGAGATGGTCCCTCCCCACACTCGTGGCTGATGCTAGTGTTTAATGTACATTGCCTGCTCACTCTCTGTATCTACCATGAAAAGTCTTTGCAAAAGGATGTTGTGGTTTTAGTAACTTGAAAAGCACTGGTCTGTCTACAACATGTAGAACAGATAAATCAATTACACAGGTCAGAGGCCCCAGGGGACTCATGGTAATTAGGCCAGTCACAGGGAGATAACACACAGCTCTAGCTCACTGACGCCAGCCACCAGCAACACAGCTGTTGAGAAATACCCACACCGTCTGCCTAGAATTAACCTGGCACTTCACACTGGCCCAGAGAACTGCTAAAAATGGCCCCATCTGAATATGTCCTAGGAATTAAACTGGCCTTGCTGTCTGCTAAGTGGCTGTCACCAAGTTTGCCACATTGGGAAGCAGGTCACAAGGCAGAGCATTCACCTCTCTAGAACAAACACCTGCTTGTGATCTTCTTGCCAGCAGTCCTCAGGAATTCCATCTAGAATGTTCCTCAGCCCACCTGACCTTCCAATACAGAGCATCCAAGTGGGGTCCTCGGAGATGTGGGGCTCTCCCCCAAGTCCCACAGCGCCCTGAGCTGGGCGCTCCTGCCGCCCTGCCTGTCACATGGCAGCAGAGCCTCTGGATGACTTTGCTCTCCCGCTCCCACAGCCCCAAAGAAGGAAGGAATCCTGCCTTTTCACCGTTGTGTCCCCAGTGCCCACACAGCACCTTCCACCCAGTAGGTGCTCAATAACAGCACACTGAATTGAACAGTCTATTTCTGAAAAAAGAAAGGGCATGCTGAGGAAGCCACCCTCCCCTTCTCTAATAATATTGTAGGAGGAAAAGGGAGTCTGCAGAGATCAGGGCTCTCAGAGCTTCAAGAAGGGATTTCAAAATATCAGACAGAACCAGGAGGGCCAGGCTCCACCCTGCCATGACAGAGGGAAGGGAATGAAGGTGCTTGGCTCAGTTAGAGGCTGGTTCCACAGACGCTCCCACTGGCACAAATGGGGAAGAGGTAACCTTGCAAGCCCCCTTTCCCATGCCCACAAGGCTGGCTTGAGAAGTAGGGGACAAATGGCCACAGGAAGACGTGGCTACCTTGGACTTTGGGCCTGATCTAGGGAGCAGATGCCTCTGGAGAGGAATATGAGCGGGGAGACCTCCCTTGGGAGGGACAGGTCTGGGTGAAGGCTGAGGGAGCAAAGCCTACCTGTGTAGTGCACCACACACGTCTGCCCCTTTTTGGGGAATGTCCTTCCTGCAAAGAGACATGAGGGCAGATAAATGAATAAGGCATGGAAAAAGTCACCTGGAACATTCAGATGTGACTGCGACCCAGAGCTCTGGCCCACATTCCCCTCCACACCATGGAGATGCCCATGGTGCTAGTTCTGGCTCTGTGCCTTGTATGAGCCGGACTAGTCACTTCACCTCTCTGGCTTTTTATTTGATTGGAACTTTATTCCCTTGGGTTCCTCAACTCTGCTCTCTTCTTTTTATTTTCCTTTCTTATATTTTTAAAAATGTTTATGGATTTTTGAGAGAGACAGACAGAGCACAAGCAGGGCAGAGGCAGAGAGAGACGGAGACATAGAATCCAAAGCAGGCTCCAGGCTCTGAGCTGTCAGCACAGAGCCCAGCTAGGGGCTTGAACTCAGGAGCTGTAAGATCATGACCTGAGCCAAAGTTGGACACTTAATCGACTGAGCCACCCAGGCACCCATTATTTTCCTTTCTTTGATCACTCCGTTTACTTTCCTTCATCCATACCACAAACATTTATTTGAAGTTTATTTACTTATTTTGAAAGAGAGACACAGAGAGAGAGAGAGAGAGTGGGGGTAGGAGCAGAAAGTTGGGGGATGCCAAGCAGGCTACATGTCATCAGCACAGAGCCTGACATGGGGCTCAAGCCCCTAAACTGTGAGATCATGATCTGAGCCAAACCAAGAGTTGGACACTTAACTGACTGAGCCACCCAGGTACCCATTCCACAAACATTTGCTGACAGCCTACTATGGACTAGATTCCAGAAACACAGAGCAATCTATGAACTCATGGTGAAGTTAGGGAAACAGACCCATAAATAATATATTACAATGCAGGATGATGACTGCAATCAAGGATTAATAAGCATAATCATTCACAAATATTTACAGAATATCAATACATGCAAAGCCTGGGCCTGATTTCAGGGACACAGCAGTAAACCATAGAGACAAGATCGCAGCTCTTTTGGAGTTTACATTCTAATGGAGGGAAACAAAACAATACTCAAATAAACAAGACAATTATAGATTATGATCATTCTCTAAAGGAAATAAACACAAGGACGAGTTAAAGAGAGGGACCATTTTAGAAAGGGTGGTTCAGGAGGGCCTCTCAGAAAAGGTGACATTTGTGCTGAATCTTGAAGATTGAGCAAAATGCCAGGAAAAGCACTGCATGGGTGCAAACACTGGGGCAGGAAGGGACTGGAGCATTTGCAGAATATAAAGGAGGCTTGGTAACTGGAAAGAAGGGAGGGAGAAGGGGACAAGTGGGAAAGGGTCAGATCATGCCCAGCATTGCAGAGCCGGATTTAATTCTAAGTGCAACAGGAAGCCACTGGAGGGTTTTAAGCAAGAGAATGACATAATCTGAATTAAGATTTTATAAGATCACTCTGGCTGCTGTGTGTAAGATGGACGATTAGGTGCCTGTTGTGATAATCCAGACAGGAAATCAATTATGGCTTGAATTAACGTGGTGGTAGCAGAGAAGAGAGCAACATAGATCTATTTTGGAAGTGGGACTGACAGGGTACGCTAATGGAGAAGAGATGGGGTCTAGGATGAGGGAGAAGGAGACATCAAGTACAACGCTTGGGTTTTCAGTTTGGGCAACTGGATGAAACAAATTCCAGGTGGAGAAGACTGGGGAGGAGCAGATTTGAGCAGCTGACAATTTTAAGATGCCTATTAGACATCTATCTGAGTTTATACTGCAATAGGCAGCTGGGGTTGTCTGCACTGGAGCTATAAATCTGGGTGGAATTTAAAGCCACAAGCCTGGGTAGCAAGGCATCAGGGAGGCTAACCAGTGAGCCAACATGTAGAGGACTATACGGGAGTCAGGAAAAGCATCTGAGAGGAGATCACGGGTAAACTGAGTCTTAAAAGATAAGTAGTTTGCCATAGGAAGTAAAGGGAGATAATCTGGGAAGAGTGAACGACATGTTCAAAGGCCTAGAATCTGGCAATAGTGAGATCCCTGTCTGGCTCACTGCTCTAACCCCGACTACATAGTACACGGTCAATAAATATTTGCAGAATGACTGGTGTGTTTAACAACTTTGAAGGCAGCTTGCTAAAGCTAGGGGAAATGGTGGTAGTGGGGGTAGGGACTGGTAGGAAGAGATGAGGCTCTAGTGTGGAAGGTAAGACTAGGCTGGACTACCATCTGTCTGGAGAAGGAGATGGAAGATTCATTAAAACACAAGGTGGAGGTAGGGGGCAGAGAGCAGAATGGGACAGAACAGTTACATATGCATTTTAAAGAGTCCACAGGGTACAGTTTGAAAAATAGGTGGTGTCTCATGCCAGTCAGAGTGGCTAAAATGAGCAAATCAGAGAACTCTAGATGCTGGCGAGGATGTGGAGAAACGGGCAGCCTCCTACACTGTTGGTGGGAATGTAAACTCGTACAGCCCCTCTGGAAAACAGTGTGGAGGTTCCTCAAAAAATTAACAATAGAACTCCCCTATGACCCAACAATAGCACTGCTAGCAATTCACCCAAGGAATATAGGAGTGCTGAGGCATAGGAGCACATGTACCCCAATGTTCATAGCAGCACTCTCCACAATAGCTGAAACATGGAAAGAGCCTAAGTGTCCATCAACAGACGAATGGATCAAGAAGATGTAGTTTATCTATACAATGGAATACTACATGGCAACGAGAAAGAATGAAACCTGGCCATGTGTAGCAACATGGATGGATCTTGAGGGTGTTATGCTGAGTGAAATAAGTCAGGCAGAGAGGGACAGATATCATATGTTTGCACGTATAGGAGGATTAGGAGGAACTTAACAGAGGACCACGGGGGAGAAAAAGGGGATAAACAGTGGGGGAGGGGGAGAGAGGCAAACCACGAGAGACTCTTGAATGCTGAGAACAAACTGAGGACTGATGGGTGGGGGAGGGAGGGGAGAGATGGGCATGGAGGAGGGCACTTGTGGGGATGAGCACTGGGTGTTATATGGAAACCAACCTGACAATAAACTATTTGTAAAAAAAGAAAGAGAAAGAAAGAAAGGAAGGAAGGAAGGAAGGAAGGAAGGAAGGAAGGAAGGAAGGAAGGAAGGAAGGAAGGAAGAAAGAAAGAAAAGAAAGAAAGAAAGAAAGAAAGAAAGAAAGAAAGAAAGAAAGAAAGAAAGAAAGAAAGAAAGAAAGAAAAATAGGTGGTGTGAGTTAGGGAGGCCAGATGGAAGGCAGGGAGGTGAGACTGGAGGTGGGAGACCAGTTTAGAGGATGTGCAGAAATCCAAGTGAGAGGTGATGTTGGCCTGAACCAGGGCAGGGGCTATAGAGATGGAACCTAGAGATTTTCAGCAGAAGGACTTGAAAGGACTTGGTGTGGAGCTCAACCAAGAAGGTGTCCCCAGCATAACGGTACAGTAGTTTGGCCCTTCTGTGCTTTTTGACTCAAGAATTTAGACACTCAGGGTGCCTGGGTGGCTCATGAAGCGCCCAGCCCTTGATTTCAGCTCAGGTCATGATCTCAGGGTTCATGAGATGGAGCCTCACATCTGGCTCTGCACAAACATTGCGGAGCCTACTTGGGATTCTCACTCTCCCTCTCTGTCTCTCCCCACCTTGCGTGTGCGCACACTGGGCATGCACGCTCCCTCCCTCAAATAACTCTAAAAGCTACTTTGAGCCAAGGAAGACAGAAGAGGCCTCCAGCCCCTTGGCAGAACTCAATGGTAGTGCCCTGAGGTGTGACAAGGTCTCAGGAAGATGCCTCCTGGAACCCAGTACCATGGTTCCCAGCTGAGTCAAAGAAGCTTTTACCTGCTGGGTAATCAGGGTAATGATTGGGACCTCTAGGAATCACTGCCTTTTAACAAGGAGGGTGGCCTGGGATCAAGAGGTCCTCTCACTTCCTAGGGAAGGTGGGGCTTGTCACTTATGCCTCACATGAAATTTGTCAAATTCTGCTGCAGAAATGGGAACTCTGGAGTGGATTAAGTTTCATTTTAAAAATTTAAGACTGGCTATTCTTGCACATCCAGACCCAATTATACAAGAGATGTCTGGCTTGGGGAAGTGAGTGGTGCCAGTCCTGGGGGCAGGGAAAAGGCAATACAGAGGAGCACTTGGAAGTGGGGAGGACAAGGAGCATGAGTTGTTTTGGACTTGCTGAATTAGCTATCCGTGGGACATCCAGATAAAGGTCGAGCAGCAGCTGGATAAAGGGGCCCCCTTGAACTCAGGTCGGAGATCTGAGCTGGAGGATTAAGTTTGGAGGCCATCGGTTTGCAGACGGTAATGAAAGCCATGGGAGTGTACAGGATGGCTGGAGAGGCTGAGTGGGGCGGGGAGGATAAAGCGAGATGCAGACGCGGAGGGAGCGCTTCTCGCTTCCCAGACTGGCTCGGTCCCCACAACGTCTCACCGCCCAGCCCGCAGGGGCCGCCCGACCGGAGGCCCGGAGGGGGGCGCATTGGAAAGGGTTGCCCCAAACAGAAGAGAACCCTTCCAGCTGTTTCCAGAGCTCACCTAACAGAGCAGGGAAAGCAGAACTGAAAGGCTGCCCTGGGAAATCTGCAGGAGCGGATAACCGAGAGGTTCCAGCCGCGGCAGCGGCGGCCCGAGGCCCCCGGGGCGGTGGCGGGCCGCAGACCCCCGCCTCCCGGCCGCCGCCTTCGTTCCCCTAGGTGAGCCGGCGCGGAAGGGGATGGTGGAGGATCGTCTGCTAGATCCCCAACAATCCAGTCTGGGGTCTCCTCCCGCCGCCCTCATCCTATGCCCGCCTCCAATTCAGCACCCTCCGCGCCACCTCCGAACCAGACCCCCGCCCGCCCGGCTCCGCCCCGGGACCCTTCCTCCTCCCCCAGCTCGGCCGCCCAGTACCGTCTCCGGGGGAGATGGTCTCGATCTCCACGCCCATCGCAGTCCCACTGGCCCCGCCTCCGAGGGTCCCCGCTGCTGCCCCGACCCCGGCTCGGCTCCGGCCCTGGCCCGGCTGGCGCTCCGGCTCGCCTACCCGCCGCCACTGCAGAGCCGGAGGAGGTGCGGCGGGAGTCGGGACCTGCGCGGGGAGGGGCCACGGGGAAGGGGGCGGCGGGGCGGAGCGGCGCGGAAAGGTGGGGTCGGCTGGGGCGGGGCCCGGGGGAGGGAAGGGACCCTGGAGCGGCTGCTCCCGAGCTTGCCAGGCTAAGGGTCGTTAACTGGGGAGGATGTTGAGGGGGACGTGAGACACGCGCGCCTCCACCCACCCACCCATCCATCCATCCATCCGTTCAGCACAAATTTACCTAGCGTCTATTCTGTGCTAAGCTCTCGGGAGTCAACCTGGTCCCACAGACTAGGGGAAAACGGGCAACCCAACACTTTGGAGATACGCTCACTGCCTTGGAGTTCAGAATGTTATGGAAGCACCTGAGTAGTACTTACTACTCTAGCTTGGCGGCCGGGATTGTAGGAACAATCTGGGGATGCGGGGAGCGGGGGAGGGGAGGAAGGGAGGGAGGAAACCAGTCACTACCTTACCCCAACCTCCCTCAACCCTGATTCAGCATCCCACCTCGTTCTGCCCCACTCACAGGTAGGTTCCCACCTTTCGAGGCAAAGTACTGCGCCCTGCTGATGACAGTTAAATTGACGTAGACTCGGTGTCGTCAAAGAACGAAATTTGTGACGGGTGGGGGGTTAGTTACAGCGTGGAGCGATTCGTGCTTGTGGAATGAATGAATACGTTAAGACTTGAACCCCTCTTCCACGCCAAAAGAGTTCCAGGAATCTGGAGAGAGATCTTTGGAGGAGGTAACATTTGCTTGAAGAATGAATGGAACTTTTTCTCTCACTCACTGTTCCACGAGTTACCGTGAAGTATGATTCTGATGACACTGGAATATAGGCACGGGTAGAAAAACCCGAGCAAAGGCAGCCAGAGTGGGCCCTAGACGTGTTCTTTTTCCGTCCTCCAGCCCCCATTCTCCCAGGTGTTTAGGTAAGAGACTTTAGGTTTCAGCATCACTGAAAGACCGTAACTGGATGTTTCGTTCAAGAAAGATGATGGTCAACTGTACTATATGAGGGTCAGGATCTGAAATTCCCCATCGGCTGCTCCACGGCATGGTCCAGACTCTTCCAGGTGTGTAGCTGGTCTACAGTCTAGTGTGACACACTGGGTCCCTGGGCTATGGCCAGGGGCAGACACCCTTCGAGTAAGTGTAGAACAGGGGTTTGTAACTGGGACAGGTCTATGGAGAAGCTTCAGTTGAATGCACAATGTTTTGTGTACGGATAAGAACATTTTTCTGGGGAGATTTTTATCACATTTTAAAAGAAGTCCTCAACACCTTCCCATCTCTCCCCTCCCCCCCCAAATTAAGAAACCGTGTTGGCTCTAGGGTTCCTGTACTCCTTCTCAAATTAAGAGAATCGAGAAGTGGGGGAAGGCTCTACCCTTCTTAAGGGAAGGAGAAATTGTGGCTCGTTTATTACAGATGGAGTTTCACAGAAACTACAACTCCCAGAGATCCGTGAAGCAGTTCCAGAGCTTATTGGTCAGACAGAAGGACCCTGGCCAATAGGCGGAGGGCATTGTAGGGCTTGCCCAGTTACCGCTCGCCTATCAGAGGCCTGGTAGCCGATACTTCCGGTATTCGCTCAGGGCTCCAGATCCGCAGTACCCCGGAGTCTTATTTTCTGTGGGCGGTCAGGCCAAAGGTATTTTTGTGTTCGCTCCTTCCTAGCCTAGCTGGTGTTGGGAGGCTGTGGGTGGGAGAGAGGGAGGTGGAAGGGCCAGCACTTGTTGGGGACTGGGGAGGAGACCCAGGAGTGCAGAGAGGATGGGGAGAATGGGAATAGGGGGCACGCGTGCGAAGGGCTTGCGGCCGAGAACGAACGAGGGGTGGCTTTAAACTTTTGAATATATTCCATGTGGCTCACTAGTGATACTTGTGGGAATATATCCTAAAGAAGCCATCCGAAATGAAGAACATGCTTTATGTATAAAAACCTTTATCACAGAGTTATTTATAAAGTTGGCTACAACCAGGTGTCTCAACAGCGAGGAAAAAATATGCGACTTCACTGAATGCATATTAAGTGGCTTTTAAAAATAATTCATAGGGTCGCCTGAGTGGCTCAGTCGGTTAAGCTGTCCCACTTCCACTCAGGTCATGATCTCACAGTTCACAGGTTCCAGCTGCACGTGGGTCTCTGTGCTGACAGCTCAGAGTCTAGAGCCTGCCTCAGATGCTGTGTTTCCTTCTCTCTTTGCCCTTTTCCTGCTCTCACTCTGTCTCTCTCGAAAAAATGAATAAACGTTAAAAATAAATAACGTATAAAATTTAAATAACATGGGAAAATGCTAATATATAAGTGAAAAAATCGTGATATGAAACCAAACAGTATGATTGAAAAAATTTTAACCAAAACTACATAGAAGCAAAACCCAGAGGGATGTAGTCATAATTTTTTCCCTTTGGATGAATGGTTTTTCTTGAATTTAGCTTTTTACCTTTCCTGTGTGTTAATTTTTTTTTAATTTAAATTTTTGAAATTAATTTTATAACGGAAACACAATAAACAGAAAAACAAGTTGGAGATTACCTGGCTCTGTTTAAACCTACTGGAAATGGTTTAGTTTGCCTAAGCCCCTTGATTCTCACCGTGAGTTGTCTTTAAAGAAGATTAAAAACAAGAATTAAATGGTCATAGGCTGAGCAGCAGGTCCTGATTCTGACCATCTCTCCCCTGAACTAATGAAACAGTGGGCTTTTCATTCCCTAAAACTCCCTAAAGTCTTGTAGTCTGAGGGTTGAGAGACCAACAACTATACAGTTAGCTTCAGGCAGAATTCAAATATTTTAAAAGATACAAAATAATCGGGGAACGCCTGAAGGCTATTTCAACCTTTGTCTTCTTGGCTCTCTGATCTTTCACAGCCAGACTGCCTACTGCTTTGGCTTTAACTACCCACTTTATGACAGTGACTCCCAAATCCTTACCTCTGCTACCTACAGACATCTTAGATGAGGGCAGATCTAATGCAGAATTTCTCACTGCACACCCTATGTTTGAAGCACCCTCTGCCTTCTATATCTCTGATTAATGGTTCTACAATTTCCCAAGCAAAAGTTTGCATGTTATCCTTAATTCTCCTTTCTTCCTCACCACTCATATCCTACTTGTTATCATTATTTATTCAATCTGCATTAGAAATATCTCTGGAGGGGCACCTGGGTGGTTCATTCGGTTGGAGATCCAACTCTTGATTTCAGCTCAGGTCATGAATCCCAGGATAGTGGGATTGAGCCCCACATCGGACTCCATGCTCAGCCTGAAGCCTGCTTGGGATTCTCTCTTTCTCTCCCTCTGTCCCTCTCCCACTCTCCCCCACTCTTGCTCTCTCTCTCTAAAGAAAGAGTGAGAAGGAAAAAAAGATCTCTTGAATCAGGCCCTCGTTCTCTTCTAAAGTACCTACAGATTTGACTCACTTTCTCATTGTGAGAAATTCAAACTATTTCATGGCCACTTATTAAACTTATCAGCCTTCTTCCTTCTCAGGTCCATTCTGCATGTTGTCTTTCATGTGAATGTGTGCTAGTTCCTCCAAATTCCTCAGCATGCCCTTTATGATCAGGGATGTAAGATTTGAAAGGCCTCTCAATCTCAGATAATTTAGAGACTGAAATATCTTGCTAAGACATTTGAAAGAACATTTTTTTTTATATATGTAGACTGTAGAGACAAAGTATTTGAGCAGAAGAACAAAATGACTATAGCTATGACTTTTTGTAATGTCTTATTTATTTATTTTGAAAAAGAAAGCACAAGCAGGGGAGGGGCAGAGAAAGGGGGGAAGAGAGAGAATCCCAAGCAGGCTGTGTGCTGCGAGTATAGAGCCCTATGCGGGGCTCAGTCCCACAAACCATGAGGTCATGACCTGAGCCAAGATCAAGAGTCTGATTCTGAGCCACCCAGGTGCCCCTGACCGCAGCTGTGATTTTTTAAAAAGATGATTCTGCCCAATCACATAAGCATCCAGGCTCTGTGGGAAGAAGGGGCTGGTATCCAGAAAGCCTCTCCTTGTTCTACCCTACTAAAGAGGGAGAGGTGGTCAGGACCTAAACTAGCAATGGAGTACAAAGGATTGCAACAGATTTTTGTAACTTTTGTTAGGTTTTTGAGAAAACATGCCAAATTTCTTCTTATTACCAAGGATGAAAATATTAAAATTAATTCTTCTAAAAATATTAGTAACATTATCATATTTGTTTTTCTCTTATTTACAAATCCTTACCCTGTGCTACCCCTGGCCATATATAACCTCAATGACATTAGACTGGATTAGGCAGCCTAAAACATATATAATTTGCCTTTGATATAATTGGCCCATTAGGAATTTTCTCTGCCTAGGAAAATGTATCATGAATTATTTATCAATAAAGGTCTTTTAAAAGTGCATAAGTAGATATTAGAGGAAAACATATTATCTTATATAAGACCAGTGGGTTAGAGATGGCAGTTTTCTTCATTAATAGTGACAAGGGACTTATTTTTCCATTTAGCAAGCCACTACAGACCCACTTAATCTGACATCATGTGTGGAAGCGTAGTAGACCATTTCTTCTTAGTAAAAGATTCTACGAACAAGGACAAGGACAACAAAGAGGCATGAGAGATAATTTGGAAACAAGTTAAAAGCAAATCACCAGACAGTTGGGTAGAGAATACATTTCTGTGGATATGGAGTCCAAAGATGACTTCTCAAGTTCTGTCTTTGACACATACTACTCAGCAAACAGGGTTGAAAAATGTCCATTGGGTTCAGTGACATAGGTGGCATTGGTAGCTTGGTGAAAGCTGTTTCAAAAAGGTGGTAATAGGGTCAGTTTTGGGGTTAAGAGAGTGATGAGGAGGTGCCTAGCTGGCTCAGTCAGTGGGATGTGCTCCTTTTGATCTTGAGGTTATGAGTTCAAGCCCCAGCTTCGGTATAGAGATTACTTAAAACAGTAAAATCTTTGGGGTGCCTAGGTGGCAGTCAGTTAAGCGTCGGGCTCTTGGCCTTGGCTCAGGTTACGATCTCACTGTTCCACTGTTCCTGAGATCAAGCCTTGCATTGGGCTCTGCTTGCTGATAGCGCGGAGCCTGCTGGTGATCACTCTCTCTCAAAACAAACAAATGAAAAAGAAAAAAAACACACAATAACATCTTTTAAAAAAACGTTAAAAGTTAAACACAGTTCTTAAAGATATTTTGTTTAATGAATGCAAGTTTAATGAAAATTTTACCAAGATAATGAGAATTAATTTGTATCACTGTGCTTTATATTTTTATTTAAATTTCGTAAACATCTGTTGGTCAAAAAATATAATGTTTTTTGTTAAGTTATCTAGCTAGTGTACTCTGTTAATATTTATATTATGCTAGTCTGTTTCTCAATAAGTCAACTATGTGAAAGTTCTTAATTATTTTTCTCCTAAAATTAATCTTTCACAGTCATTTATTATTGCAACCATTTATTTAAATGCATCGCATTTAATCGCAACCAATCTATTCTTGTAGCCATTATTATACATAGAAATGTATATCAACTCACTGATAGAATTTTGAGATAGAATGTGCCCAAGGCAATTTTTTGCCCTTTAAATAAAGATTGCTTATCATGTTTGTTTATATTTGAAAGTAAATACTTATCATTTAGATAATTAGAATATCCAACTTCTTCTCATTACTGCTTTATTCTCCTTTTTTAAAAATTATTTTCTAACACTTAGTTATTGTTGAGAGACAGATCATGAACAGGGGAGGGGCAGAGAGAGACAGACACACAGAATCGGAAGCAGGCTCCAGGCTCTGACCTGTCAGCACAGAACCCGACGCAGGGCTTGAACCCACAAACTGTGAGATCATGACCTGAACCAAAGTTGGATGCTCAACCTACTGAGCCACCCAGGCGCCCCATTACTGCCTTATTCTCATCTGACCTTAGGTATCTTAAATTTGCCTGGACACACACGTTCAAGGATGCTAGAAAATGACATTAAAGCATTAGGCTGTTCACTTTTTCAAAGACTGTAATCCAAGCTAAATAGATTTTGACTGAATACTAAGGCAAAGCCAGCATTCAATGAATTTGAACTTGAAGATCACTACGAAAGCCACAGTAAACCAGCTTCTGTACGTAAGATGATTCAAGGAAAGATTTTCATACTGTGACACTGATATAGACTCTACATTAGAATAATCACTAGAAATAAAGATATTTTTTCCCCTGGAACCACCCTAGGAAGAAAATGTTTGATTGTTGCAAAATCCTATGTTAGTTTTATAAAATATAAAAATTATATAAATATATGATTTATTAACATTGTTTGTCCTCATGATTTGAATGACAAGTATAAGTTAAGAGCTGCAGATTTGTGCTAGTGGGTATGGGTTGCTTAACCTTTTATTTATTTATTTATTTATTTAATCATACAGGAAATGAGAAATGCTAGTATATGGCTGCATTAGGACTTATATGGACCAGTAGAGGAGGGAAATATCTCTTAATATACATTCCCTCATTGTTTTGGTTGTTGTTTAAGAGGCTGGATTATTGGGGCAACTGGCTGGTGATTTTTAAGTCTGTTAAATAATCCCTCCTCTTTTTTTTTTTTTTTTTTTTTTTTTTTCAATTTGAGAGGGAGTGTGAGTTAGTCTGACTCTTGATTTCGGCTCAGGTCATGATCCCAGGGTAGTCAGGTAGAGCCCTGTGTGGGCTCCACACTGAGTGTGNTCTCTCTCTCTCTCTCCTCCTCCTCCTCCTCCTCCTTCTCCTTCTTCCCCTCGCACTCTCTCTCAATTGAAAAAAAAAAAAGAGGAGGGATAATCTAACAGATTTAGAAAGCATGTCCAAATATAGTCCAAAGAGTTTTACTTACAGTATCATAAGAGCCTAAAGCAACAAAAACGTCACAACACAACCCCTGGTAATACCATGACCCAATTTGAAACTGCTTTTAGGATGTAATGGATACAGAGCATTCCATCTGAAAATACTTGACAGGCAAAGAAGTCTCATTTCTACTCTCAAGGACCTTATGTGTTAGTTGTGAAATGCGAGGTAGTACATGAGTGACTGGTAATTGCAGGCAATAAACTGAAGATGTCACATGAGAGCATTAGGCTGTAAGGGCTATAGGAGCTAAGAGGAGGAAAGAATGAGATTTAGCAGGATGATTAAAGAAGACCTCCTGGAGGAGATGGTATTTAAGCTGGGCCTTCAGTTCCCCTGTCATTGATTAAGTGTTTTAAATGGGCCAAGTATTGTAACTATGAAGATGACTAACTAGAAATAAGACTGGAGGGGCAGGAGGTCCGCAGTGGGTGGGGGTTCGAATGCCCAACTGTGGAATTCAGACTTTATCCTATAGGCCAGTGCTGCCCAGAAGAACTTTCTTCAGTGATAGGGAATGTTCTACTCTGCTCTGTCCAGTGTGATAGCCACTAGCCACATGTAACTGTTGACCACATGAAAAAGAATAGTTGTGACTGGAGAACTGGATTTTTTATTTTAATTAAGTTTGCAAAGCACATATGGTTAGTAGCTACTGTATTGAACGGGGCAGCTATAGGCCATAGGTAGCATCTGCCAATTTTTTAAATTAATGTTTATTTATTTATTTGGTGGGGAGAAGGGAGAAAATCCCAAGCAGGCTCCGTGCTCAGTGCAGAGCCCAACACAGGGCTCGATTCCACAACCATGAGATCATGACCTGAGCCGAAATCAAGAGTCAGACCCTTAACCGACTGAGCCACCCAGGTGCCCAGAATTTTGATTCTTAACATCAGCCAGTTTTTAGACTGAATAATGATATACCTAAAAGGATATTTTAAGATTGGGTTTGCACAGGTGAACTAGAGAAAGAAAGGTAGGGAAACCAAGTAGGAGGTGATTATTACAGCCATCTAAGCTTGCAGTAACAGCGATCTGATTCAGGATAGTCTTGGTGGGAATGGTAAGAAAGACTGGATTCAGCAACAGTTCTAAGAATTAATAGGACTTGGCCATTAACCAAGAAGGCAGGAGAGTAGTCAAATGGAGTCCTGAGTTTTTAGCCCGAGTGAATATGAGAACGGTAATATCCATTAACAGAAATTGGGAAGCTGCTGTTGAGAGCAAAAAAAGCCGCTGTTGTTGTTTTCTATTTTATGCGAGTCCAGTTTGAAATGAATGTGGGCAGGGCTAACATCAGCCATAACATGAAGCCTAACATACAATTGAATAGCATTGTAGAGCAGCAAAGAAGTCAGGAAAAGAGATGCAGATCTGACAGTAATAAACAGAGATGACAGTTGAAAACACTGAGTAGGTGACTCTGGAAGGAAGGAAATGTGAGAACAGTGATAGCAACTGAGTACTAACTAAACTTATGGACTCTATCTACATCTAGAAAAAAGTTGGGACACAAGCTCAATTCGCACCCGTAGGGGAATCCTTGAGTCACACGGCATACCTTGCCGCTTCTGATGGAGCAACTTAAAAGATTGAGGGAGACCTATTTTTCACTGACTTGAAAAAGTGCCCATGATTTAAAATAAGTTAGTGAATAGTATGCAGCATATGAGATCCCTGTGGTTATTGTTGGTCATTTTTTGAAAACCCGTTACTAATTTGGGGACAACTGCCCTTCGTGTGAGTGTTGGTGGGAAGCAGAGCCCCGTCCCTTATTACAGAAGCCTTTGTGGGACCCCTCTTTCTCCCCATCCTGGCAGCTAGAGCAGGACTTGGGAGCTAGGCCAAGCCAGTGCAAAGTTTCCCCCTGTACCCCTATTCTGAATCTTAAGCAATTGTCATCATGCGAAGGAGCAGTGAAGTTAGATTCTCAGCCACTAACATGTCAGGAGAGAGTGGTAGCCATGGTTTAGTCCATCTTGCTAGCCTCACTTGGTTTCTGCTTGTTTTCTGGGCTTGGTTCTTGAGATTTCTTGTTTTCCTAAAGTTAGCCAGACTGGATTCTATTGTTAGTACCCAGGAACTTTGACTTAAACCCATTTTTTTGTTAAAAAAAAAACACAAAAACTTAGCACATATAAAATTCTTTTTTTGGATAAGTTTCTTTAATGGTTTCAGAGGCTACACACCAAATTGTTGAGTGCTTTTATCAAGGACTTAAGATTGGGGAAGGGAGGTGTTGGCATGGGGTAGGAGGACACATTTCATTTTTCCATAGAAACTTCTCGTTTGTCTGAATTTCACTGCAGTGAACATGTACTTCTTTAGTAATTTAAATTCTGTAAAAAAAAAAACAAAACTTAAGAATGAAAAAATTGAAGATAATTCTTTTTTAACCTACTTTGTATTATTGTGAAAGATTGTTGCAAGGAGCAGATGTGACGGAGAATGTGAAAATGGCCCCAAAATTATTAAGTGCTATTCGAATATGGTGACGTAGAAATAGCAACAGGGACTCTCTGAGTGTCATTTCACTATGGAGGTAAAAGTCATTTTTAAAGGAGTTGAGGAAATAAGTGCTAATAAAGTCAGGGATGCGAATATCAATTAATGCTTGACTTGGCAGTGAGAGAAGAACAGAAATTAGATGGTCAAAGAGGTTTTTCTCAATTTTTTAATTTGAAAAATTTTAACTTGAAAGTATCAGGAATACCAGTATAGCCTCAATCTAGATCCAAGATTCATTAACATTTTGCTACATCTGTTTTATCTCTCTGCATTTCTATATAAAATGTGTACAGTTTGGTGTTTCTGGTTTTTGCTAAGCCATTTGAAAGCAAATTGTAGGCATCATGATACTTTACCCCAAATACTTCAACATCATATTTTAATGGCAAGGACATTCTCCTAACATAACCATAATATTGTGTTCTCATTTAAGATTAATAACTCTGGGGTGCCTGGGTGGCTCATTTGGCTAAGTGTCCAACTTTTGACTTCACCTCAGGTCATGATCTCATGGTTTGTGGGTTAGAGCCCCACATTGGGCTCTGTGCTGACAGCGCAGAGCCTGCTTGGGATTCTGTCTCCTCTCTCTCTCTGCCCCTCCCCCACTCTCTCACACACAGTCTGTCAAAATAAAATAAACATTTTTTAAAAGAAAATAACTCCAGTGTCTTCAAATTGCATATTCAAATTTCTCCAATTCTATTAATATCTTTTTTTAATAGAAAGTTTTATTTCTGGGGCACCTGAGCGGCTTAGTGAGTTAAGCATCTGGCTTTGGCTCAGGTCATGATCTTGAGGTTCCTGGATTTGAGCTCGGCATTGGGCTCTGTGCTGACAGCTCAGAGCCTGGAGCCTGCTTTGGATTCTGTGTCCCCCTCTCTCTGCCCCTACCCCACTTCCACACTGTCTGTCTGTCTCTCTCTCTCTGTCTCAAAAAATAAACATTAAGAAAATTTATTTCCTCAATTCAAGAGCTAATCAGTTTATATATTACATTTGCTTGTTATGGCTCAGTCATGTCTTTTAATCTGCCACATGGCTTTGACCTTTTATCCCCTTGAAATACTGGCCTGTGAAAGGCCTAAGCCAATTGTCTTGTAAAATGACCTACATTTTGGATTTGTCTGATTATAGTCTCATGGTAAAACTTCCCTTCTTAATGATTTCAGATACCCTTTGTCAAAGAGGATGGAGTTGGGAAAAGGAAGACTTCTCAGGACTGGGCTGAATGCATTGTATCAGGCAGTTCACCCAGTTCATGGCCTTGTCTGGACTAATGGGACCCAGATAGTCCTGACTGATTTACAGCTTCACAGTGGAGAGGCCAGGTTTGGGGACTCAGAGGTCATCGGACAGTTTGAACATGTGTGTGGAGTGTCCTGGGCCCCACCTGGCACAGTGGACAGGCCTGCTCTGCTCGCTGTGCAGCACAAGAAGCATGTCATTGTGTGGCAGCTGTGTCCCAGCAGTACGGGGACCAACAAACGGCTGATGTCTCAGACCTGTGAGATTAGAGAAACACTCCCTGTCCTTCCCCAGGGCTGTGTGTGGCATCCAAAAAGTGCCGTCCTGGCTGTGTTGACTGCTCGGCACGTCTCCATTTTCCACAGTGTTCACTGCAACAGTTCCCGGGTGAAAGCAGACATTGACACCCAGGGCCCCATTCACTGTGCGTCTTGGACCCAGGATGGCCAGAGGCTGGTGGTGGCAGTTGGCAGCAGCCTGCATTCCTACATTTGGGACAGTGCTCAGAGGACCCTTGGCAGGTGCTCCTTCCGCCCAGTGTTTGATGTGCACAGCTCCGTGCGCTCCATCGGAGCCACCGTAGACTCACAGGTCGCTGTAGCCACTGAGCTCCCACTAGATAAGATCTGTGGCTTAAATGCATCTGAAAGCTTTGACGGTCCACCTAGCGGTGAGGACCCTTGTACTTTCCCAGTTATTGATGAAGTACCCACCGCGGGTAAGGGGACAGTTGCTTCTAACACAGATGTTGAAACATCAGTTTCTCCCATTTCTTCCTTTTCAGATCCTGTGGATCTAACTCATATGCATTTCAGTACGTCAGAGTCTGAGGGTAGTTCTCTTATTTGTCTAAGAAAAAAAGACTACTTGACAGGAACTGGCCTGGATTCTTCACATTTGGTCCTTGTGACCTTTGAGAAGGAGGCTACCCAGACCAGAAAAGTTGCCATTTCAGGCATTCTGGTTCCTGATCTAATAGCATTCAATCTTACAGCACAGGTGGTAGCAGTAGCTTCTAATACTTACAATATAATTTTTATCTATTCTGTCATTCCATCATCTATGCCAAACATCCAGCAGATTCAACTCGAGAGAAGTGAAAGGCCAAAAGGTATGTGTTTCTTGACAGATAAGTTACTATTAATTTTGGTAGGAAGACAAAAATCCACTGATTCAGCATTTCTTCCTTCTTCAAAGACTGATCAATATATCATGCGTTTGATTGTTAGAGAAGTAGCATTGGAAAAAGAATTGCCAGTAACATCGAGTGAAAACCAGAGTGGATACTCTACTTTCAGGACTCTGTTAAACAAAACAGACAGAAAAAAGCTAATTGAAAGTCTTTACCCAGATCTGTGCCACCAAAACAGAGGGCTTTTCACATCTAACAGCTGTAGTCTGTGCGAAAGGCCTGGAAGAACCCTTATTGAAGAAGTCAGGAGTCCTCCAAGCCAAACTCTAGATGCTGAGCCCGTTAACCGCTCAGGGACCCGGCCCAGGTCCAGCAGCACGCCAGACCACGCCAGCACTCCGGGACCTCCTAATCTGCCTCAAAGCAAGAACACACAGAAGGAAGAGGAAACTTACCGACTGTCTAAGGAAATGGAAATTTTGTCTAGGACCCTGACTGAAGTGCAGCGATGTCTTTCTGAACTCACAGACACCTTACCTAATGGGAAGAAGTCCTCTCCTGTGTATCCCCCGCCCTGGGACCTGCCTTACGTGCACATCACTTATCAGGTAACTTCTCATTAGAGGAGCTACCACTATACAGAAAAGCTCCTGCAGCCGGTGGGTACTGCGAGGAAAATCCACTGATGAGGAGAATAGTGTTCTGGCTGAACTTCACTGAACTGGGCATGTTTGTCACAGGCAAGTTATACCTCTCTGGGCTGGTTGGCTGCCAGCCAGACGGGCACACAGCAGTGTACACCGTGATTGCATCACATGCATGGTGTAAAATATGAATGATGATACTCATTCTGGCAATTTATATTTAGGAAACAAAAGAATTTTTCTTACTGCACTATTTCACTGTGGGAGACTTTTCCTTATGCATTGCAGAGAGAAAGGTTAGGTTCATTTTAAAAAAATGTAATGCGGAGGCAGACGTACAACATTACATGAATGGGATTATATCTTACCTGTTTTTATCAACACTTTCCCCATTGAACTTGGCCTTGCCCCCTGCCGTAACTCACTTTAACAGCTTAATGTGACTCCCTCCATATTTTAGTTCATAACCCATACAGTCTTACACACTTCTTTGTATACATAGGTCTACAGATGCAGGGCTGATGGCTTGTCATTGTTTTACAAAATGGCGTTGGAGGGCGTGCTCTTCATGCCGGGAGGCCGCTGCTTACTTAGGCGGTCCCTTGTTGATGCACATTCACATTGCCTTTACTTCTTCACTTATTCAGACACTCCAGGCAGGGCTCTCGTAGTACTCTTTTATGTATCTATTTGTATTCCTACTTTTATTTCTGTTGGGTTGGTTCCCAGAAGTGGAAGTGCAAATTTGAAAAGTACGTATATACGTTTCTACTTTTAATACAGTTGCCAGATTGCCTTTCAGAGATTTTTTACTTAATGCATCATCATGTGCCCATTCTCAACCTGTGAGACTTTCTGTTCCTCACATCCTCACCAATCTGATAAGTGTGAAGTGCTTTTCACTTTCATTCATTTGTATTTCCTTCACTGTTAGTGAACTTGCGTATGCCTTTCTCACGGTTTTTGGCCAGCTGAATATGCACTGCCTATTGCTCATTTTTCTCCTATTGAGTTATCAGGTTTGGTTTTTTTTTAAATGTTTTATTTATTTCTAGGAGAGAGAGAGAGAGACCGCGTGAGCAGAGGAGGGTCAGAGAGAGAGGGAGACACAGACTCCGAAACAGGCTCCAGGCTCTGAGCTGGCAGTCAGCACAGGGCCCAACGCGGGGCTCGAACCCACGAACCGCGAGATCATGACCTAAGCGAAAGTCGGACGCTTAACCGACTAAGCCACCCAGGCGCCCCTTGAGTTATCAGTTTATAAGAGGTGTTTGTATATCATAGAAATTAACATACATGCAACAGTCTAGATTTTCTTGCATTATTTTATTATATGAGTTTTGACATTTAAATTTTTAATCTTTCATTAAATTTTGGTGTGTAATCCACTTTTATTTTCTGAGAGATAACCAGTTGAGCTAGAAGCTTTATTAAAAACCTATGTTTCGGGGCACCTGAGTGGCTCAGTTGGCTGAGCACCCGACTTCACCTCAGGTCGTGATCTCATGGTTTGTGGGTTTGGGCCCTGCATCAGGCTCTATGCTGATAGCTAGCTCAGAGCCTGGAGCTTGCTTCAGATTCTGTATCTCCCTCTCTCTCTGACCTGCTCCTGCTCACGCTGTCTCTCTCTCTCTCTTAGAAATAAAAACATTAAGGGGCGCCTGGGTGGCTTAGTCGGTTAAGCGTCCGACTTTCGCTTAGGTCATGATCTCACGGTTCGTGGGTTCGAGCCCCGCGTCAGGCTCTGTGCTGACTGCCAGCTCAGAGCCTGGAGCCTATTTCAGAGTCTGTATCTCCCTCTCTCTCTGACCCTCCCTGCTCATGCTGTCTCTCTCTCCTAGAAATAAATAAAAATATTTAAAAAAAATAAAATAAAAACATTAAAAAAATTTTTTTAATAAAATAAAAATAAATAAAAATCTATCTTTCGATGTGGTACCTGGGTGGCTCAGTCAGTTAAGCAGCCAACTCTTGCTTTTGGCTCAGGTCATGACCTTGTGGTTAATGAATTCCAACCCCATGTAAGGCTCTGCACTGACAGCATGGAGCCTGCTTGAGATCCTCTGTCTCCATCCCTACCCCACTTGTACCCCCTCCTTCTCTCTCTCTCCCGCTCTCTCTCGCGCTCTCTCTCTCTCTCTCTCTCTCTCTCTCTCTCGGTCAAAAATGAATAAATAAACATTTTTAAAAAATCCATCTTTCAGGCGCCTGGCTGACTAAGTGGGTGGAGCATGCAGCTCTTGAGCTCAGAGTCTTGATTTCGAGCCCCACGTTAGCATAGAGCTTAGTTTTAAAAAGAATCCATCTTTATTCCCACTGAACTTCATCTACCACATTTGTTATATATAAACTTATATGTACTGGGATCTAAATCTGGATTCTCCATACTCTTAACTACTATAATGCTGATCTCTTTATATAGAACTTTACCAATATCACACTGATTTGATTGTGGACTTTTATATCTTCGTTTTAAAAGATATTTGTAGAAAGTTGGTATCGAAATCATTGATAAGTAATATGTAAGTTATTATCTAATAATGGTTGAGAAAGGGATTTTAATTGGTTTTTTTATTAAAAAAATTTTTACTGTTTATTTATTTTTGAGAGAGAAAGAATACAATCAGGGGAGGGGCAGAGAGAGAGGGAGACACAGAATCCAAAGCAGGCTCCAGGCCCTGAGCTCTCAGCACAGAGCCTAATGTGGGCTTGAACTCAAACTGCAAGATCATGACCTGAGCTGAAGTCGGGTGCTTTAACCGACTGAGCCACCCAGGTGAACCTTAATTAGTTTTTTCCTAAAACTACTACTCTTTGACCAATTCAAGGGTGTAGGTTTATTTATTTGTTTGTTTGTTTGTTTGTTTTAATGTTCATTTTGAGGCGGGGGTAAGGAGAGACTTCTAAGCAGTCTCCATGCTGTCAGTGCAGAGCGGGCTTGATCTCATTACCATGAGATCATGACCAGAGCTGAGACGGAGAGTCAGACAGTTAACTGACTGAGCCATCCAGGTGCCCCAAGATGTAGGTTTTTAAAAGAACCAAAGAGTAGTTTAAAACAATTACAATTTCTTATGAAAAATTTCAAACATAAAATGAAATGCATCTTTTTATTATGAAAAATTGTAAACCTAAAGAAACACTAAATAACAAAATCCTTTTTCTACCTATTATCTGGATTTAACACTTGTTAACATTTTGCCATAATTGCTTCATTTTTTAAAATATTTCCTAAAATACTTTAAGTAGGAATGCCATCGTATTTAACCCGTAACTATTTTGGGATCGGATCCTTTTGTTATGTTAAATAATGTAGCCAAAATCTCCTTATTTACAACTAGCTTGGTTAGAGTAATAGTAAATAGGATTTTTTAAAAAAACTACTTATACATTCTAGTCTTAAAAAATGTTAACTCCGGGGCGCCTAGGTGGCTTAGTCGGTTAAGCGTCCGACTTTCGCTTGGGTCATGATCTCGCTGTTCGTGGGTTTGAGCCCCACGTCGGGCTCTGTGCTGACTGCCAGCTCAGAGCCTGGAGCCTATTTCAGAGTCTGTGTCTCCCTCTCTCTCTGACCCTCCCCTGCTCACGGTGTCTCTCTCTCTCCCCTAGAAATAAATTTTTAAAAATTCAAAAAATTAAAAAAAAATGTTAACTCCGTTGCTTCTGCAGCTTAACAACTTTTATTTTTATATTTGAAGAAATCTCATGATGCAGGTCCTGTTGAAAAAAGAGCCATGCTCCTCTGCAATGGCCAACTAAGGCTCAGCACAGTTCAGCAGACTTTTGGCCTCTCTCTTATTGAAATGCTCCATGGTAGGTAAAATTCAGAAATGGACTCTACCCCCCCCCCCGCCCATCTGTTTTGTAACTTTCATTGATAATGAACCATTCAGTGATTCACTAGATAGTTAGGTATTGTTAATTGCCTACTATATACCCAAGCCTATGGAAAATATGGATTCTGCCCTTAAGGAACTTACATATAGCCTAACTAGACGGCCTAACTACACATGAAAAAAACTAGAAAAAAGTTACAAAGCAATATATAACAGCTGCAAAGAAATGACATATAAAACCTCATACATGCCTATTACATGAAACATAAAGATCATAGCAGCATTGCGGAATATTTCTTAAAGGAGTTGTCATTTCAATGTGCAGCAAACGTGTAACTGCAAAGGACATTCCCAAATGCTAGAGGACTGAGTCACACCCGTACCATCAGGTGCACAGGATGGTTGCTTTTTTATGCCTCATACTTTTAATGGAAGCTACCACACTGAATGTGGCATTTGTTTCATTACCTCCCTTCCCTTAATATGTCAGCATCAGCATTTGTCTGTTTTGACACATGCATCTGTGACATGACTTCATAATTATCATTTGTCATGGGTGGGGTTAATATTCCATTCTGGGTGTACCATATTTTACTTTGCCATATTTTCTTTGACATTTAATTGATTTCCAATTTTCAGCATCAATAGCACTAATAAAGGCCTCTCTGCATATTTTATATGTTGTGTTTGGAAAGTTTAGATTTTCAGAAGTGAAATTTATAAGGTCAAAGGTGAGGCACAGTACATCTGAAAGAACCAGAGAAGGTCACAGGCTTGTGTTAGGCTACTGGCCCTAGGTTACCCCAGAACAAGCCATTCAGGATGATCTGGACCATTCTAGTCTATCTGTAGTTAGCTCTGCCTCCTTAGCTGTCTAGAGGTTGGTATGAATCTAAAGAATAAAGCTTCCTCCAGAGAGTAGCAGTTCCCACCTTCACATAGTTTCTGGAGAAATTGCTTACGAGCGTGTAGATAGGGACCCACTCCACACACAACCCCTAAAACGTGTGCACTACATACACACCCATATGCATAGCACTGAGTGATACATGTCTAGCCTGGACAAAAATGGATGTCCCCTAGCTATGCCTAAGTCATCAATGACCTCACCCTAAGTAGTACTTGGTCTTTCCAGCTTCCCATCCTCTGTACGGTCGTGTCACGATCAGGTTCAGTATTATCAACCACTGGATTTTTCCCCTCAAAAAAGTATTTGTCTTATTTTTCTTTAAAGAATAAGGTGAGCTATTCTAAATTACCTATGTGTTTATTTCACTTTGCAGACTCACACTGGATCCTTCTCTGTGCTGATCGCGAAGGCTTCATCCCGTTAACTTTCACAGCCACTCAGGAAATAACCATAAGAGATGGCAGCTCAAATGTCTGCAGAGACTCCGTCTCAGAGTCTTCATCCTGGTCCTTCTCTTGAAGTCTTTAGAGAGCTTACTGTCCAAAGTGCAGATGCCACCAGCTCTCCTACCCATTTAGGCAGTGTGGCCTGATACTTTTTTTTTTTAATATTTATTTATTTATTTATTTATTTTGAGAGAGAGAGAGAATGAATTCCAGGTAGGCTTCTGCTGCTGTCAGCACACATCCTGACACAGGGCCCAAACCCTCAAACCGTGAGATCAAGACCTGAGCTGAAATCAAAAGTCAGGCTCTCAACTGACAGAGCCCCCCGGGCGCCCTGGCCTGATACTTGTTTGCAGAGTTGTTTGCTGCATAGCTTTTCAGATGAGGCCATTACAGATGAGATCTATTTTCCACCATGGACTCTCCTCCTCAGCTGGGATTTGCACTGTTGCTCAGAGGTGAAGCAAGGGCCATGGCTGGCTTGGCCACTTTTCCCACAAATGCCCCGGGCTGAGGCTCACTGCTCTGTAGCAGAGCTCAGTCTTCGTTAGATGGCTCTCAAAGAGTGGTTGTTTACGTATTCATGACTGTGTGGTTTTGTCTGAGGGCAGAATTCCCAGAACAAAACAATATTAGGGTACCATATGGATTGTGTTTTACGGTTTCTCTGAGGCTTTCTGTCCCTTGCCCAAAACCGTTAAAGCTGCCTTAGAAGCACTTAAAAGGTACTTCAGCATTGTTTTAGATCATTTCCTTGGCTTATGAGAGCAAGAGGTACCGGAGAACATATGCTCCAGCATGCCCCGCTTACCCCAAACCAGCAGGAATCAGAGCTCAAAAGAAGACCAAAAAAAAAAAAAAAATCAACTGACTTCTGTGCCCAGGGCTGCCTAGAACAAGAAGTCATTCTGATGCTGGCTGGACCTGCCAGGATTTAAACCTAACTCTCCTGCTTCCTTAAAAATTTCTGGCTAACTAAGGCCTAGTTACTCCTAAAAACTAGTCCTAGCAGATTTCAAATGAAATTTCAGGTGCCTTGACCCCTCTGGACCCCACCTGTGCGTGTATGTGTGTCAGCAGTTCAACGCCAAGCACAGGTGAGGTCAGAGGTGTGATTCTGTGCTCTCGCTCCTCCTGATTTTCTCCCTGAAATGCCCCCCTCCCCCAGTTTTGGGATCATAAAAACATCCTGTTTTCCTCCCAGTAGTCCACTCCCTTAGTTAAATTGTCACTTTAATTTTGATGTTTTTCTTTTCCCTCCATTTAAGTCTTAGAGACCAGCATAGAATCTCTGAGAGAAAGCAGTTCAGAAAATTGGAAATTTAACTGAATCTGAGGTGGCCGAAAGTACCAGCTTATTATAATCATGGGCTCAAGTGCCAACTTAGTAAAGTGGAAAGAGCCCTGATTGCAACTTCAGATAGACCCAGCACTTCACATGCAGAATCATCAACTTCCGTGACGGCAGCACGACAGATTGATGGGCGTGTGGCTAGTCAGGGCACATCTGCAGGTAGATTGTTTCAGCCATAGAGGTTCCATTAGCAACACCCCCCCCCCCACCCAACTTTCCTTTAATATTATCTGGAAACGAAGTTTTTGTGCCCTTGGGGACTTCTGTCGGTCTGTTACCATTTATGAAGATGGAGCTGGGATAGGAAAGAAGCGAGGGCCCATTTTGTGGTTCAAGCGCATTAGGCGGCTGCCGGGATAATGGAAGCGGAGGCCACTGGTCTGTAATCAGTTTGCCTGAGAGCAGTGGCTGAGGAGAGTCTGAGGCCCGGCTCCGTGCGCAGAGGAAGTGTCTGCCTAGGGTGAAAGCATGCTATTATGAAACCTGAGAGGGGTCCTGAGGGCCCTGCAGTAACATCAGTGTGGGTGCCTCAAAGTACATGTTACAGTCACCATTTCCCTGGTCAGAGTCCTGTGAATGAGTCAATAAAATCACTAATGGTTGCGGTGGCTGTTGTGAATGTTTTGATGGTATTTTCTTTGTGATTATTGCCGGTATAAAGAAAATTCATGAGTTTTTCTTCATGGATGTTGTCTCTGTATTTCTTCTGGTGGGCAGTCTGACATATAAATTATTTATTTCTTTACCACAAATCTGATTCCATGACAACTCTCCTACAGAAGACGTTTCCTTGGCCTCTGCTATTATTATAGTCACCAGAACAATAGAAGATAATCCAGTACTTGCTGGCTCTGGAAGCAGGGAGAGGAGAGCTGTCATCTCTTAATTATTGTTCAGTGTTACGTTGAGAATATTTTGCATAAGGAAAGACATTATTTACAAATCCCATTTGGTGCCCAATTTTTTCTAAATTATGTGCAGGTATTTATTTATTGATACACACAATAGATATGAAGTATAGGAAGGTTTAATAATAAAATGAACCACCTACCACCTAATGTAAGAACCAGAACATTACTAGAAACCATTCTGGATCCTTCTCCATAAAGGTGGAGCTATGGACAATCTCTTGATTGTCATAATTACCCTTTCCTCATTCCTTGTCTTTTTCACCATAACCACATATACACCTTGCCCTAAATAATATAGCTATTATTTCCCCTTGTTTTGGAGCTTTATACAATGGTATTATATTGCATATAGTCTTCTGCAACTTTCACATTTCTTTAATCAACATCCTGTTGGGCACTTGAGGGGAATCTTCTGTCGCTCTCCTAAGTTTTCTCTATGTGTATGTAGCTCACTCCTCTCCAATATTCTGCCCTGCAAACTCTTGGCCTCCCCAAACTCACCTTCTCAGCTCAGAGTCCTCTGGGCTCCAAATGGCGCTCTCCACGGTCATCCGGGAACCCTCAAGGCAGTAAACAGGCAATCCTAAGATTCACCTCATTTGTTTCCCATCTCTGAGATTCTTCCTTCATTGCCTCATGCCCAGGGTCTTGAGAACTATTTCATATATGCTGTCCAGTTTTCTTTCAATCGCTTCAGCTGAGAGGCTAGATCTGGTCTTTACTACTCCGTCCAGGCCAAGAGCAGAAGTCTTTCCACATCTTGCTCATTTATTTCTAGGTATTTTGTATATTTTTTGTTGCTACTGTTTAAAAGTTATGTCTTATAACTATTGCTGGCATACAAAAAAGAAATTTTGTTATTTTATGTCCAGCTACCTTGCTGTACTCTAATTCAAATAATGTATCTGTAGGTCCTTTTGGGGTTTCTAAGTAGGTAATCATATTATCTACAAATAATGACAATTTTTTTTCTTTGTTTCTAATTATTATACTGTTATCTTAAGATTACTGCACTAGCTAGATCCCCTGATGAAGTGTTGAACAGAAGCAGTGATGGTGAGTAATCCTTCCCTTATTCCTGATTTTAAAGGGACTATTTCACCATTAACATTTTACCATTAGGTGTCATATTTTACCATTTAGAATGTTTGCTGTAGGGTTTTGGTAGATAGCCTTACTCAAGTTTAAAACTCTCTACTTGCAGTGCCTGGGTGGCTCAGTAGGTTAAGCATCTGACTCTTGATTTCAGCTCAGGTCATGATCTCACAGTTTGTGAGTTCAAGCCCTGGCTGCGTCACACTGCTGACAGTGCGGACCCTGTTTGCGATTCTCTCTTTCCCTCTCTCTGCACCCCCTTCCCCCACCTGCATGTGCGTGGGCTCTCTCTGTCACTCAAAATAAGTAAATAAACTTATTTTTTTTTCCCTTTTCCTCTTGGTTTGCTTAGTACTTTTATCAAGAATGAGTACTAGCGGGGCACCTGGGTGGCTTAGTCGGTTAAGCGTCCGACTTTTGCTTAGGTCATGATCTCACAGTTCGTGGGTTCGAGCCCCACATCGGGCTCTGTGCTGACTGCCAGCTCGGAGCCTGGAGCCTGTTTCAGTCTGTGACTCCCTCTCTCTCTGACCCTCCCCTGCTCACGCTGTCTCTCTCTCTCTCTCTCCTAGAAATAAATAAAAATATTAAAAAAAAAAGAATGAGTACTAGCTTTTTATCAAATGATTCTGTTTCTATTGAGATCACAATTTATTTCCTCCTTTAATCTGTTAATTGTGGTAAGTTTCACTTGACAGATTTTTCTCCCCCCCCCCCCCTTTTTAATGTTCATTCTTGAGAGACAGAGACAGAGAGAGAGGGAGACACAGAATCTGAAGGCTCCACACTGACAGCACAGAGCCCGATGCAGGGCTCCAACCCACAAACTAAGAGACCGTGACCGGAGCTGAAGTCAGACACTTAACTGACTGAGCCACCCAGGCACCCCTCAGTTTACTAGTATTTTGTTTCAGATTCTTGCTTTATGCTCTGCGCTCTTTTAATCTTCTAAGATTAGCCTGTAAGCCTCCTTTCTTTTTTTTTTTTTTTATTTTATTTTATTTTTTATTATTATTATTTTTTTACAAATAGTTTATTGTCAAGTTAGTTTCCACATAACACTCAGTGCTCTGTAAACCTCCTTTCAGTTTTACTTTGCATGTCTAGTTTTGGTATCAAACTTATTCTGGCCTGATGTAATGAGTTGTAGACTTTGCCCTTTTTCTATTCCCTGGAAAAGTTTTCATAAGCTATGAAATGATCCTTGAGAAAAAATTGAGCACTTGGTAAAATCATGTGGATCTCATGAAGGTTTGTGGGGGGGGGGGATGCTTTATAACATGTATTTCATTCCTTGAATATTTATGAGATCATTTAGGATTTCCATTGTTTACACTCACACACATACATTCAGTTCTGTTATAATGCTTGTTTTGAAAACACAGATTTGTTCCAGCACAATTGTTATCTTAAGGAACAATTTGAGCATAACCTGAATTCCCTTACATATGCACCAGGTTTGTCCTTAAGAAACACTAGGTGAACACAGAAAACTACCCAGCCGAATGAAGAAGTCCCACAGGAATATGTAAACGTACACACATACCCACCTCAGACATCTCACAAGAGGCTGTGTCAGTTCACCATGTGTGTTTTGAGCCAAACCCATCCACTTCTGGGGCTACAACTTTCTGTCCAACTTCAAATACCTTCTACCATTTGATAATAACCTACAAGCTGCAACCCTTTCCTCCCATTGCCTCACCCACACTTCGTGTGCACAGGAAGGGCACAGTAGTGTGAATGGGGAAGAAAGAAAACTATGAAGACACCAAGTTTTGGGTTTTGATGACCTGATAGATGCTGACATAATTTACCAAAATGCAGGAGGCAGAACAAGTGTGGGGAGATGATGAGTTCCACCTCAGAGGATGTTTTAACTCCCTGAAGAACACTCAGATGGGCTTCTGAAGTCAGCAGAGCTCAGGGGTAGAATCAGAGTGGTGTAAAGGTGATGGTGATTGAGTGGCGCCTGGGTGGCTCAGTCAGCTAAACGTCCGACTCTTAATTTCGGCTCAGGTCATGATCTCACGGTTGCAAGATCAAGCCCCACATAAGGCTCAGCACGGCATGGAGCCTGCTTAAGATTCTCTCTCTTGCTTTGCTGGCCGTACCCTCCCCTGCTTGTGTGCGTGAGTGTGCACTCTCTCTCTCTCTCTCTTGCTCTCTCTCTCTCTCTGAAATAATAAATAAAAATAAAGGTGGCAGTGAATGAGATCACACAGCCCTGTGAAGCCTGGGACACCTACAGAGCATCAAAGGAAAAAGAAGCAAAAGAAAAGACAGAAAATGAATGGCCAGAGATGGTGGAGGGTAACGGGGAAGGTACATCATGTAAGCCAAGGGAAGATGGAGTTTTGAAAACGAGTGGCCATCATTTAATGGCTGCCAGTCATTGAAGGTTTCCCTGGTCAGATATTATCTCACACTTAATCCTCATGGCCATCTCGAGGTGTAGGTAATAGCGAACACATTCCTTTCAAAAAGGAAACAGGCTCTGGTTTGTTACACAAGTCACACATGCGAACAATACAAACTCCGATTTCCTTTTCTCTGATGCTAGAGTTGACCCCGCCGAGCTGCATGGTCTCAGTAGGAAGGCAGGGCCAGGTTTAAGGAGGTGAGGGAATGGCAGGTGAGGACAGGAAGACGACACTATGGTGGCTGGGGGCGGTTGGGGGAGAAGAGCGAAGCAGATTGTCTGCACAGGCAGAAGCTAAGGGAACAAGGAAAGGTGATTTTTGTCTGTTTCAGGATGAGGCCGATAGGAACATTCACTTGTTCATCCAGCAGACATTTACACATACTGAACATTTACTTCCAGGCACTGAGGATCTAGCAGGAGGAGCCGAGGTCCCTGTCCCCGTGAAGTTTACATTTTAGTGGGGGTGGCCCGCAATAAATAAGCACTTGATAAATACATAACTGTACATGGAGGTAGGTTCTACTAAGCACAGGTAAAGCTTGGAGAGTGCTGGGGTGGAGGAACGGTCACTGGGGGAGAGCAGGGGCCCAGGAGAGGTCTCTCCTTCCAAGAAGTGACATCTGAGCAGCCCCCCTGGGGGGGGGGGGTCTTGAGCAAGTGAAAGGTGTGATCTCTTGGATTTAAGTGGGTTTGGAAAGGTAGCAGAGAGGGAAGGGGTGAGGGGATGCCTGTTCTTCATCAGCAACAGGCCCTGGGCTGGGCCTTGGTGGCGAGGAGATGTCCTCTTCCTCTGAACCCAGAGGACTGGCTCTGAGGGTGGGTGTCAGGAGAGGGACGCGAGGGGAGGCCCTGTGGGCAAATGTGAGTCAAAGGAGGCAGAGTAGGAATAGCGGATGGAATCAGGAATGGTAGTTCCCAGTGAGTGCGGATGATACCACTTAGGGTCGGAGGTGGGATGCCGGCATGTGGTTTCAGGGGAGGAGCTGTCCTCATAGTACCAAAGTCCCGGCATCAGCCATTCCTCCAACAAAGGTTTCCAGCACTGGCTGTCTCCACAAAGCCTAGAGTCAGACCCACTTAAGTAAAATTTAAAAAAAAATTTTTTTAATGTTTTTATTTCTGAGAGAGAGAGAGAGAGAGAGAGAGAGACAGCATGAGCAGGGGAGGGTCAGAGAGAGAGGGGAGACACAGAATCCAAAACAGGCTCCAGGCTCTGAGCTGTCAGCACAGATCCCGACGCGGGGCTTGAACTCACGAATCACGAGATCATGACCCGAGCTGAAGTCGGATGCCCAACCAACCGAGCCACCCAGGCGCCCCAGACCCACTTAGGTTCAAGGCCGTTTTTGCTACCAACTGAGCTTGGGCAAGTTACTTAACCTCCCTCAGCCTGTTTCCTCATCTGAAAATGAGAACAGTACCCATTTCATAGTGCTGCTGTGAGGGAGAAACGGAATAACACATTTGGGGCAGCCAGTCACCTCCTGCCTCAGATCTAACCCAAGAGGGGGCCCCCGCAGCTGTATGTGGACAGTACACTTCTCCTTGACACCACGCTCCTGGGAAACAAGTAACAGAATTCGGCACAAGCTTCTGATCCGACCTGCACTGCCCACCTTTCCAAAGCACAGCATGATAATATGGTAGAAACTTCACCCTGCCTTCTGTCTTAGCAGGTACTGCTCCCCACAGCCAGTGATTTCCCACTGTTGAGAAACTGGTATGTGTGTGTGTGTGTGTGTGTGTGTGTGTGTCCATGCGCAGCTGGGGGTGAGCAGAGCTTCCTGGCAGCCCCTTCATTAGTCAGATGGACAATGAAGAGAGGCTGAACCTGAACCTGGCTCTTTCCCCGATGCCCCATGACCTCAAAGGATCACATATCTCTGTCAGTGTCACAAGCAAGGGCAGAGAGTGCAGGCATCATATCTTCCAGGTCACACTGTGTACTCTCGCTCTGAGGTCAGGTTCCTTCTAGGGCTACAGCGTTTGTGGAGGAAGCAAGGCATTTCATGCTTTGAGGGCATACCATCCCTGAGTGTGAGTCGGGGCTCCGGCAGTGTTAGGGGGGGATCTGGAAACTAAGAGGCAGCCAGAGCTCTAACGGGGAAGTGCAAGGGGCCCTACCCCTGGGCGGTGGGCTCAGGAAAGCTGATCCCATGGAGGGGACAGAGCAGGGGGCTGGCAAGAAATGCAGGGGGCAAGTCTGTACCTCCCGGTCATCTCTTTAGGTGTCTGGGCTTTTCTGGGAGTGGCTGGGTCGTCAGAGCCCCCACGGGTTCCCTGTCACTTCTGTAGGCCCCAACCCAGGCAAGCCACTGTGGCCTGCTGCCCTGGCTACTCTAGAGTCTCAACTTTTTAAAAAAATTTTTTTTAAATGTTTTTATTTTATTTTTGAGAGAGAGACAGACTGTGAGCAAGGGAGGGACAGAGAAAGAGGGAGACAAAATCCAAAGCAGGCTCCAAGCTCCAAGCTGTCAGCGCAGAGCCCAACGTGGGGCTTGAACTCAAGGACCACAAGATCATGACCTGAGCTGAAGTCAGATGCCCTGCCGACTGAGCCACCCAGGCGCCCCTAGAGTCTCAACTTCTGATCTCTTCCAAAGCAAAGAAGGAACCCACCTCCCATGTGGCAGCTCTGGCTTGAGGAAATGCTGAATCAGGGATACACATGGCCAAGAGCAGTGATGTCAGGCAACCTTCCCCATCCCTCCTTGGGCAGTGGTTTCCCAGGAGGTGGGATGAGAGGGCTGGCCACAGTCATATTTTACAGAATCGGTAGAAGATAAACCCTTTAATTTTTTTTCTTTGAAAAAATAAACCTCAGTGGATCTTTCTTCCCCAAAGATATGGCCTTTAGAAAACGGCGGTCCCTGTGCTTTTTTTTATAAGATACAATTTCAAAAACATATTTCCACAAAAAGAACTTTTGTTCATAAAAATGATTGATCTTTATGGCCCCACATCAGCCTGTGTCCGATCCTAACAACAGTGCTATGTGAACAAAAGGGGAGGCTTGAGCAGCACCTCTCACGCCTCGCTCAGTCTCCTCAGCCCACGGCTGTCCCCACGCGCTCCCTCCGGGCCTGCTGGCCTCAGTGTATCTGTCTGTGTTCCCCTTAATGACATCCCCAGCATGTCCATTTGTCCCCACTCTGCCCATTCGTGTGGTGTCTGTCAGCCTCTCTCTCAGAAGACCGCTGGAATGTCAGGAGGAACACTATGTGTCCGTGTGTCTGTCCTGCTGGGTGAGCAGTTTGTGGGGCTTCCTTTTTCCAGGAATAGCTGCTATTGGGATGCTTTCCAGGTCAAGGTTACCTGGAGCTGGGTGGTCAGGGGCACAGGCCCATCTGACATGGTCTGTAGTCAACAGGCAAGAAATGACGGGTGAGGGTCCTGGAGACCAGGCCAGTCCCTTCAGGAGATGTCACTGAAGATTCCATATCCCAGGGGAAAAGACAGGTCGCATGTAACCTTCGAAGTAGGCATGTTAGGGGCTGCGAAGAAAGAGGGACGTCGAGTCCAGAGGAGGCTGGCTTCTGCTTTCGCAGCCCACACCAGGTGAGACTTCAGGCGAGGGTGCAGCTGGTCCGCCTGTGAACGGGAAAGGAGCCAAAGAGAAAGATGAAGGTGGAAGGGGACTCTGTCTGGCCGTAGACCCCTCAGCCCGATGGCGGGAGTGGGGGTGGGGGTGGGGTGGGGGGACAGCTCCCTGACTTCCTAGCAACTCCTCCCCTTCACAGCCTCTTGGAAAAAGCTCCAGCCCTTGTTGCTCCGAGTCCACCAAGCAATTCCCCATCTGCATGTCATTGCGAGTGTGACATGTCATCTCAGGGTTACTGGGCCCGAGCCTGAGCCGTCCACACTGAGAATGAGGGGCAGATGACAACAGCCACTTCCCACCGATCCCGGATGGTCCTCTGTGTGTACATGCGCTCGTATTTTTCGGTGTGTGAGCATGTCCAAAACTGTGGCACGTGCTAGTGAAGCCGCTGGGCCAGACGTGTTGACACGGCGGCACCAGCTTGGCCGTGTCCTCTGTGCTGGGCTTGGCACACAGAAGTGAATAAAACACAGCCACAGCCTTCCAGATCCCCTACAATCCACTGGGAAGGCCATCCAATGGGCATCTCATCCCTGTGCGGAGGGATCAGTGCCCGGAAGTGGGAAGGACAAGGTTCAGGGAGTGGCTCAGCACAGCCTGTGGGGGAAAGAGTTGGAAGCCAACCCAGTTTCTGGATGGTGCCGACACAGGAGGAGGAGCCTAACGGGGTAAGAAGATGAGTTCAGTAGCTCAGGGCTCCCAGAAAGTGACTCCACCCTGGTGGGCCATCAGGAGATGTGCAGATGAGAGCCTGCCATGTGGGTCTGGAACTTGCGGGAAGTCCAGGGGAGAGGGACAGCTTTAGGAGTCACCGGGCACAAGTGGTGCTTGAGATCAAGCAAGTGGACCAGGTGCCTGGCACCGTGGAGAGCAGAGGGCACAGGGGCCGAGGAGGGAGGCTTTCCTCACCACCACCCTCCGACGGGTGATAGAGAGAGAGATGGAGAAGGAGTGAGCAAAGCAGCTGAAGAAAATCCAAGAGAAGATGGCATCACTGAAGCTAAGTGACGAGTGTGCTGGGGCAGGAGCGCTCAACTGTGCGCATGCGTCAGGGGCACCTGCGGACCGGCCAATCTCACACCAGGGGATGTTTGCGCTTGCCTGCCGTGTGCACCCGCGTGCACAGGGTGCCCACCTCTGAAGGCTCAGCTGGCGGGAGGGGTCCTGGCGGGGCACCTTTGGAGTGGGGCTGACCATGAGGATGCACAGACCGGTGAGGATCATGCAGGTGGGCACGGCACCGATGAGGACCTTGAGGGTCACCACCACCTGCTCCGCCTGCTCGCAGGCCCCTGCCTCATAGCCCGCAAACCTGGAGAGACAGCACCACATGCCTCCAGCTCAGATCTCACGGAGCCTGGCTCCCTGACACCCCACCCCCACACTACCCCGAAATTTGGATTCCCTTCCTGGCCAGATCAGCCTAACCATGGTGGAAGGGAGAGTGGAGGGAATGGGCTGGCCAAGGAAGAGCTCAGACAGAACTAAGAATGTGGGGTACGGCCCCCCAGAAAGGCCCCTTTCAGTCACGTGCACAAGGCAACCTGGGGCAAGCGGCTCCCCTACACTCTCCAAAGAGCAGAGCTTGGGTCCCAGATTCGTGGGTGTCCCCTGGCCCATTAGGATGGAGAACTCCACCCTCTGCCTCCCAATCCATTAGTCTTTTGTGCCTCTAGTACAGTCCAACCCTGGGACTCACTCCAGACTGAGAGTGGAGATGCCCAGGGCACCTGCACCAGAAAGCTTGGTGAATAAGACATAGGATGAGTAGAAGATGGTCTCCAGGCCTGGGCCATACTGGTGCTGCAGCTGGAAGTCATCCACCACATCTGGAAGCATGGACCTGGGGGAAGGGGCTGCAGAATTACCCCTCTTATCCCCTTGGCAGCCATCAACCCGAGAGCTCTCTGGGGACAGAGACCAAATCAGATTCATCCTTGGGTTCCTGCTGCCCAGGACCAGGACTGGCCCACAGAGAGCCAGGCCGGATGTGTGCTTGCATTTCCTCCCTTCCCCTGGCACCGCTGCCCACTGTTCCTGCTGTCTGGTGCTCTTTCAGGAGAGCTCCAGCGACTGAGCTGGTGACCGCCACCTCCTGCAGGTGGGGGAGCCCTACCCAGCACAGGCTGGGCACGGGGGGCCGGGACAACAGACGGACATGAAAGAGGGCATACCCATTAGGAAGGACATGAAGCGCCCACCCCCTCCCCTCCCCCAGCCTACCAGGGTAGCAGCAAGGACACAGAAATGCTCATGCCAGATACAAAGGCCACCACATATGCCACAGGCGCTGTGGGCACTGCCGCCAGCAAGATTGCAAAAGGCACCATCACCTGGGGAGATAGACATACTAGCTGATCCCTCCACCTGCCCCTGATTTGCTCTTTCATTCCCACCCTCACCCGTCTTTAGTAATGACCCCTGTGCCTGGTCCTAGACAAGCAAATACAGGTCAGCCCCGCCAGCACCCAGGAGGCTGAGGCTCAAAGACCACTTCCCTGACCCCCACGACCTTCGCTGCAGCCAGCCCGGCCCTTACTTCTTGCCTCACTCACACAGATCCCAAAGGCCGATGTCTTCTTCCCAAATCGCTGGAGAGCCCACTCCCACAGCGGGGTGCTCAGCACAGCCGAGACCTGTGAACAGACAGAAGCATCCCAGCCCTGGCCATGCTGCCAGTGTCTTTACCCACCCAGGTTCCAGAAGCCCTGGCTTTTAGGTGGGATGCTCGAGCTCGACTTTGCCCCCGGCTGGAACCAGTGGCTCTGAACTTTGTGACCCCAGCCCCAATCCCACCCTCTGCCAGAGTGCAGGTGACTAAAATCACAGCAGAGTCCAGAATGTTGGCCAGAATTCTGGCTACGCGTGTCTTGTCAAGAACCACATAGTTCCCCAACTCAGGTCCCTGAGTGACCTTGCCTCCGCCACCTCGTGACCACTCACCAAGATGGTTAGCACCACACCCTGGACATGGTCATGTAGCCGGGAGGCATGCGTACAGAACAGGACCAGGTAGCTCTGCTCCACCTGAGGAGGCCAATGGGAAGCAGGCATGCACAGGGAACGGCAAGAACTCAGAAGTCAAGGCCAAGGCCTACGTCTCCAGTCTGGCCTCATCTTTGGGACCTCGAATACTGGCTGCTGCTGCCGTCATACAATCCCCTCCCCCACAAAGGACACTTAGCCTTGACACAGGGATCAACACCATTCCTAGTCCATCCTCACCCTTGCCCGGCTAGTGGACCTCACCATGCATATTCTATCAGCTTCCTGGCATCGGGGCCCTGACCCTCCCAGCCCCACAAGCTCTGTCCAGGCCTCTCTCCTCCCTGCACCAAACTCTCTAGGCCCCATGCCAGCCACCATTTCTCCCTGTTAAAGCCTAGCTCTGGTTGGAGGAGCCGAGAGACAAAGCCTGGACATGCGCAGGGGCAGTATGGCTAACGCCAAGGCCAGGGGTTACCTGAATGGCTGCTGAGATGAACAGGAAGGAGATCACGAGCTTCAGGTAGGGCGGGTGCCGGACAGTGAGCGCCAGCCCAGCCAGGAAGCTCAGGCCTGGGCCTGAGGCTGGGGCAGTGGAGTCTGCCACAAGGGAAAGGGACACTTTGGCTTGGCAGAGTTCAAAACCAAAACCCATGCCCCAGAGGGATCCTGTCCCAGCTCCTGCTTCCCACACTCTGACTGTACCCCCTTACCTGGTCGCTCCTTCACCCCCAGGCAGAGCAAACAACTGCACACAGGGTAAGTCACGGCAACCACAGCGGCTGCAATGGAGTAGAGACGAATCTATGGGACAGGACGGAACTGGGGTGGGGGTGATGTCTCCCACCTGTGGAAGTGGGGACACCCCAATGGGGGCAGAGGGACCCTCAGCCCAAGCCCAAGGATGCTAGGTGCCCTGTTCCCGATCGCCAGAGCAGGAGATGGCGATCTAAGGCTCTGAACAGACCTGCTGCTGCCTCTGTGCCTCCTGCATGAATAGGAGGGCATCCATGCCACCAAGGGTCTGAGCCCTGCCTCTCTCTTTCTGTCTCATTTTTAAAGGCAAAGATTCATTGCTGGGACTTCTGCATGCTGGACCCCGAGGTTACAGTGATGAATAAGTGACTCCTGCTTCGAGTGTGGAAGACAGACGCATGAGCCAACAGTTGCAGCAGAGTGTGACTCACGATGACACAGGCACATGTCAACAACAGAAATGGTGCTACCTGTCACCCAGGGGAAGATATACAAGGAATACAATACACATAGACATGCACGGGGGTAACAGGCACCTGCTGCAGGATAAGGTTGTCTCTGGGGAAGGGAAGAAAGGAGGAGGCGACCCGGCCTCGCCTGCGTGGGGTTGCACAGGCCCCCACATTCAGGAGGGTGGCGGGGTAGGCATTACTGCTCTGCTGTCACTGTCTTGAAATGCTTGATCATTTCATCTATGAATTCGAAAGTGAAGTCTGATTGGGACAGTTCAGCTGGCCGGAACTGAAGCTTTGTGCTTTGGCTCACACGAGCCTCCACCTCCTGGGGGTGGGTTCTCAGCCTCCTGCTCACCATTCCTTTGCACTTTAGGCCAGGCCAACCCAAGGCCCTCCGGCAGGCAGAGAGTGACCTGGTATCTTTGGGGAGGGGGCCTGTGGAGGCCTGAGTGGGGGGCCTGGACGTGTATGTGGGCGGAGTCAGCCTGGGAGGGGCAAGACCACCACCTCTGACCCTAGGCTGGCAGAGCTGCACCAGCCAGGCCGAGGTCAACCTGGCGGGGCCCCTCAAGCGCTTGGACCCAAACAAGCCCTCGGATAGGGCAGGGGGCCATGGGAAGGACGGACTGTCTTCCCTGCTCTCTCTGGAGCCCTGTGTTTTCATTTTGCACTGAACGCAGGCACATTTTGTAGCTGGCCCTGCAGATGGGTCTGGGGATGGATACACGGGACTTCACTGTTATGTTCTCGTAAGTGGGCGCTGGGCCATGATGTGGCGCTATTCTCTCACCGTTGATTCTCAAACCCTGGTGAGGGGTGGAATCTCCTGGAGGGCTTGTTCAAATATAGACCGATGACCCCCTCCCAACATTTGTTTTTTTTAATTTTTAAGGTTTTGTTTATATTTGAGAGAGAAAGACAGAGTGCGAATGGGGGAAGGGGAGGGAGACAGAGACAGAGAATCTGAAGCAGGCTCCAGGCTCCGAGCTGTCAGCACAGAGTCTGATGCGGGGCTCAAACCGTGGGATCATGACCTGAACCGAAACCAGACGCTCAACCAATGGAGACACCCAGGCTACCACCCCCCCACCCCAAATTTGTAAATCAGGGCGGGGCCCAACATTTTGCCTAAGAAGTTTCCAGATGCTGCTGCTGCTGCTGTCCGGGGACCACACTTTGGGAACCACAGCTGTGTAATTTTTTTGTAAATCTGACATATTTATTAAACGAGTTGGCAAACAAGAATGATGGAGAGAAAACCGAACCCGGGGAGGAGCAGCCTGCGCCAGGACCCGAGGGTGAGGGCCACCCATGTTGGAACTCCTTTACAGTGTCCACCTGACTGGACTGGGGGAAGGGCTGGAGGCTGGGGTGCTATGTGGGAGGCTGATGCAGTACTGGGGTGACCAGGGAGATGGTGGTGGCACGAGCCAGGATGGGGCAATTGGGGATGTGAGGTCGTGAATTGATTCCATATCTGGGACCTAAAACATGGATAGGATTTGGTAATGGGTTGGGGTGGGGGTAATAGTTGGAGAGAGAGCAGCCAATGATGGCTCCTGGGACTCTTCTGGATAATGCTATCATTTCTCAAGGGAAAGTTAGCTGAAATTGATGGATGAAATAGATGCACATCCCTTAGTTGCTGAAGACAGATCTGGTTTGTGGGAGACGGAAGGGGACTGCTCCCAGGTCTCCCTTGTCCTTGAACACCGGGGGTGCGGCTGGGGGCGAGCCACCTATTCAGGGCTGGGTGGGACAGGTCACAGGAGGAGCTTCACCCTGAACTCTGCAGGGACACCAGACCCTCTCCTCGGCCCTCCGCCTCTGCCTGTGGAGAGGCACCCCTCACCCCTCCTGGGTGACGTAGGCACTCACTGCGTCGGGGGAGACGGCGACCGGTCCGGGGAGCGCGGCGTCCTCGCACCTGTGCGGCCCGTGGGCGCCCGATACGATGAGCCCATGGACGGCGGCTCCCATCAGCGTCCCGGCCATCTCCATGGTCATCCCTGGAACAGAGCGGGGCCAGTGACGGGCGCTGGCGCCCCGGGGCGGCGGCCTCCCGCCGGGTCCCACGCCCGCACTCACTGTATGCAGTGGCCAAGTCCCGCTCCTTCGGGCAGGGGGTCAGGAGCATGGTGAGCGCCGCGTAGGGCACCTGAAAGAACTGGGCGCCCAGGCCGGGCTCAGGCTGGACCCCTGGGCCCCTCGGCCCAGACACGGCCTGTGGGGGCGGGAGGGGGGCGTGGGGGCGGGGCGGGCCCGCAGCCCCCAGGCCCAGCCGGGCCCCCCCACAGCAGGCTGGCACAGCCCCCTTGAAGCCCCGAGGAAGGGCTTAGGTGCGGGCAGTGGGGCCCTGGGGATACCTGTCCTCTCCCCTCCACACAGACTTCACAGTGGCCCCTGGCCCACTCTGGGGTTCGGGGAGGCCAGGCCCGGGGAGGGGAGCCACTTGCTTACCGTGGCCAGGGCCTGGAACAGGGAGTAGAAGGTGGTATACCAGAGGCCCCGCAGGCTGGTGAAGGGGGGCAGGAACCACAGGAGGAAGTAGGCCGCGGTGATGAAGGGTGTACAGCCCAGCACCCTGTGGAAGAACGGCCGGGGTAGGGCACCAGGACAGGGGACACTAAGGGCAAACCTGGAGCAACCACACTCCTCTGGGCAGAAGTCCGCTGTCCCCAAGAGGGGCCCTGGGCGCCGGTGGGGAGAGGGGGCTGCTGGGGTGGGCAGGCAGTGGGGACAGTTGGCTGCAGAACTCTGGGGCCCTCCCCTGTATCCGGGCCTCCAAGGCCTCCAGCCCACCCAGGCCACAGGTAGACCCCTGGACCCGGCCTGGGAGCCTTGGAGGCTTTGTGCAGCCCCGGGACACGAGGTGAGGGGAAGTCCCCAGGAACCTCTCTGAAGTCCTGAGCGGCTCCAGCTGGGCCTGACCTAGTCCGGTGCCAGCACCTGTTAGGGTCCTGTCCTCTAACCAGCCACTGGCTTTCCGCGGGGGCTGGGAGTCAGGATCTGCGGGGCTGGGGGGCTGCTCACCAGGGCATGAGTCGTCCAGACCCTGTTCTCCTACTTCTGTTGATGAAGAACCCAGCCACAGGGTCGGCGGCTGCCCCAGACACCTTTCCTCCAAACAAGACAAGTGACACCTGGGCAGCAGGGATCTGAAAAGCACAGGCCGGGGGAGGGGGGGATGGCCAAGGCTTGGTGGTGTCAGAGAGGGGTGTCTGGGCCTGCCCACCTGCCAAGAGAAAGTGCTGGCAACCCCGCAGGGGGCAGGGCCGCAGTGGGAAGGTCTATTTGGTCTCTTTCCAGGGACCCAAATCCAGAAGGCTCTAAGGGGCGCCTGAGCTGGTGAAGAGAGGGGCCGGGGGAGGAGCTGACAGCCACACACTGGCACACTCCTGTTATCACTCACGCCCAGTCACTTCTGGAGGGAGCTTGGGGGCCCTCATCTGAGGTGGCTCAGTGCAAGAAGGGTGACAGAGGTAGGCTTTTTGTGTCACAATGCAAACATTTTATTCGTTTTTCTGATTACATAAATTACACACTCATTATAAAAAACATTCAAATAGTACAGAAAAATACTGAGCAAAGCTCATCTGAATCCCCGCCCCCCCAATCCTGAGACAACTGCCAGAGCATTTTGGTGATCATCTGTTCAGGCATTTATTTATGTGCATTCAGAATTTATAGTTTTACCTAAATGAGATCATATCAGCATCATTAAAAAAAATCATGGGCACTATATTAGAACCCTTTTTTCCTGCTTCCCCTCTGTCTTCCACCATTTCCTCCTTTAGCCAACATTAACAGCCTGTGGATATCCTTCTGTAATGTATTTTCTCCAGGCTTGTGTTTTAATCCTGTATCGTCAGGTATTTACACATACTCATGTACCTGCATATATGGGGCACATCTTTGTTTTGGGAAAATGGCATCATTCGTATCCTCTTCTCTAACAGCAACTTTCCTCACTTGACGGTACATCATGGAAATCCCTCCAAGTCAACTGGTATAGATCTAGCTCATTCTTTTGAACGGCTACGTAACAGTCCATTATGTGGCTATCACGCAACTTATCATGCAACTACTTCTGTATTGTTTCCTGATTTTTCACTACAAACAGCCTGCAGTAAACATCCTCCAGGAGGTTGCCCTCAAAGGCATCTGGCTGCCTGTCAGGTTTGGGACAGAAGTGCCACCCACCAAGGGAAGTACAGGTAGGGGTGGAAGAACAGGCTACCAAGGAAGATGGATGGGGGCGGGGGGAGGGGGGGGCTGCGCTGCTGCCCAGACTCACCTGTGCTACATCGAGCAGGAAGAGTTGCAGGTAAAAGGCTGTGGCGCTGGAGGCCACCTGGTTGGGGATCCCACCAATGCCATAGCACACCTTGGTACAGAATGAGAGGTGACCAGCTCTGCTGACCTGGGGGAGACACAGGAGCTAAGCTCTGCACCCGCATACATACGTGCACGCACGCGCGTGCGCGCGCACACACACACACACACACACACACACACAGTTCCCCACACCTTCCTGATCTCCATAAGCATCTTGGGGTCCCTATGTCTGGAGGGCTTTTCCAGTAACCTCTCAATCCTAATTTGCCCTAAATCATCTTAAAAGGAAGTGAGACAAAGGGAAAAAAAAAAACAAACCCTAAACCATGACCTCTCAAAGATTCCACAGTGGAAGTTCTTCCCTATACTTCCCTCTCTGTGCTTCCTGCTACAGTCTGTTTTATTTTGAGTCAGCAAGCCAGAGACAACTGGGGGGCCAGGACGCCCCCAACTTTGCCACCAACTTCCGGCGTGACCTTGAATCAATCGCTGAATCTCTTTAAGCCTCTTCTGTCAAATGGACTATTCCTGCCAACTCCAAGAGTTGTTTTGATGAGGAAATGAAGCTGAGTGTTATTTGCTCCAGGAGCTGATTGTTTCATGTTCAGGGTTTCTGCCAGTCATTGAACCACTGGGAGCCTGATATGGCTGTGGCGAATCTATACCACAGATAGCAGCAAACACTACATATCCAAGTTGCTTTCTTTCTTTTCCTGGAGACTGTTCACCAGCCCACCACTGAAATAAAGCATTGTTTATGACTCCAAATAGGTGTATCTCATAAGCCCTAAGAGATCCAGAGAACTCCAGACTGGAATATTCGACTGCCCACTCAGAGCCCCACATGGCTGCCTACCCAGCATTTCAGCTTAGCATGGGCAAAATACAGCTCCTGATTTCCACCCATTGTCTAAACCAACCTCTAACCCAATTGTCCCTATTGCATTAAACGGCCTCGATGTCCACTCAGCAGATCAGGCCACAAACCTAGGAGCCCTCGATTTCTCTTTCCCAGTCCCCCCACCAAATCCATCAGTGGCCTCCTAGGTGGCTTCCCTGTTTCTGCTCTCGTTCCCTACTGTCCACTCCCTATCTAGTCGCGTAACATAAATTTAATCATGTCTCATCTCTGCTTAATACCCTCCCACAGCTTGCCATTGCAGTCTGAATGAAGTTCTGTGTCCTTCCCAGGCAGCCTACAGGAACCCACAGATTCATAGCTTTCCTCAACCATGGTAGCTTCCTTGCTATTCTTCAAAATGACCATGCCCACTGCTGCCTCAGGGCCTTTGCACTTTCTGATCCTTCTGTCTAGAAGGCTCTTCCTCTGAGTCTTTGCAGAGCTGACTCCTTGGCATTCAAGTCTAAGCCTGAATGTCATCTGAGAGAAGCCTTCCCTGACTACCCAAGTCTCTCTCAATTATACTTACTACCTGATGTGTTCTCATTCATTTCCTGCCTCTCCGCACAAGAATATAACTCTCTGAGAGGAAGCACTATCATTTTTTATTCACTACCATGTCCCTAGTACCTAGAACAATGTTTGGCATATGCTCAATATATATTTGTTGAAGAAATAAACTATGTAAAAGGCTGTTTCTTCAAAAGATGCTGGGAATCCTTCCTTTTCATCCTTTGCTTGGCGACGTGAGGGGGAGTGGAGGGGACTGTAACTTCACCCATCTTAGTATCTTGCAGGACATCCCAAATGGGCCCTTCTGAAAGGAAGTTCTTGCTCGATAAGCGTTTATAATCTACTTTGCACACTCTTCCTATTTGCAGAAGAAAACCACACGCAGAGCAGGATGCGATCTCCTTTCCCGACACTGGTGTGAACATTATTTCAACTTCCAGAAAATTTTAGTAACAGGCAGAATCCAACATGATAACCCACCTCACCCCATGCGACTCCTGTTTCCCGCTGAACACCCCAAGCAAGCTTCTGTCACATAGAAGTCACTTGAAAGATAGAGAAATTGCAGCTGAAACTATCTTGGAACCTTGAGGATGAAAGTTTCATAAGCCTTTCCCAGTTAACTGAGCACCGGTTTTGGTGCTAGACTAAGTTGGATTCAACTTCTGTCTGCCACTTCTAGCAGGGCAAGGTCCTTAAAAGTGGCTGGGCTTCATTTCCTCGTGTGTAAAACGGGGTAAAAAAAACACACCTCAGGAAGTTGTTAGAATTAAATGCTGGCATGTCAGTTTTCCCTCTTGCCATTAATCTCACCCCAAATTTTCCTGGGAAATGAGGGTCCTCAGGGGACCTCCCTCTCTCTCTTTCTTGGGGGCCACAAATCCTTTGCTCTGAGGCGTCTGAGAGTAAGCACTGAGTCAACACAGGGAACCCAGGTGGTGAAGTGAAGCCACGACGGAGGCACAGCGCGGAGCAAGCAATGGGCCTGTGCATGCAGCAGGGAGCTGGCCGAACCCCTCTCCAGCACGGCCGCATGCGCCCCGCCCGGGCCAGGCAGGAGACGGGGAAAGACAGCACACCCCTGCCTTCCCACCTGCTCTCTACCCTCCCTGGGGAGCCTGGCTGCCAGGAAGTCCTCTCTGGGGGCCCAGGGTCCAAGGCAGCCTGGTGAGAGGCCCGCTGAGCCTGCACCCTGTGCCAGGAGCCTGGGGTGGGGGGCAGCCTCTCACACACACCTGGAAGTCCCACCTGCCCAGGGTGCAGGGGCGCCCTGGAAAGACCTGGAGTGTGGAGGACAAGGGCCCTAGACCGGGAGTCGGGAGCCCAGAGACCGGCCCTGGCCCCGCCAGCCTGACGAATGAACCAGCTGAGATGAATCCAGCAGGTTACTTCACTTGTCCGGGGCGTCCGAGTACCCGGCCTCTCGGTTCTCAACTGTCCAAGCCCGGGGGGGTCGGAAACCTGGAGCGCCGGCGCCCTTCCCTCCGCCTCCCGCGCGCAGCCCCAGCTCCCCGCTCGCCCTCGCCCTGCGCTCACCGAGCCGCGCTCCGAGGTGCGCGCTGCCGGCGGCGGCGGGGGCGCCTGGACGGCCCGGGTCCCGGGCGCTCCGGGGGACGAGGCCATGGCGCGCGGCAGCTCCGCCCGCGGCCGCTGCCCTGCGGCGTTATCGCCGGGCCGGCGCCGCGGGCCCCGCGGGGAGGGCGGCCCCGGGGCCGGCCGAGAGGGCGCGGCGCGGCGAGGGGCGGGAAACCGCAGAGTGCTGTTTCGTTGCCACAAAGGCGAAATGCCTGGAGCCCAAATTCGCGGGGGCGGGGGGCATGGCCGGGAAGCCCCTCGGGACCGCTTTCCGCGGGGAAGGCCCCGGAAAGAGAGGGAGGGCCGGCGGCGGTTGGCGCTCAACACGCCCTGCTAAACCTGGCGGTGAAAGTCACCAGATCAATTTATTTGGGAAACGAAGCTATAGAACGGACTTGTTTCGATTAAGATTGTGGCTGAGAGGCTTACAACCTGTCAAATTTAACACAAGACGCCGGAAACACACGCTGCCCAGCCTCACGCCTGTGGGATGGTGGAGCCATGTAGCTAAGTTCTGGCCGGTGGATGGCTGCCCAGCAGTGTACACGCAGTGTTCCAGAAGAGTCCTCACAGGGGAAGGGGTCACATCACACAGTGATAACGCACCACAGACCTAAGTGTAAAGGCTAAAACTATAAACCACCTCGAAGAAAACAGGAGCAAATCTACAGAACCTTGGGATAGACGGCTGGCTCTTAGGACACCACAGGCTGGACTGCTTCTAGATGAACCACTGTGTTGCAAACAACCCAACAAGTGAAAAGATAACCCACTGAATGGGAGAGATACCCCCAAATCATAAAGGCTGGTACTGGAATATGTAAAGAACTCTTACAACTCAACAATAATAAGACATTTTAAAATGGGCAAAAGATTTCAAGAGATCCTTCTCCAAAGATAGACAAAAAATAAGCACATGAAAAGACGCTTATGCCATTAGGGAAAACCAAAATGATAAGACTGTACAGCACTGCATGGCTAGGATTAAAAAGACTGTCGATAACAAGCATTAGGGAGGAACTGGAGAAATCACACATTGCTGTGGGCATGTAAACTGGTGCAGGTGCTATGGAAAACATTGGTAATTCTTCAAAAAGTTAAACATGGAATTAGCATATGACCCAGCAATTCTTCCTAAGTATATATCCTAGAAAAAAAACATGCTCACACAAAAGTTCACATCAAGATTACTTAAAATAACCAAAAAGTGAAAACAACCTAAAAGTCCTTTAACTGCTGGATAAATTGTGGTAGGTATATCCATACAGTGGACTATTATTCCACAATAAAAAGACACAGATGAACCCTGGAAACATTAAGTGAAAGGACGGGAGACCATATACTCTAGGATTCCATGTACACAAAATGTCCAGAATAGGTAAATCAGTGGACAGAGCATAGAACTGAGGGTAGTGAATATAGGGTTTCTTCTAGACAATGAAAACATTCTAAATTAGATTGTGGTGATCCTGTGGCTATACTAAAAGCCACCAAATTGCACAATTGGGTGAATAATAAGGTAGATTACATCCCAATAAAGCTGTTGTGTTCTTGTTTGTTTGCTTTTCTGTCTTTAAAAGGAAAGGTGTGTGCCTCTTCCCTTCTTCACACTGGATGAAATGCCAATGTGGTGACTGGTGTGAGGGCAGTTATCTTGAGACCTGGGGTGAAGTGATGCTATTTGGTGATAAAGAGCACAGGAGTCTGACTTTTCATGAAGTGGTTCTACTAGCTCTGAATTGCTTCTATCAGAATTTTGCATGGAAGTAAATAACATTTTATTTTGTAAGCCACTATTAGTTTAGATTTTCCATCACAGCTAAATATAATCCTCAAGTATATACTACCCAGTCTAAAGCAAGTCATTCCATTTTCTATGCCTCAATTCTTTTTTTTAAATTGAGGTATAACTGATACAGAACAGTATTAGTTTCAGGTGTACAAAGTAGTGATTCATTATTTGTATATACTGCAAAATATGCCTCAATTCTTTAACCTACAAAATGTGTACCTTCTGTTTCCTTGACTGCCGCCTTACCAACAGTTAAAGAATAATTAGATGATGCATGTGCTAAATATTTAATTCTTTCGAAACTAAAACTCAAGCTGAAATTTCTTTGAATAATCTACCTTTACATACATCATCTTATATGCATCTTTAGGCCTAGGAATACTTCATCCCCATTATGTGTCCTGTGTTGCACATACTACCACAATTTTAATTTTGAGAGAAAAGAAGTAAAAAAAAAATAAAAAAGCCCTACATCTTTTTTTTTGCACAGAATTATAATGAAAACAAATATAAGGCATTTGTTCCTAACAGATATTGTTCCTGAAATGATGTTCTTAATATAAATTTTTAAAGACAAATATGTTAGAGAGTGCTCGCTTCGGCAGCACATATACTAAAATTGGAACGATACAGAGAAGATTAGCATGGCCCCTGCGCAAGGATGACACGCAAATTCGTGAAGCGTTCCATATTTTTCGGAAATGGTGGGGGAAAGGGAGAGAGGCAAACCATGAGAGACTCTTGAATGCTGACAAAAACTGAGGACTGATGGATGTGGGGGGGAGGGGGGGATGGGCATGAAGGAGGGCACTTTGGGGATGAGCACTGAGTGTTATGTAGAAACTAATTTGACAATAAACTATTTGTAAAAAAAAAAAAAAAAAAAAAAGACAAATATGTTAGAGATAAAACAGTAGGATTACAATAACCAAGAAGCCTGCCTTTTAATTAAACTAAACACTGAATCACTTAAAAATATCTGAAAGGATGAACACCAAAATGTTATTAGCGGTTATGTTTGAAAGGTGAAGTAGGTGATTTAAAGATCATTTCAGCATATCTGCATTTTCTAATTTTCCATAATGAATATGAATTACCTGTGACAAAATATTTAAAACAAATGACAGCCAAGTATTAGTCTACTGAATCAGCCACTTCTATTTGAGGATGTGTTCGATGAGCAATTTTTTAATTAAATGGTTTGTACTTAGAGAAAGAACATCTAAGAAGTGAACTCTATCAAGGACCTTTCGTGCTAGTTCAACTCAGGACACAAATAGTTTTTAAAAGAACCTACCCCTGGGTATTAAAAATATCACATCTTAACACTTCTGAGTATTCAATGAAAATAACACTGATGAAAGTACCTGACAAACAAAAGGCACCTAATAAATGTTGATTCTCAAACTGAAGGACTTCAGCAAATAAAAATAAGAAACGCATCAAGATATAACTATTTTATAACAGACAAATGTAGATTATTTCATACAGTCCTTTTAATGAATTATTATTTCATTCTAAAGACAACAATTCTTCAACCATTAGCAAAAAGATTGCTTTTAAAATAAGGCACTGAAATAGATGCAAACATACTATATTTTAACACAATGAAACACAATGAAAAGTGTTCTGAATGAGAAAAGTATACAAAATAAATAAGACCAGTTTTGTAACCTGCACAATGCATAGTAAGTTAACCATTATATTAGAATCTTTAAAACCAGAAATGTATTTCTCTGTATCAGCCTTAACGGTGATTCTCAAGAAACTGATTGATGAGTTCTGAAACAACTATACAGGTCAAATTGTGTTCTACACCCAAAATGTTTGATTATTTTCAAGTCTGCCTTCCCTTGCCATGCCAAATTCAGTTTATATTTTCTAAAGTATGTTTTGTATATCCTACATATTTAATTAACAACTTTACAATTTTTAACTTTAAGGTAGACAGCTTTATCAGATGATTCTCATTTTAGAAAACCTCTAGGAATGTTATTCCCATTAATGAAAGTTTCACAGTTACAAAAACGAAGGTTACTGTTGATGATGGGTCTTTATAGGAACTTCTCACTGGGGTGTATTCTACATGTACATACAAGAAAGCCTCCAATGCATCTTGTGGATAAATAATTATAAACTGGAAAATCCACAAAGAAGGCTTTTCTATAGGTACAAGAAAAATATTTCCAACAAGAAGCCCCTTTATAGACATAAATGCAGAATCACATACTGACTAAATTATAAAATGCTTCATGATAGGTCTAGGGAAATATTTCCTTATAGACTGAAAAATACACTAACAATCATTTTATATCTGAAAGAGTTTGCGGATTTTTGCCATCCTCTCATTTCTTATCAAAACACCATTATTTTTGTTTCATTGGAGAGAGGGTTCTAACAGCGGTAAACATTACTGACTGTATTTTCTATTATAGATCTGTTCATTTCTGAGAGTAAATGAAAAAGCAAAAGGCTCTCCTTTGCGCTTTCTCTCTTCCTAATAAAAAGACAGGCCTCTACCATTTGTAAGGCTGGGTGCTGGAAAAGCAAGCACTCTTAATATGGACCTCAAACAGAAGGCATATCTTATAAACCAGGTCACCTCGCTACGTGTATTTCCCTCTTGTTATTCCTGAGCTTCTAGGAAGAATCTCACTTAAACGTTCCAGCCTTATCTCAGCTCCGCTTAGAGAAGATGAAGCACAGGTTTCTATCATGATTAGTTAAGAGTGAGAGGGGAACAGGCTAAGAACCAACTGTGGGAGATAAGGACACAACGTAAAGGTTTAGAAGTCCCATTTCAGACCCAGTGGGAGTCTTCCACTCTTCGTGGTGAATGAAGCACGCAGGTTTTATTTCTTAGGGTGGAAGCACAGTGTCGAATTTCCTGAACACAGGTACTTCTACTGTGTACCTAAGAATCACTTGAGATTAAAACTGCAGAGATCTGGGACCCATCCCAGATACAATAAATCAGAATGTGTATGGTAGGTGCCTGGAACAGATATTTCAAAATGCTTTCCAAGTGATTCTTAGACAAAGGTTTGATAATTATTGTGAACCACTGCTTTGTAAGAATGGTTCTTTCAAGAGGTCCACAAGTCAAAACTATTTTCATAATCAACTAAGACATTATTTGCTTTTTTTTTTCATTTTCTCATGAACAGACAGTAGCGTTTACTAGCGGCTACATAGTGTGCAGTATCACAACAGATTGGATGTGGTAGCAGCCGTGAGATTCCATCTGTGCTCTTTAAGTCAGACGGTAAAGACAGTTGCAAAAAATGGAACACGATGCTGCTTTTTTCACTAAAGCTTTTTTAGAAAATGCATATTCATTAAAATACGGTTTATACTAAGATGTGCTTATTATTTTATTGAATAAATATTTTATAACTTTTTACTTTCACTGTCATCTATATAACACACATAAACAAAGGGTCTTGAGGCCAGAAGGTGTAAGAACTGCTCTTTCTGGCCGACCCCACTGCCCCATGGGCACTACTGCTCCAGGGAGGGCTACTTGGTCTCCTGGCACATTCAACGTACATTTTGCCTTAAATAAGATTCAAACAGAGAATTTGCAAAAAAGCTTCTTAAACTTACGTTTAGGCAAGGGAATTCAACCTGAAAATGAAATACTGAAGTCTAACTAGTTTTAGTTAGATGTTTAAGATAAACAAAATATGTTTCCCTTGGTGGCATCAGAATGTAAATAAATAAATAATCCTTTAATGTATACACAGGTCGACTCTGATATATGGAACAGGAAACCGTACTTTATGTGATGTATTTACAATATATTAGCAATGTGCCAACACAGGCGTTAGAACAGATTCTACACAAGCGGTAGCAATGAAAGGTTTACTCAAAATGTTAGCTAAAAACAAAATCCTAATTTTCAAAAGAAAAAAAAAGGGATGAACTAGGATTCCTGGATAGAAATTTTAGTACTGACATTATACTATGGTGCACAATCTTATTCTTAAATGAAAATACATTTTAGATACCGTGCCAAATTAATATTTGAGTATACCTTGTCATTAGAGAATGAAAACTGAGAACACTTCAAGGTTCGGGCATAGTTGTGGTGAAAGCAGCTTCTTCTAGCCTTCTGACTGTTACCCAGGTATAAAATAATTACACTGATGCTTTTAAGTTGCCATGTATAAATTTCTTAATGTATTGCTATTTTAAAAATCTTAGATAGCTGTCATCCAAACAAATCATGGCTGGTTGGGACCATCTGAATGAAAGATGTGTGAATACATTTGCTAATTTATACCATATTTAGATTCTATAGGATATAATGATTTAATATATGTTATTGTTGAATAACTGGTATTTGAAAATAAATAGTTTTCTGAGTAGCCTCTTGGAAAAGTGCATTGAATATAGTTTCCAGTCACAGTTTACATTCCTAACTTGTACTTATTTAAAATCTTCTCATCAGAAGGGAGTTAAATAGCACTCAAACCAAAAGTCCAGCAAATCAGACTTCCTTTCCCTCATTTTGGTTTGTATGTTCATTTACAACCATCATTTCTCTGCAAACTTTCCACTTAGTGTATCAAAAATCAAGGTTATGAAAGTTCTCTAAAAGGTTCAGCAGTATTTTGGAGTCTCTGAATGATTACAGCATTCTGTAAATCTGCTTCTTCCAGTGTGAGTGTTTCATCTAGCAATCTGAGGGAAGGAAGAGCTGTGGCCAGGGAAAAGGGAGGGCTTCTCTGGGATCCTTGGTATTTTTCAATGAAGTCTTTGATGTGGCTTATCCTGTAAAATAGTACAGACTATTAACATAATCTTATGAAAATGCGAATTAGTTAATGTGAGGTAATAACCTGAAGATATCTAGCTATGTTCATATATAGAACAGTGAAATTATGATGATAGACTGATCTGGGCTATTTTTTTTTTTAATGTTTATTTATCTTTGAGAGAGAGAGGGAGAGAAAGAAACACACACACACAATCCAAAACAGGCTCCAGGCTCTGAGCTGTCAGCACAGAGCCCAATGCAGAGCTTGAACTCACAAACTGTGAGATCACGACCCGGGCCAAAATCAGATGCTCAACCAACTGAGCCACCCACGTGGCCCAGGCTATCTTTCTTAAAAGTTGACTCTGGATAGTAAGGAATTACTATGATTTATCTTTAGTGTGATGAGGGCATTATGGTTACATTCATTTATTTATTTACTTATTTATTTTTATTTTAGGGGGAGAGAGCAAGAGCACTCAAGCAGAGGAGAGGGGCTGTCTTAAGCAGGCTCCATGCTCAGCACAGAGCCCTATGCAAGATTCCATCCTAGCACCCCAGAATCATGACCTGAGCTGAAATCAAGAGTTGAATGCTCAACTGACTGAGTCACCCAGGCGTCCTGTATTCTTCCACTTTTATTTCTTTATTTTTTAAATGTTTATTTTACTTATTTTTGAGACACACACACACACACACACACACACACACACACACGAGCAGGGGAGGGGCAGAAACAGACAAGGACATAGAGAATCTGAAGCAGGCTCCAAGCCGCCAGTGCAGAGCCCAACATGGGGGCTCAAACCCACAGTGAGATCATGACTTGAACTGAAGTCGGACGCTTAACTGACTGAGCCATGCAGGTGCCCCTGGTTACATTTTTTTTTTTAAATGTTTTATTTATTTCTAGGAGAGAGAGAGAGAGACAGCATGAGCAGGGAAGGGTCAGAGAGAGAGGGAGTCACAGACTGAAACAGGCTCCAGGCTCTGAGCTGGCAGTCAGCACAGAGCCCGACGCGGGGTCCGAACCCACGGACCGCGAGATCATGACCTAAGCGAAAGTTGGACGCTTAACCGACTAAGCCACCCAGGCGCCCCGCCCCTGGTTACATTTTTAAAGAGTACTTATCTTTTAGAAACGTATTGAAATATTTACAAAGGAAACTATACAAAGTCTAGGATTTGTCTGAAAATAGTTCAGTGGAACTGAGTAAGGATCATTCAATCTTCTGTGTGTGTGTACACACACGCATACACACACCTGAAAGGCTCTATAATAGAAAGTTTCTATACTTACATATCTGGCTCTGAATGGATCAGAAATGGTCATACTAGTAATTCTAGACAGACACAGGCTGTAATCTCTTAAATACCAGGTCATGCTGTGTTTCAAACAGAATTAGGAAAATTCTCAACTTGGTGTGGGTAGAATTTCAGTTAGCATAAGAAACACTATAATGTAATATATTTGCAATTTTGGAGGCAGCTCAAAGCTATATTCACCTAAGTATATGTGTACATGTTTAGAGAGACACATACAGAATTCATTACAACTAAGATGCCACTGATTTTAAGACACATCATTTAATGTATAGCTTTAAAAAAATCAAATTATGACAAGATATTTTCTCAACACCTAGAATTTTTATATTTATAAAGAGCACTATTAATTTCACATATTTTTTTTAAAAGATTTTTTTCATGTTTTTAATTTATTTCTCAGAGAGAGAGAGAGAGCGAGCACGTGAGCAGAGGAGGGTCAGAAAGAGGAGGAGATACAGAATTCGAAACAGGCTCCAGGCTCTGAGCTGGCTGTCAGCACAGAGCCTGATGTGGGGCTCAAACTCACAAACCGTGAGATCATGACCTGAGCCAAAGTCAGACGCTTAACTGACAGAGTCACCCAGGTGCCCCCACATAAATATTTCTCAAATCAAGCACCTGCTTCCACTAGAATAAAATAGTTAAGCCATTACTAATACTTGAACATTATTCAGACTTGGATCCTTTGAATCACTTTTGATTCAATTGTTAATGTACATATTTTCCCACATAACAACAGCTCTCTGTATTATCAGGTGTTTTGGTATAAAGGATTTCTTTAAAAAAAGACTACTGTCAGGGAGCCTGGGTGGCTCAGGTCATGATCTTCTGGCTTGTGGCTTCAAGCCCCAGGTTGGGCTCTGTGCCAGCAGCTCAGAACCTGCTTCAAATTCTGTCTCCTTCTCTCTCTCTGCCCTGTCCTGTTTGTGCGTGTGTTCTCTCTCTCAAAACTAAATAAACATCTTTTAAAAATTTGTAAGACCACTGTCTCTGGGATATTTTTTGTTCAGCTGACACTATTCTGCATGGTTTGCAGCAGATACTAAGGCAAAGACAACTGTACAATGATTGCCATATGGCCAACCATGGATTTTAGAGCACACCTCCATTCCAGAGATGCTAAGATGTGAAAAAATGTGCAACTCAAAAGTAGTGAAATATGGCATATCACAAAAGGCAGAATACTCCCTATCACTTCATTAGAGTTCATTAATTGCCACTCTCTTAAACCTGTGTAGTTTATCAAAAAAGTCTCATATATTTCTTCAGGTACCAAAATTAGATAACTAAAGGCTAAATAAAGCTAATGGCAAATAATATAAATACAAAAAGAAAACAGTAAAAATTGTGGTGCCTGGGTGGCTCAGTCGGTTAAATGCCTGATTGGCTCAGGTCATGATCTCATAGTTCGTGGGTTTGAGCCCCACGTCGGGCTCTGTGCTGACAGGTAGCTCAGAGCCTGGAACTTGCTTCAGATTCTGTGTCTCCTTTCTCTGCTCTTCCCCTGCTCATGCGCTCTCTCTCTCTCTCAGAAATAAAGACATTAAAAAAATTAAAAAAAAAGAAAACAATAAAAATTAAAGGAAGCATGGAGCAAAAATTTTAAACATATATTGTGATCTCTATGATGTGATTAGAATAAAGAAATGCAAATCTAAAAATCTATAAGAGGATAAAAAATAACAAATACAGCTCAAAAGGAGGTTAAAAAAAAGAGCAATGAAGAATACAAAGCCATGGGGTGAAGAAAAAACAAACAGCAAGAAGGTAGCCTTAAGCCCAACTAGTTCAGGACATTACAGATCACTGTAAAAAGTAGACTAAATGTTCCAACTTAAAAACAAAGCCTGGAGTGAGGAGGCACCTGGCTGGCTCAGTCCAAGGAGCACATGACTCTTGATCTCAGGATCATGAGTCTGAGCTCCAAGTGGGGTGTAGAGACTACTAAAAATAATAAATAAACTTTAAAAAACATTAAAAAAATTAAAAAGTAAAAATAAAAACAAAGCGTGGGCCACCTCCGCTGTGGACTCAAGACAGACGGCAGTCGCTGCGGGGCTCTGGTAGGCCACTCAGGGCAGCGAGCAGGGTCAGCCGGGTCGCCGGGAGCTGCCACCCCAGCAGCAGCAGAAACGCACTATGGCAGCTGAGCCCGGAGAGGCAGTGACACACCCCACAGAAGACAGGTTCCTGAGCCGGGACTCGCGCCCGCCCGTCCCCCCCACCCATCTCCTGTACAGGGACAGAGCAGAAGGGGCGGATATAGATCCAGTGCCATAGAATGATGGCCCCAATCCACTGGTCCAGATCATTTATAGTGAAAAATTTAGAGATGTTTATGATTATTTCTGGGCTATTCTGTAGTGTGATGAAAGAGTTAAATGATCGCTCTATCTATCTATCTATCTATCATCTATTTTTGAGAAAGAGAGACAGGCAGACACAGACTCTTGAACTCACTACCAGTAAGGTCAAGACCTGAGCTGAAATTAAGTTTGATGCTTAGCTGACTGAGCCACCCAGGTGCCTTGAACTGAATGAGCTTTTAAACTAACCAGAGATGCTACTGAGTTAAATGTGGTGGCATTTTTGGGAAGTTTTCTTTTTTTCTTTTAAATTAAAAAAAAAAAAATTTTTTTTAATGTTTTTTATTTATTTCTAGGAGAGAGAGAGAGAGAGACAGCGTGAGCAGGGGAGGGTCAGAGAGAGAGGGAGTCACAGACTGAAACAGGCTCCAGGCTCTGAGCTGGCAGTCAGCACTGAGCCCGACGCGGGGCTCGAACCCACGAACCGCGAGATCATGACCTGAGCGAAAGTCGGACGCTTAACCGACTAAGCCACCCAGGCGCCCCTAAAAAAATTTATTTCTGAGAGAGAGAGAGACGGTGTGAGCAGGGGAGAGTCAGAGAGAGAGGGAGACACAACACCTGAAGCAGGCTCCAGGCTCTGAACTGTCAGCACAGAGGTCGATGCGGGGCTTGAACCCACAAACCGTGAGATCATGACCTGAGCCAAAGTCAGACGCTTAACTGACTGAGCCACCCAGGTGCCCCTGGGAAGTTTTCTTAAAGTCACTTCAAAAATACTGACGTGAGGAAGTGAACAACATCACTGCAGGAATTGAGGAACAATCCAAAAATTATCAGATTTGGCATCACAGTCGTTAGTGGAATGACTAAAAGATCCATCTCAGAAGCTTGAGTTTATTGCTGATATTTAAAATTTTTTTTTAATGTTTATTTATTTTGAGAGAGAGAGAATCCCAAGTGGGCCATGAACCCCTATATCATGAGCTGAGCTGAAATCAAGAGTCCAACACCTAACTGACTGAGTCATTCAGGCACCCCTATGGCTGATATTCTTAGTCAGGATGCAAAGAATTATACCTGGCAACATTAACAATGGGTTACTCAGAAATATAAACCTTGTGGCGCTTGAACTGACAGCCCCCAGATCAAAAGCTGCATGCTCCACCAACTGGGCCAGCCAGGTGCCCCTAGACCAACTTCTTAAGGAGGATATGAGAAATAACTCTGTCTGCAACCAAAGATATTTCATAATTTCTTAACACCACTGGCCCCAGTGATCATGTTATTTTGGAGACAGAAGTCCAGTACACTCTGGAAATGGTCAAACCAGTACCACATCATGAAAGCCCACACAACTATCTGAAAGGGATTTTATAGGATTGTGGTCTTTCCAAACATCCCAACCTGTTAAATCACTTACTTGATTTACCACCAAGTCACAATTCCCCCAACTACCTTTTTTTTTGTGGCTGTCTATGAAGACATGCTAGAAAACCAATGTGACAACAAGGAGGACATTCTTTTTTTCTACACCCAATGTAGGGATTGAACTCACAACCCTGAGATTAGGAGTTGTAAAGTCCACCAACTGAACCAGTCAGGCATCCAAAGGAGGACATTCTTTAACTCTGTTCTTCTTTCCCTTCTTTTAGCAGCTTAAAAACAATCTTTTTTTTTTAAACACCAAGATGGACATCCTTCATAAAGCATTGAGTAGTGTGAAATCCTAGCTAAAGAAAAGCACATTAGGGGGCACCTGGGTGGCTCAGTCAGTCAAGCGTCTGACTTCAGTTCAGGTCATGATCTTGCAGTTTGTGGGTTCGAGCCCTGCATCGGGCTCTGTGCTGATAGTTCAGAGCCTGGAGCCTGCTTCTGATTCTGTCTGTCTGTCTCTCTCTCTCTCTGCTGCTCCCCTGCTCACGGTCTGTGTCCCTCAAAAATGAATAAATGTTAAAAAAAAATTTTTTTTTTTAAAGGACACTATTAGGAATATTGGAGATATACTGGAAGATCCTTTCAAAGCAAATGCACCACAGAAAGTCACCCACCAAGTGTACAACAATACCATCTGGATGAACTTGATGGAATGCTTTTATTTTTTTTATGAGACTCTAATGCAGACGTTTAAAACTAAAGTGATATTCCCTTTTCTTATGGTATAAAACATGTGAAGTGTGATGCTACTTGGGTGCTGCGGCTATTCAGACTAGTAATTTTGAAATTTTGATTCTTTTAAAGCAAAGTAAATTGGAGAGAGGGAAAAGAAACAAGAGAGTCCCATGAAGGAACTAGTCTTACCAACATTTACTCTAATCCGTTTGCATCAGCTCCTCCCTAAAGGGAGTATGTGCCAATGTATCCGATTTGCACCATTAACGAGTGCTGGTAATTTGTATGTAATGGATATAACGTAACTTCAGTTCGGTTCAAGAAGCAGGGAATGCAATTGTTACATTAGAGATGCTATGCCACACAGTATCTGGCTTACTGTAAACAACTAATGCCAAAAGAACAGTTTTGTAATAAAATGATGGATGCATCCTAAAAAAAATAAAAAATGTGCAAAGTAAAAAAATAAAAACAAAGCCTGATTAATGAACACTTAATAAATATTGTTGGCCAATGATTTTTAAATGCTTCAGTCATTCAGGAGAAAAAAATCTAGGTGACTATTTGCTACTGAAAATGATGGAAGTATTTTTCTAGACAAAGAGATTAAAATAAAAATATTTTATTTTCTTAAAAAGAAACAAACAGCCTGGAATAACAAATCCCCTCTTCCATTTTCCACCTATTTCGTTGGCCTTCCTTCCATTTTAAAGGAATTTGGTCACAGAAGAACATTCTAAGGCATCCTTTAAACATATGCTTCTTCTATTATTATCATCATCATTAGCTCTCTGATTCTAGCTGTGTAGGGTGGTTTGTCATTTGGAAATAATAGAAGTGAAATGTCTTGAAGAGAACCTAATATACAGAAAACACCCAATAGGTGGCAGCTAAAAATAAAACACAAAGGCACAAAAGAGGAACCGAGAAAGACTGTTAGCCTAGATATAAAAACTATACCCAAACAACTATTTACAAGAAACATGTTTAAATAGACAGACACATATAAATACATCGTTAAACTGAAATTAAAAGGAAGGAGAAGGATATTATACCATGCAGGCACCAATCATAAGGAAGCTGGTGTGACCACATTAGTATCAGGCAAAGTACACTTCAATACAAAATTATTAGGACTAAAAGGGACATGTCTTTAGTGCTAAAAGGTCAATTAATAGAAAAAAACCACAATTTTACCTCTGTACAGACCTAACTACGTAGCTTTAGCATTCATAAGTAAATGTTGACAGAAATAAAGGAAAAATACACAAATCCACAATAATAGCTATAGATTTTAGCACAGATCTATAAGTAACTGATAAAATAAGCAGGAAAATAAAGCAGTAATTTAATTTATTGAAGAGTTATAGTAATTAAGAGAAAGTGTAGTTGGCACAAAAGATACACAGATCACTAAATAGAATGGAGAGTCCAGAACAGATCGTCTGATTTACAAAGATGCCACAGCAGATGGGTCAGGAAATAAGTCTTTTCCACAGTGTAATAAACTTGGACTTGGTCACGTGACTTGCTCTAGCCAATGGGCTGTTGGAAGAGTGATACAAGTAAAAGTCTGCTTAGTGGGACCAGTCTCGTGCCTCTGTCATTGTTAAGAGAACATGGACACGCAGGCAGCTGATTCAAGGAGAAGATACACAAGGAGCAGACCCAGACTCACAGACACGTAGCCTAAATTAGTGCTCCCTTCGATGACCCGCAAACACGAATGAGCCCAGCTGAGATCAGCAAAGCCATACCAGCTGACACATAAATACTTATTATAACATGCCAGATTTTCCTATATGTTTATTGAGCACTGATGATTGATATATCCATATAAACAAATATAAATGTGGATCATTACCAATAAAAATAGAATGGATAACTGATTTCATACAATGGATTATAGTACAGTAATGAAAACAGATGAGGTACAGTTACATACATCAACATATAGGAGTCTCAAAAACAAAAGCTGTAGAACACATATGGTAACATTTATACCACATTAAAAAAAAAAAAAAAAAGCAAAATTGCCTTTCCTTTTCCCTACTAAACAACTTGGTCCAAAAGCAACAGCATGGCAGAACATGGGAACCAGAAATGATAGGGAGTTTTGGTGGCCCAGGACAGGGACTCAGAGTCTCTGAGGGAGAAGAAGGTCTCTGCACAGGAAAGCTAACCACCTGCATGGTGCCAGAGCCTGACAAACACAAGAAGGGTATCCATGCAGGGGGAGATGAGGCAGGGGGAGTCAGAGCATAAGCAGGGTAAGGGTGTGGCCCACATGGAAGACCTGTCCAGTAGAGTGCCAGCAGCCCAGAGGGGTGAGGAATATACCCAAACTGGCACGGGGTGGCCTGTCTCAAGCAAAACGGAAAGAGCCTTCTTATAGAGGAGTGGCCAGCTGCAGCATGTAAGAACCAAAATGGGGCAAAGAGAGTGTACAGGCACAGGGGAGAAGAGGCTGCACCAAATGTCACCAAGAGGGTGAAGAGGTCAGCAGCACAGGGTGTTGAAGTGGTCTGGGGTGATGTGTCAGACACCTAGCAGGAAGAGAAGGGAACTGAAGTGGGAACTCAAGCAGGATATGGGAAAGCCCAAGCAGGGTGAAGAGTCTTCCATGAGGGAGAGGTGGCAACAGGGAAAAAAGAGAATGGTTCTACACAGGAGAATTAGTCAATAAATAAATATATTAAGAATAATTGAAGCCAGGCTATTCAGTATGGGAGAAATTAGTTATAAATGTGGAAAGGAAAAAACTAGAATAAACTCCATGGTGGTAGACTGAGTTTGGAGGTATCTATGTGAACTCATGCTTTTCACTCTGTAAAGACATAGAAAATACAAATATAAATGTACATGTGTGTATGTATATGTGTGTGTACACCTATCACTCTCTCCACTCAGAAAGCTTGAGTGGTAGGTAGCCACTGTCCATTGAAAAAGAACCAGGGCTTCTGAGAAAAAGGACAGAAAAAAACCTGAAAATACTTTTGTACCTGAAAACAAGGAAATACTCAAAGAATGATGGGAACATGCCAATAAGATAAAGGCAGACCCACTGACTATATCTGGGAATATATGAGCATTAAAATAAATTTTGCTGGTTAAAATTTTGCAATATTAAACTTCCTCACCAGAAAATATATATTAACTACAAAGAGAAAAAAATAACTTTATACTAAAGGAGATTGGCAGATATCCTTTTAATCAAGTGATCAAACTTAGGGTGCCTGGGTGGCCCAGTTAAGCATCCGACTTGGGCTCAGGTCATGATCTCATGGTTGATGAGTTCAAGCTTGCAGACAGCTCAGAGCCTGGAGCCTGCTATGCATTCTGTGTCTCCCTTTCTCTCTGCCCTTCCCTGCTCACACTCTGTCTCTTAAAAATAAATAAATGTCAAAAATATTTTTTAATAAAAAGATGAACAAATTTAACATCATCATAATGGGACAACATGTAAATGATGCCACCTGACAGAATGCAATGAGAGATACAAAAGCATCACTTTTGTGATATTCCTGCCAAAATTAGTGAACTAACTATAATCACGAGAAACAATCAAATACAAAATTGGCCTGTAATTAAAAGAAAAATGTCAAGGTTATAAAAATCAAAGAAAGACTGAGGAACTATTATTTCAAACTCAACATGATAAAAGGCATATATGAAAGAGCCACAGCTAATATCACCCTCAGTGAGGAAAAATGGAGAGCTTTTCTTCTTCGATCAGGAACAGGATAGGAATGACCACTCTCATCATTACTATTTAACATAGTACTGGATGTCTTAGCCTCAGCACTCAAACAACAACAAAAAATAAAAGGCGTTCAAATTGGCAAGGAAGTCAAATTTTCACTATTTGAAGATGACATGATACTCTATCTGGAAAACCCAAAAGACTCCACCCAAAAATTTCTAGAACTAAATACATGAATTGTGCAAAGCTGCAATATACAAAATCAACATGTAGAAATCTGTTGCATTTCTATACACCAATAATGAAGGAACAGAAAAAGAAATCAAGGAATTGATCCCATTTGTATCTGCACCAAAACCAATAAGATATCTAAGAATAAAGCTAACCAAAAAGGTAAAAAATCTGAAAACTATAGAACACTTATAAAAGAAACTGAAAAGAACAAAAAGAAATACGAAAAAACTTCCATGCTCATGGATTGGAAGAACATTGTTAAAATGTCAATACTACCCACAGTAATCTACACATTCAATGCAATCCCTACCAAAATATCACCAGCATTTCCCACAGAGCTAGGACAAACAATCCTAAAATTTGCAAGGAACCACAAGAGACCCTGAATAGCCAAAGCAATTCTGATAAAGAAAAGCAAAGCTGGAGGCATCACAATTCCAGACTTCAAGCTGTATTAAAAAGCTGTAATCATCAAGACAATATGGTACTGGCACAAAAAGCAGACACACAGATCAATGGTACAGAATAGAAAACTCAGAAATGGGCCCATAACCATGTGGTCATTTCATCTTCAACAAAGCAGGAAAGAGTATCCAGTCAGAAAAAGTCTCTTCAACAAATGGTGTTGGGAAAACTGGACAGCAGCATGCAGAAAAATGACACTAGACCACTTTCCTACACCATACACAAAATTAAATTCCAAATGAATGAAATATCTAAATGTGAGAAAGGAAACCATCAAAATCTTAGAGGAGAATACAGACAGCAACATCTCTGACCTCAGCCATAGCAACTTCTTACCTAACATACCGATGGAGGTAAGGGAAACAAAAGCAAAAATGAACTATTGGCCTTTCATCAAGATAAAAAGTTCTGCAGAGAAAAGGAAACATGAAAACTAAAGGGCAGCATATAGAATAAAAAAGCTATACACAAATGACATATTGGATAAAGGGTTAGTATATAAAATTTAAGAACTTATCAAACTCAACACCCAAAAAACAAATATTCAAGTGAAGAAATGGGCAAAAGACATGAATAGACACTTTTCCAAAAAAGATATCCAGATGGCTAATAGAGACATGAAAAGATGTTCAACATCACATATCATCAGGGAAATACAAATCAAAACCACAAGAGATACCAGCTCACTTGTCAGAATGGCTAACATTAGCACAGGAAACAACAGATGTTGGTGAGGATGTGGACAAAGGGGGAGCCCTCCTGCACTGCTGGTGGGAATGCAAACTGGTGCAGCTACTCTGGAGAGCAGTTTGGAGGTTCCTCAAAAAGTTAAACAGACCTACCCTAAGACCCAGCAATCACACTACTAGTTATTTACTCAAAGGATGCAAAAATACTGATCTGAAGGGGCACATGTATTCTGATATTTACAGCACCATTATCAACAACAGTCAAACTATGGAAAGAGCCTAAGTATCCATTAACTGATGAATGGATAAACGACATGTGGGGGACAAACACACACACACACACACACACACACACACACACACACACACACACAGAGGAATATTACTCAGCCATCAAAAAGAATGAAATCTTGGGGCACTTGGATGGCTCAGTTGGTTAAGTGGCCGACTTTGGCTCAGGTCATGATCTCACAGGTTCGTGGGTTTGAGCCCCGCGTCAGGCTCTGTGCTGAAAGCTTGTTCAGAGCCCGAAGCCTGCTTCGGACTCTGTGTCTCCTTCTCTCTCGGCCCCTCCCCACTCACGCTCTGTCTCTCACTCTCTCTCTCAAAAGTAAATAAATGTCAAAAAAAAAATTAAAAAAAAAAAGAATGAAGTCTTGCGATTTGTAACAATGTGGACAGAACTAAAGTGTATTATGCTAATAAGCAAAATAAGTCAAGAGAAAAAGACAAATATCATATAATTTCACTCATGTGGGAGTTAGGAAACAAAACAGATGAAAATATGGGAAGGCGAAAAAAAAGAGAGACAGAGGGAGGGAAGCAAACCATAAGAGACTCTTTTTTTTTTTAAATATTTTATTTATTTCTGAGAGAGAGATAGAGACAGCATGAGCAGGGGAGGTTCATAGAGAGAGGGAGACACAGAATCCGAAGCAGGCTCCAGGCTCCGAGCTAGCTGTCAGCACAGAGCCCGATGCGGGGCTCGAACCCACGAACCGTGAGATCATGACCCGAGCCGAAGTCGAACGCTCAACCGACTGAGCCACCCAGGGCCCCCCATAAGAGACTCTTAATGATAGAGAACAGTGTTGATGGAGGGAGATGGGTACGGGACTGGCTAAATGGATGATGAGCATCAAGGAGGGCACTTGTTATGGTGAGCACTAGATGTTATATTTAAGTTATTAATCATTAAATTCTACTCTTGAAACCAGTATTACTCTATATGTTAACTAACTAGGATTTAAAGAAAACTAGAAGAAAAAACAAAAAACACAACCCCCCCCCCGCCCCGAAACTGAGACATGTGTGATTCTGAATGGTCTTTAGGCTTTTTTTTTTTTTTGGGATGATTTTGGATTAAATGGCAAACTTTGAATAGGGCCCAAATATTAGCCGGTAGAAGTACTTCAGTGTTAAGACTCCCAGATGGCTGAATTGTGTTTATATGGGACAATGGCCATGTTTGTAGGAAATACACAGTAATGTATTCTGGGTGATGGGTCATCAGCTTGGCAACTTACTCTCGATGGCTAGGAAAAAAAGAGGTTTTTAATAGTGTTCTTAAAACTTCTCTGTATGTTTATGATTGTTTTAAAACTTAAGGCAATTATTTGAAAATGAGCAAAACAACTCAGTACTTTTTAAAGATACATATGTACTTGGTAAAACTATGAATAAAAGCAGATGAAGGAGGCACCTGGGTGGCTAAGTTGGTTAAGCATCCGACTGGTTTCAGCTCAGGTCATGATCTCACAGTTTCAGGAGTTCAAGCCCCTCATTGCGCTCTGTGCTAACAGAGTGGAGTCTGCTTGGGATTATCTCTCTCGCTCCTGCTCTGCCCCTCCCCCACCCATGCTGTCTCTCTGTCTCTCTCAAAATAAATAACTTAAAAAAAAAAAAAAAAAAGCACAATGGAGCTCCTGGGTAGCTCAGTAGGTTAAGCGTCCGACTTCGGCTCAGGTCATGATCTCATGGTTTGTGGGTTCAAGCCCCGCGTCGGGCTCTGTGCTGACAATTAGCTCAGATCCTGGAGACTGCTTCAGATTCTGTGTCTTCCTCTCTTTCTGACCTTCCCCTGCTCATGCTCGCTTGCTCGCTCTCTCTCTCTCTCAGAAAAAAAAATTAAAAACAAAACAAAAAAAAAGCAGAAGATGAAGAACAAAAATTCAGAATAGAGCATCTCCTGCACAAAAAAGAGAGATATGATCGAAGAAACGCACACAGATATATTGGTGTATGTTTTGAGTGAGGCACTGTATGTGTGTTTATCTTATTGTTACTTTAACTATACATATATAATTTTTGTGTAAAAAATTTCTCCCCCAAAATTTTATATGTTTTTAAATAAAGAACGAAACCTATGCACAGGATGTTCCTACTTTTAATTGAAAGGAACAAAAATTTCTGGGGTGCCTAGCTGGCTTACTTTGAAGAAGTGGCAACTTGTGATCTTAGAATCGTGAGTTCAAGCCCCATGGAAGGGTAGAGTTTACTTAAAAAATAAAAATAAATTTAAAATGTTAACAATTTTAAGAGATAAAAGACTGGAAAAATCCATGAAACTGAGACTAGTGATTATTTCTGGGTGATGGAATTTCAAATGACTTCAATTTCTTTCAATATTTTTCTGTATTTTTTTAACAAAAAATATGCACATAATGCTAATGGCTGATTTTAAAACATTAAAAACAATTCTTCTAAAATTATATATCCAGGGAGAACTGGATGGCTCAGTAGGGTAAGTGTCTGACTCTTGATCTCAGCTTGGGTCATGATCTCACGGTTTGTGAGATGAGCCCTGTGACAGACTCTGCACTGACGGTGTGAGGCCTGCTTGGGATTCTCTCTCTCTGCCCTTCCCCCGCTTATGCACACATGTGCGTGCTCTCTCTCTCTCAAAATAAATAAACATTAAACAAAACTGGTTATGGGGCACCTGGGCGGCTCAGTCAGGGAAGCGTCCAACTCTGGCCATGATCCCATCAGGAGTTGGAGCCCTGCATTTGGGTTCTCTGCTGTCACTGTAGAGTCTGCTTTGGATTCTCTGTTCCCCTTGCTCTCTGCCCCTCCCTGGTTCATGCACACTCTTTCTCTTTCAAAAATAAACACTAAATAAAAGATTCTTTCACTTAAAAATCATTAAAAAGTAAATTAAAAATAAATTAATAAAATAAAATTACATATCTAGTTATATAGGAAAACTAACCAAATGATAAAAATGATAATCCATAAAACAAACTGGAAAGACTTCATTATGTCCAAGAATTTCTACTGTCATGATATATTATATTTAGAGAACTGTTAAGATCCTTGGTTGGTTCTAAAAAATGGTTTACTGAACTGAAAAGAAATTTAAAACAGAAAAAAACTAAGACAAATAATGAAATGGAAGACTCACCTATGAGAAATGTTAAATTTCTGGACAATCCGTTTTCCATTGGCTAACCAGATCTGTACATTAGTGATGGGTTCCAGGGTGTTTAGTTGAACAACAGACAAATTTTTATTCTCGACTTCAATACTCTTTGCCTTAGAAACAATTTTTGGTGTGGCACTAAGAAAATCCAGACAACAAAGTCAGATGCATGTTATTCAGTAAGCAAAACCTTATCATTAAATAATTACTATAAAAATTTTACATTAAGGGGTAAAAGGGTGGCTCAGTCAGTTAAGCGTCCAACTTCAGCTCAGATCATGATGTCACAGCTTGTGAGTTTGAGTACCACATCAGGCTCTGTGCTGACAGCTCACAGCCTGGAATCTGCTTCAGATACTGCATCTCCCTGTCTGCCCCTCCCCCACTCATTCTCGCTCTCTCCTAAAAATAAATAATAAAACATTAAGAAAAATTTTTTTAAATTTTACATTACATATACTTTAGGAAGATTTTAGTAAGTCACTGCTGTTTCCTCAATAATAACAATATTAGTTATGTCCATCATATATGATGAATGTAGGAACCTAATGAAATTAGGCATATCCAAGTAACTTGTAAGACTGTAGAATGCTAAAAAAAAAAAAAAAAAAAAAAGTGTAGAATTCTATGTAAATATACAATAAAATATTTTAATTGTTTAAAAATTTTTTTTAATGTTTTATTTATTTCTGTGAGAGAGAGAGAGAGAGAGAGAGAGAGGCAGAGTGAACAGAGGAAGGTCAGAGAGAGAGGGAGACACAGAATCTGAAGCAGGCTGCAGGCTCTGAGCTAGCTGTCAGCACAAAGCCTGACGCGGGGCTCGAACCCACGAACCTTGAGATCTTGACCTGAGCCAAAGTTGGATGCTTAGCTGACTGAGCCACCCAGGTGCCCCAATATTGTAAATTTAAATAGCGCCTTACAGAATAGATAATTTTACAGGGTTATTCGATTTATGGACTTTACCTACTACTCCCAAGGTTAAAATTTCTGTTAAGAAATGAGAAGTTCTCAATAGAGATGAATCTTTGGGTTATAAAGGGGGAGAAAAGGAGGCAAAGTATTTCCTGATCATTCTGAAAGTTACACTCAATTTTTTTTTAATGTTTATTCATTTCTGAGAGAGGAAGAGAGAGATGGAGTATGAGCAGGGGAGGGGCAGAGAAAGAGAGAGACAAAGAACTCAAGGCAGGCTCCAGCTCCATGCAATCAGCACAGAGCCCAACGTGGGGCTTGAACTCACAAATCACATGATCATGACCTATGCCGAAGTTGGACGCTTAACAACTGAGCCACTCAGGCACCCCTACATGTGAATATTTTTATCTGAATATTTTTATATGTGTGGATGAATATGTAGATAACTTTACCAATCTTGATAATATATGAGAATGGATAAAGATACACATGATCACATATGTAATCTCTGTATATTCTGTCGTAAGGCAGAGTTAGATATGATAAAGACTGCAAAATTTGACAATAAAGGCTTTGATATGGATACCAACCTTATCATGCTATTTTTGTTTTATTTTTTATTACTTTATTTTTATTTAGTTTTTTATTGTAAAGATGATATGCCTCTTATTTCTACATATTGTTCAGTTCCGTTTGCATACAGAATATGTTTTTCAGAGAAAGAAAAAACTTTGGGAGCTCACGAATTCACAATTTGTGATACTTACAAATTCAGATACTTACCACAATTCAGATACTTACCACAGATCACAATGTTGAAGGCATTGGTAAGTATAAAATTGAACCCTATATACAAAAGCTAGCATATGTACTACTCTGTAACATTAACAGCTATGATCAAGTGGTGGGGGCAAGGAGAAAAATTATTTATCCATCCAATTCTGCCGAATGTCCTAAATAATCCATGTCCTTTTAATTTGGTAAAATCAAAAAAGCCTCCATGATGTTTTTAGCATACTACCAGCATGTGTTAATTTACACTAAGGTAAATATGACTTAGGAGTCCTCATAAAAGTTATGAAGAAAAATCTCATTTCCAATGAGAGAAATGGTAAGTTTTTTATATATGGTCTATATCGTAACATAATGACAAGTTGAGTATTATTCAAGCCTCTGTTTATGGAAAGCACAGCTCATGGGGCTACTTACCTTCCCAGTCTATGACCTTGACCTGAAAAGGGCTGGAACACAGGCTTCGTTGACACACATACTTCATTTTTTTTGTCTTCAACTTTAACATCCACCTCCTCTTTATCAAAAATTCCCTGCAATTCCAAAGGTAATTCCCTAGGAAGGAAAAGAAACAAAGTGATAAAGCTCCCAAAGTTTTTTCTTTCTCTGAAAAACATTCTGTATGCAAACAGAACTGAACAATATGTAGAAATAAGAGGCTTATAATCTTTACAATAAAAAACTAAATATTTTATTAAGGCTTTATTTTTAAGTAATTTCTACACCCAATGTGGGGCTGAAACCCACAACCCAATTAAGAGTCACATGCTCCAACGACTGAGACAACCACTTGCCTCCACAACTGAATGTATTTATTTTATTTATTTATTTTTTAAAAATATTTTTATTTCTAGGAGAGAGAGAGAGAGACAGCATGAGCAGGGGAGGGTCAGAGAGAGAGGGAGATACAGACTCTGAAATAGGCTCCAGGCTCCGAGCTGGCAGTCAGCACAGAGCCCGACGCGGGGCTCGAACCCACGAACCGCGAGATCACGACCTAAGCGAAAGTCAGAGGCTTAACCAACTAAGCCACCCAGGTGCCCCTGCAACGGAATGTATTTAAAATGATACAGTCAAATAACATGAATACCAAGAACCAAGAAGAATCCAAAGTAATTTCTTTTAATGTATGTTTGTTTATTTTTGAGAGAGAAAGAGCGCACAAGAATAGGGGAGGTGCCCAATAAGAGAGAAGACACGGAATCTGAGGCAGGCTCCAGGCTCTGAGCCGTCAGCACAGAGCCTGATGCTGGGCTCAAACTCACGAACCATGGAGACCCTGGTGTGAGCTGAAGTCAGATGCTTAACTGACAGAGCCACCAACTAGAGAGTTAATTTTTAAGACTACAAATTCATGAACAGCTTGAGTTATTCAGCACTACCTAGAATAGTACTAACGTCATGAAATACTTGATGACTATATGCTGCTAAATTTAAACAATTTGGTCTTTTTATAGGTGTCTGAATAAAACTAAAAATGTGCTAGAAAAATCAAGCTCTCATTTCCATTGCTGAATAGAAATATAAAAAATGAAAATATATATAGATTTACTCTAGATATGATGAATTAAAATACAAAACATGGGGGCGCCTGGGTGGCTTAGTCGGTTAAGCGTCCGACTTTCGCTTAGGTCATGATCTCGCGGTTCGTGGGTTTGGGCCCCGCGTCGGGCTCTGTGCTGACTGCCAGCTCAGAGCCTGGAGCCTGTTTCAGTCTGTGACTCCCTCTCTCTCTGACCCTCCCCTGCTCACGCTGTCTCTCTCTCTCTCTCTCTCCCTCTCCTAGAAATAAATAAAACATTAAAAAAAAATTAAAAAAAAAAAAAAAAATACAAAACATGTGAAATTTTAAAAAGTGTTTTCACATTTTATACTCCTAACAGAAAGATTCAAGTACCATCGTTAGGACATGGCCTCCGCTGGAGGCTGTGTCTCAAACATCAGAGACGTCTCTCTTCTGAACACAGTAAACTTCTCTGAATCTTATGATCTTTTAAAAGCAGAGTCTTTTCTAATGAACACTTGAAAGTTTACAATGTTATGGAATATATAGATATATAAGCCATGAACTTCCACAGGGAAATTTTAAACAAATTACAAGTTTTAACAAACTTATAAAGTAAATGATTTTTTCCTGAAAACTGAAACAATACAAATTGATTTTATACTTAGGATTCTTATACTTCTCTGAATATGTTATACTTCAAAAATTTTTAAGAATAAGTAATATACATTTGTTTTAAAAATAAAACAATACATAAAAAATGTAAACACAAGTCAACTTAGAAAGTGACAGTCCTGGGGTGCCTGGTGGCTCAGTAGATTAAGCAACAAACTCTTGATCTCAGCTCAGGTCATTTCATGGATCCTGAGCATGAACCCTGAGTCAGGCTTTGCACTGACAGAGTGGAGCCTGTTTGGGATCCTCTCTCTCTCCCTCTCTCAATGCCTGCCCTCATACCCCAGTATGTTTACTCTCTCTCAAAAATCAATAAATTAAAAAAAAAAGGTGACATTCCTTATAATCCCACTCTCACTTTAATAAAAAACTGGGGCACCTGGCTGGCTCAGTTGGTCGAGTATACAATTCTTTCACTTTTTTTTTTTTTTTTTTTAAAGTAATCTCTACACCCAATGTAGGATTCAAACACACAACCCCTTGGGCTCATGAACCTGAGATCAAGAATCACATGCTCCACCAACTGAACCAGCCAGGCGTCCTGAGCATGCAACTCTTAATCTTGGTTGGGGTTGTGAGTTCAAGCCCCATGTTGGGCCTAGAGCTTACTTGAAAACAAAAACAAAAACAAAAAATCCACATTGGGGCACCTAGGTGACTCAGTTGGTTAAGCATCCAATTTTGGCTCAGGTCATGATCTCACAGTTCGTGAGTTTTAACCCCGCGGTGGGTGGGCTCTGTGCTGACAGCTCAGAGCCTGAAGCCTTCTTCAGATTCTGTGTCTCCCTCTCTCTCTGCCCCTCCCCTGCTCATGCTCTGTCTCTCTCTCAAAGATAAACATTAAAAAATTTTTTTAAAAAGCACAAAACTCTGGTGTTGTATCTCCTAGCTTTTTCTCTATGCATATAATAAAACTCCACATAATTATTTTATTTTATCCGCAGATGGTACTGATGTATACACACTATCAGTATTCTGCAAACTGCTTTTTTTTAAAGTGTATTTATTCATTTTGAGAGAGACAGAGAGAGCACCAGCTGGGGAGAGGCAGCAAGAGAGGGAGAAAGAGAATCCCAAGCAGACTTCATGCTGTCAACACAGAGCCTGACATGGAGCTGGATCTCATGAAGTGTGAGATCAAGACATGGGCCAAAATCAAAAGTCAGACACTCAACTGACTGACCCACACAAGTGTCCCTGCAAACTTTTTAAAAACAAAAGAGGGGCGCCTGGGTGGCTTAGTCGGTTAAGCATCCGACTTTCGCTTAGGTCATGATCTCGCAGATAGTGGGTTCGAGCCCCGCGTCGGGCTCTGTGCTGACTGCCAGCTCAGAGCCTGGAGCCTATTTCAGAGTCTGTCTCTCCCTCTCTCTCTGACCCTCCCCTGCTCACGCTGTCTCTCTCTCTCTCCTAGAAATAAATAAAACATTAAAAAAAAAATAAAAATAAAAAAAATAAAAACAAAAGATACCAGGGGCGCCTGGGTAGGGCTCAGTCGGTTACTCATGCAACTTCGGCTCAGGTCATGAGCTCATTGTTTTTGGGTTCAAGCCCGATGAAGGGCTCTGTGCTGACAGCTCAGAGCCTGGTGCCTCTTTCAGATTCCGTGTCTCTCTCTCCCTCTCTGCTATTACCCTGCTCATGCCCTGTCTCTCTTTCTCTCTCAAAAATAAGTAAATATTAAACGAAAACTTAAAAACAGAAAAAAGCACTTAATAAAAAACAAAACAACCCCAAAAACAAAAGTTACCATAGAAATCTTCTCATGTTAATATATAGATATATGTCATTCACTTTTACCAAATGCATAGTGTTATAAAGTAGATCAAATGGTATAAATATATAAAATACTCTTTCCATTTTTTTCTTAGTGATTTATAAGAATTGCATATATGTTCCATTTGCATGACATTTATGAAAAAAGTACCTCCAGTCTGGCAGTTCTCTTTTGACTGCATATAAGTGTTGCTGGTAAATATATGTTTTTAATATTTATATAATGAAATTTATCCATATTTTTATATTTCTTCTGGGATTCATGCCAAATATAGCTATATGCAATAATGTGGATTCTTCCAAATGAAACATGCCTAAAATATCCTTGTATTTACAAAGACTGCTTACCCTTTTTTTATGGAGTTCAGAAACTGCTGACTTGCACCATCAGAGTAACTTCTGAAATCATCATTGACTGTGAAGCCATTTTTCCATAATTTTATACTAACATCTACCTGTAGAGCAGTAAGAAAAAAAAGTATCATGTTAATAAAATGTACTAGATTAAAATTCTGAAGTTCTTCTATTGTATATATTTTATGTATCATTTTCTTTTTCTTTTTTCTTTCTTTTTTATTTTTTTTTTAAATATTTTTTTATTTATTTCTAGGAGAGAGAGAGACAGACACAGCGTGAGCAGGGGAGGGTCAGAGAGAGAGGGAGATACAGAATCTGAAACAGGCTCCAGGCTCTGAGCTAGCTGTCAGCACAGAGCCCAACGCGGGGCTCGAACCCATGAACTGCGAGATGATGACCTAAGCGAAAGTCGGACGCTTAACCGACTAAGCCACCCAGGTGCCCCTCATTTTCTTTTTAAAGTTGATAAAACTGACATATAATATTGTATTTATTTTTGGTGTACAACAAAATGACTTCATATATGCACATCCTGCAAGATGATTACTACAGTGTTTAGTCAACATCCATTACCAAACACAGCTACAATTTTTTTTCCAGTTTTACTGAAAACTAACATACCTCACTATGTAAGTTTAATGCATACAGCATTATGGTCTGAGTTACATGTATTGTAAAATGATTACCACAATAGGTTCAGCTAACACCTGTCGTCTCACATAGACACAATAAAAAGAAAAGAAGAAGGGGCGCCTGGGTGGCTCAGCTGGTTGAGCATCCAACTCCAGCACTTGGTTTGTGAGTCTGAGCCCCACATCAGGCTCTGTGCTGACAGCTCAGAGCCTAGAGTCTACTTCAGATTCTGTCTCTCTCTGCCACTCCCCTGATTGTTCTCTGTATTTCAAAAAATAAACATTTAAAATAAATTTAAAACATTTGAAAAAAAGAAAGAAAAAAAGAATCTTCTCCTTGTGATGAGAACTGAGGATTAACTCTAACTTCCCTATGTATCCCAGGGCAATCATCCCGTTGTGCATTATAACCCTGGTACTTACTTATCTTACACTTAGAAGTTTGTACTTTTGATCACCCTCTGTAAAATTTAATGTATCATTTTTTAAAATTTATGTTTATTTATTTTTGAGAGAGGGAGACAGACACAGAACACAAGTAAGGCGGGGCGGGGCAGAGAGAAAGGGAGACACAGAATCTGAAGCAGGCTCCATCCAGGCTCTGAGCTGCCAGCACAGAGCCCAAAGTGGGCCTCAAACCCACAAACTGTGAGATCATGACCTGACCCAAAGTTGGACACTTAACCAACTGAGGCATCAGGGTGCCTCTTTAATATATCATTCTTTTTTAAAAAAATGTCTTTATTTCTTTCTTTTATTTTTTTTTTAATATTTTTATTTATTTCTAGGAGAGAGAGAGAGAGAGAGACAGCGTGAGCAGGGGAGGGTCAGGGAGAGAGAGGGAAACGCAGACTCTGAAACAGGCTCCAGGCTCTGAGCTGCCAGTCAGCACAGAGCCCGACGCGAGGCTCGAACCCACAAACCGCGAGATCATGACCTAAGCGAAAGTCGGTCGCTTAACTGACTAAGCCACCCAGGCGCCCCTGTCTTTATTTATTTCTGAGAGAGAAAGAGAGACGCAGAATCTGAAGCAGTCTCCAGGCTCTGAGCTAGCTGTCAACACAAAGCCTGACGCAGGACTTGAACCCACAAACCATGAGATCATGATCTGACCTGAAGTTGGATGCTTAACCAAGTGAGCCACCTAGGAGCCCCTAATATATCATTCTTAAAAGAAAACTTCAAATGTAAAATATCAAAAATAATGTATATAGGGGTGCGTGGCTGGCTCAGGTGGTAGAGCATGAGACTCTTGACCTATTCGTGAGTTTGAGCTCCATGTTGGGCATACAGTTTACTTTAAATAATATATATACAGGAGCGCCTGGGTGGTTCAGTCGGTTAAGCATCTGACTTCAGCTCAGGTCATGATCTCATGGTTTGAGAGTTCCAGTGCCAAGTTGGGCTTTACATTGCCAGTGTAGACTCTACTTGGGATTCTCTCTCTCTCCCTGTCTCTCTGCCCCTCCTCAACTCAAACTTTGTCTCTCAAAATAAACTTAAAAAAAAAAAAAAGGCCACATTTTAAATAAATAAATAAATAAATAAATAAATAAATAAATAAATAAAATGTATATACAGGGGGCCTTTGGGTGGCCCAAAGGTTGAGTGTCTAACTTCGGCTCAGAGCATCATCTCCAGGTTCGTGAATTTGAGCCCCACATCCAGCTCACTGCTGTCAGCCTGTCAGCACAAAGCCTGCTTCAGATCCTGTCTCTTTCTCTCTGCCCTTCCCCCACTTGTGCTTTCCTCCCAAATAATAGTTTTAAAAATGTATATACATAATACTCATAGTTTATTTTTTCTTCATAATACTCATAGTTTTCTTTAAGAGAACTCACCTGCAAAAATATCCTATCCCCTGTTCAGAGGAATCTAAAGCTTCCTGTTCAGATTTCTGGACAGTTAAAGAGAAGGGCTTCATGTGAAATGACTTTGGACATTAAAATCTGTGATTAATTAATTAATGGCTATTCCTCTAAATATAAAATAACACTGTTACATTGTTACCATTAATTATATTATCCTTTAACATTTTGTTCATCAGCTCATAGGAACAATATTTACATTTATTCTCTCATTCAATCAAAAAAAGGTAAGTTACAACTGAAACCTAAGAAAGGTTCAGGAGAACAGCAGAATTCAGGGATACTTCAGGCTAAACACTGGATTGATTAAAAAGCTGTTTAAGAAGATTTCAGACCAACAGAGCCTCTCCCTTGTCTCTAGCATTTATTCAATCATTTATTCATTCAACATATATACTTAATACCTATTAAGTAACAGACACTCCATAAGATATTAGGGAAAATATCAAAAAGAATGGAATCTTGCCATCTGCAACAACATGGATGGAACTAGAGTGTATTATGCTAAGTGAAATAAGTCAGTCAGAGAAAGACAAATATCACATGATTTCACTCATATGTAAAATCTAAGAACCAAAACAGATGAATGAATACATGGAAAGGGAAGGAAAAATAAAATAAAATACAAACAGAAGGGAAGCAAACCGTAAGAGATTCTTAAATAGAACAAACTGAGGGTTGCTGGAGGGGTAGTGGGTGAGGGATCTAAATGGGGCATGGGCATTCAGGAGGGCACTTGTCGGGATGAGCACTGGGTGTCTTATGTAAGAGATGAATCACTGGGTTCTACTCCTGAAACCACTACTACATTGTATGTTAACTAGCTTGAATTTAAATGAAAAGAAAACTAAAAACTAAATGAAAATTAAATAAGTTAGGGAAAATAATCATAATAATTATAGCATGCATTATTAGCCTCTCTACCTACCTATCTATCTATGAGAGCACTTGGGTGTATATTCAGTGTGGAACAGACTGTGTTTAAAGCACTTTCCCTACTTATTTCCTCCCGCTAAAATCTACACAAGGTATCATCATTATGCCTTTTTAAAGAGAGAAATGGAAACACAGAAGATTGTTAAATTCCCCAAAGCCACACAGTGTGACTATAACCAAGTCTCTGCTCTCATGGTACTCACATAAAAGATGAGAACAAAATTAACAGGAAAAGAGATATTCTTCATAAAGACACTGAGGAAAACAGAAGAAACTTAAAAACAAAAATCCAAAAATGACAATACACTCATATAAGAGAACATGATGTCTGAAAGGGAGGAAATATTTAGGAAACAAAAGAGCTCTTAGAAATTGATAATGAGGGGGGAAAAAGCAAAAATAAAAAAGAAACTGAAAATGGAAATGGAATAAAAATACTAAATACAAGGTCAAAGAGATATCTTAATTAGAACAAGGGATGCCTGGGGTGGCTTAGTCAGTTAAGCATCTGACTTTGGCTAGGGGCATGGTCTCAGTTTGTGAGTTCAAGCCCCACATCACCCTGTCTGCTGTCAGCATAAAACAGGCTTCAAATCCTCTCTCTTTCTGCTCCTTCCCCTCCATCTCTCTTTCGTGCTCTAAATAAACATTAAAAAAATAAAATAAAATAGAACAAAACAGGGGCGCTTGGCTGGCATGTGACTCTTGATCTTGGGGTTCTAAGTTTGAGTCCCACACTGGGTGTGGAGATTATGTAAAAATAAAAAAATAGAGGTGCCTGGGTAACTCAGTTGGTTAAGCACCCAACTTCAGCTCAGATCATGATCTCACGGTTCTTGAGTTCGAGCCCCATGGTGGGCTCTGTGGTGACAGCTCAGAGCCTGGATAGAGCCTGCTTCAGATTCTGTGTCTCCCTCCGCCCCTCCCCCACTCATACTGTGTGTGTGTGTGTGTGTGTGTGTGTGTGTGTGCGCGCGCGTGTGTGTGTGTGTCTGTCTGTCTAACTAAAAAAACTGATAAACATTAAAAAATAATAAAATCAAAAAATTCTTTAAAAAATACTAAAATAAAACAGAACAAAACAACAAAGAAGTAGAAAATAGGAGAAATAATATAAAAAGTAAGTGTCTGGGTAGCTCAGTGTGTTAAGCAGTTGACTCAATTTTGACTCAGGTCATGATCATGGTTTGTGAGTTCGAGCTGTACATCGGGCTCTGCACTGACAGTGTGGAGCCTGCTTGGGATTCTCTCTGTCAGCCCCTACCCTGCTGGTACTTTCTCAAAATAAATAAATAAACTTAAGAAAAGAAAAGGTCCTAGAATGGTAAAACATGAGCTTCTAGATTGAATGAATGAAAAAGGACCCACAGCAAGGCTGTAAGAACACAGCATTAAAGGGGCGCCTGGGTGGCTCAGTCAGTTGGGCCTCCGACTTCGGCTCAGGCCATGATCTCATGGTTCATGGGTTCGAGCCCCGTTTTGGGCTCTGTGCTGACAGGTAGCTCACAGCCTGGGGCCTGTTTCAGATTCTGTGTCTGCCACTCTCTCTGACCCTCCCCTGCTCATGCTGTCTCTCTCTCAGAAAAAAATAAAACATTAAAAAAAAAAAAAAAAGAACATAGCATTAAAGATTCTAAAAGCTTTCAGGGAAGGGTGCCTGGGTGAGTCAGCTGAACCTTCAACTCAGGTCATGATCTCATGGTTTGTGGGTTCAAGCCCCACATCAGGCTCTGTGTCTCAGTGTCTCCCTCTCTCTGCCCTTCCCCTGCTCGTGCACTGTCTTTCTCTCTCTTTCAAAAGAAACATTAAAAAAAATTTTTTTTAAGCTTTCAGGGAGTAAAAATGTGCCACATACAAATCTCAGATACCAGAATGGAATTGTATCAATCAAGTATGAAGGCAGAACAAGGGCAAAGTTAGGCTTGCAAGGCTATGTTTTTGTTTGTTTGTTTGTTTTTTAAATTTTTTTAAAAATTTTTATTTATTTCTAGGAGAGAGAGAGAGACAGCGTGAGCAGGGGAGGGTCAGAGAGAGAGGGAGACACAGACTCTGAAATAGGCTCCAGGCTCTGAGCTGGCAGTCAGCACAGAGCCCGACGCGGGACTCCAACCCACGAACCGCGAGATCATGACCTGAGCGAAAGTCGGACGCTTAACCGACTAAGCCACCCAGGCGCCCCTGTTTGTTTTTAATTACAGAGAATGTGCATGCTGGAACAAGTGAACAAGGGACAGAGAGAGAGAGAGAGAGAGAGAGAGAAAGAGAGAGAGAGAGAGAGAGAGAGAGAGAGAGAGAGACATAAGAAGACTCCATGCTCAGCTAGGAGTCCAACGTGGGGACCATGACTTGGACCAAAATCAGGAGTCATCTTGAGTATCGAAGGATGCTCTATGCACTGAGATACCCAGGCACCCCTAGGCTTACAAGGTTTTAAGCCATCTATTTCCAATGCACTCTTCTCATGCATACTGTTTTAAAAAGCTATCCCAAGGCTGGCTTCATCAAGGACATTCTTCATTAAAACTAGCATGCCCCCGACTGAAAGCAAATAAAAAACACAGTAATTACTAGTACAGTTTTGGTGCCACTGCTTTGATTCCTCTTAAGGCACCGGCAGTTTAACCCACATTACTTTTGCGGTATCAGTGCAATGTCAACACAGTGGAAAAGGTAATAATAACTTACTATTATTATGAAACATAGGGTTCCTATTTTGAGAAACACTGGAAGAGAAAAAAAGTTATGGACATTTTACCTGTTTCTTCTGTTCAGTGGGAGACACACATTTGGCACCAACCTTCTCAGCTTCCTCAAAAAGGCTGTCAACAAAATATTCACAATTTGTTTGTCGATCATCACTAAGAGGTTGGTTGTCAGATCCTGTTTCACAGACCCTACACACACAAAAAAAAACAGTACTGACTACTAATTTTCCAAAAGTTTACATGAACTGTTCTAGTTAAGGGATCTTTTTAAAAATGTTTTTTATTTATTTCTGAGAGAGAGAGAGAGAGAGACAGTGTAAGCAGGGGAGGGTCAGAGAGAGAGGGAGACACAGAATCTGAAACAGGCTCCAGGCTCTGAACTAGCTGTCAGCACAAAGCCCGATGCGAGGCTCGAACCCACAATCTGCGAGATCATGATCTGAGCCAAAGTCGGACGCTTAACTGACTGAGCCACTCAGGCGCCCCTCTAGTTAAGGGATCTTGAAACTGAGATGCTTCCTTGTCCACAATTTAGACCCACTTCTAAATTAAAAATTTTTTAATGTTTTATTTTTGAGAGAGAGACAGAGTACAAGTAGGGGAGGGGCACAGAGAGAGGGAGATACAGAATCTGAAGTGGGATCCAGGCTCTGAGTTGTCAGCACAGGGTCCGACTTGGGGCTCGAACTCATGAACCACAAGATCACGATCTGAGCTGAAGTTGGATGCTTAACTGATTGAGTCACTCAGGTGCCCCGAGACCCAATTCTAAATTAAGATTCTAGCAGATAAGTGACCTTGGGAAGTCATTAAGCCTTTTGGTCCAGAGTAGGGTTTTCTCCCCATCAGTCTACTGACATTTGAGGAGGGTCAGTTCTCTGTTGTGTGAGCTGCCCTGTCCATTGTAGGATGTGCAGAACATTACCCACTAAATGCCAGTATCATGCATACTCCACCCACCCTGCACTTCCAGTGTTATAACTGAAATCATCTCTACACATTCCCAGGTGTCCAGTGGGGGACAAAACTACACCAGGTTGAAAATCACTGGTCCAGAGTTTAAAAAAAAAAAAAAATGTGTTCTTTATAAAAAGCTCAAAATAGCTTTACAAGGGGTTACTACAAAGGCTGCCTTTTTTTTTTTTTTCTTGGCTATCAGCCCAGAGCCGGATGCAGGGCTCGATCCCACAAGTTGTGAGATCATGACCTGAGCCAAAATCAAGAATAAGACTATTAATCTACTGAACCACCCAAGTGCCCATGCAGAGGCTGCTTTTAGGCAAAGAGGGTTGAGCAATAGAATGTAAAAAGGGCCCACAGTGATCACTTGGCTGAATAGACGCCCATCAGGTGACCTGCCTCAAAATATCAATAGGCCCTAACAAGGAGCTACTTACAATCAAGTAGTTACAAAAAAAGGGAAAACTCCATCTGTTCCCGTATCTCCCCACCTCCCCCCTTTAAAAACAGCCCCCGCCCACTGCCTTGTTACAGTCTCTCCTCTGCTGTCCTGCCCCAGCTCTGCGCAGTGTATTCAATCAACTCCTGTCCCTTTTGTTCTACCTCAGGTGAATTCTTTCAGCTTCACCCCACATTTGGGGGTCCCCATCTGATCAAGAGACACCCCATTTAGACACCACAGTTACTAGGTACCTTTTGGTAACAGAAAAAGCACTTTTGAAACTAAAGGGGAATAATGTGTCAGGAAAAGTCCTAATCATGGTTTTGATTTGCATAACTTCAGAAGAAGATTTCTCCCTGAAGACTTTGATTTGTAGTAGTTTAATACTCTATTTTTAAAATCAATTTTTATTTATGTTTTTATATTTAAAAAAATTTTAACTCTTAATTTATTTTTGAAGTGGGGAGAGGCAGAGAGCGAGGGGTGGGGGGCACAGAATCCAAAGCGGGCTCCGGACTCCAAGCAGTCTGCACAGAGCCCAATGTAGGACTCCAACTCACGAACCGCAAGATCACGACCTGAGCTGAAGTCAAACCCCAACCAACTGAGCCACCCAGACACCCTTGTATTTTTATTTTCCTAAATTTATTTTCTTTTAAATTAAAAAAAATTTTTTTTTAAATTTCTGAGAAAAAGAGACAGCATGAGCAGGGGAGGGTCAGAGAGAGAGGGAGACACAGAATCTGAAACAGGCTCCAGGCTCTGAGCTAGCTGTCAGCAAAGAGCCTGACACAGGGCTCAAACCCATGAATCGTGAGATCATAACCTGAGCCAAAGTCGGATGCTTAACCAATTGAGCCACCCAGGTGCCCCACACCCTTTTTATTTTGAGAGAGAGAGAGAGAGAGAGAGAGAGAGGAGAAAGTGCACTCATGGGCATAGAGAGGCAGCGGGTGCAGAGGGAAAAGGGAAACAGAAAACTCTAAGCAGGCTCCATGCTCAGCACAGATCCCAATATGGGGCTCAATCCCATGATCCTGGGATCATGACCTGAGCTGAAAGCAAGAGTTGGTTGCTCAACCAACTGAGCCACCCAGGCGTCCCTTATTATTTAAGATTTTCTTTTTAAATAATTTCTAAAACCAACATGGGACTTGAATTTACAACCAGGAGTCACATGCTCCTCTGAATGAGCCAGCCAGGTGCCTCTCTACTTTTCTTTTTAAAAATATTTATTTATTTGAGAAAGAGAGAGGGAAAGTGAGAGAGGGAGAAGAGGGACAGACAGCATGAGTGGAGAAGGGCAGAGAAAGGGAGAGAGAATCCCAAGCAGGCTCTACACAGTCATTGTAGAGCTCAATGTAGAGCTCAAACCCACAAACTGTGAGTTCATAACCTGAGCTGAAATCAAGAGTTGGACGCTCAACCAACTGAGCCACCCAAGCATCCCTCTACTATTTTTTCTTAAATTGAGGTACAAACTGACATATTAGTTTCAGGTCGACAACATGATATTTGTATATACTGTGAAATGATCACCACAGCAAGTCTAGCTAACATCTATCACCATACACAGTTACAGAAGATTTCTGTGATGAGAACTTTTAAAAATATTTTTTAATGTTTTATTTTTTTAATGCTTTTTTAATGTTTATTTTTGAGAGACAGAGAGAGACAGAGTGTGAGTGGGGAAGGAGTGGAGGGTCTGGAGACACAGAATCTGAAGCAGGCTCCAGGCTCTAAGCCATCAGCACAGAGCCCAATGTGGGACTTGAGCACACAAACCGTGAGATCATGACCAGAGCCAAAGTTGGATACTTAACTAACTGAGCCACCCAGATGCCCCTTAATGTTTTATTTTTTTTAATTTTTTAAAATGTTTTATTTATTTCTAGGAGAGAGAGAGAGACAGCGTGAGCAGGAGAGGGTCAGAGAGAGAGGGAGACACAGACTCTGAAATAGGCTCCAGGCTCTGAGCCGGCAGTCAGCACAGAGCCCGACGCGGGGCTCGAACCCACAAACCGCGAGATCATGACCTAAGTGAAAGTCAGACGCTTAACCGACTAAGCCACCCAGGCGCCCCTGTTTTATTTATTTTTGAGACAGAGACAAAGTGTGAGCAGGGGAGGGGCAGAGAGAGAAAGACACACACAGAATTCGAGCTGTCAGCACAGAGTTCAACAGGAGGCTCAAACTCATGAATTGTGAGATCATGACCTGAGCTTCTGAAGTCCGACGCTCAACTGACTAAGCCATCCCGGTGCCCCAGTGATGAGAACTTTTAAGATTTACTCTCTCAGGGGCGCCTGGGTGGCTTAGTCCGTTAAGCGTCCGACTTTCGCTTAGGTCATGATCTCGCGGTTCATGGGTTCGAGCCCCGCGTCGGGCTCTGTGCTGACTGCCAGCTCAGAGCCTGGAGCCTATTTCGAAGTCTGTATCTCCCTCTCTCTCTGACCCTCCCCTGTTCACGCTCTCTCTCTCTCTCTCCCCTAGGGAAAAAAAAAAAAGATTTACTCTCTCAGCAACTTCCCAATATGCAGTAGAATATTATTAATGATAGTTGCCATGATGTATAGTACATCTCTATGACTTATTTATGACTAGAAATCTGTACCTTTTGATTCCCTTCATCCATCTCGGCTATTCCTATCTACTGATTTTTATTCTGCATTTATGTTTTATTCTGTATTTTTTTATTTTGTTTTGTAAAAGAAATATTTAAATTTTTAATAAATGTTCATTTACTTTTTTTTTTTTACAAATAGTTTATTGTCAAATTAGTTTCTACATAACACTCAGTGCTCATCCCCAAAGTGAAAAATATGGAACGCTTCACGAATTTGCGTGTCATCCTTGCGCAGGGGCCATGCTAATCTTCTCTGTATCGTTCCAATTTTAGTATATGTGCTGCCGAAGCGAGCACTGTTCATTTACTTTTGAGATAGAGACAGAGCGGAAGCAGAGAGGGGCAGAGAGAAAGAAACACAGAATCTTAAACAGTCTCCAAGCTCTGAGCTGTCAGCACAGAGCCTGATGCAAGACTTGAACCCACAAACCACAGGATCATGACCTGAGCCAAAGTCGGACACTCAACTGACTGAGCCACCCAGGTGCCCCTGTCATAAAAGTAGTATAAAATGAAGATTTTATTTGAAAGTAAAGATGGTTGCTGGTTTATCTTTTTTTAGTCATACAGAAAATTCATCTATGTACTGAAACATAATTTCTCAGATTCCATGAATAATAACAATTTTGGAGTTTTCATACTGTGCTAGGAACTATCCACATTTTTATAGATAAGGAAAATCAGTCACAGCAAGGCTAAGTTACATGAGGTTACACAGCTAGTAAGTGGCAAAGACAGAATTCAAACCCTGTTAATCTGCCTTCCACTTCTATGAACCTAAGCATAATATGCTATAAAGCTTCTCTTAAAAGCTAACATTTATCGAGCATTTATTAATACATTTTAGGAATTATTTTAAGTACTCCACATGAGTTAACTCATTCAATCCTCACACTGACCTAAAAGGACATATAGTTTTTATCCCCATTTAATACGTCAAGGAAAGCTTAAGCAAGTTGCCCAAGATCACAAAGCTATTCAAAAGCAGAGCTGGAAACTGAACTCAAGCATCCAGTGCCTGTGCTCTTAATCACTGTCCTAGACAAAATAGTCATCACTGTTATTAATATTAAAATGCTGGGGCACCTGGCTGGCTCAGGCATTAGAGCATATGATTCTTTAAAAAAAATTTTTTTTTAATGTTTATTTTTGAGAGAGAGCAAGACAGAGCATGAGCAGGGGAGAGGCAGAGAGAGAGGAAGACACAGGATCTGAAGTAGGCTCTAGACTCTGAGCTGTCAACACAAAGCTTGACATGGGGCTCAAACTCATGAACAGTGGTGAGATCATGACCTGAGCTGAAGCTGGCGCTTAACCAACCGAGCCACCCAGATGCCTCTAGAGCATGTGATTCTTGATCTTGGGGTCATGAGTTAGAGCTCCATGTTGGGAATAAAGATTACTTCATAAAAAATAATAACCTTTTAAAAAATACTGGTACTCAAAGCAGTATTTTAATTTAGTCATGCTCCTTTTAGTCTTCTAGGTGATCTCTATGTATTAGGATACTTCATATTATCACAAAGTATTAATTTTATTTTGTATTTGTCATAAAGGAAATATTTTTAAAAATTTTAATGTTCAAATAAACTATTTGTAAAAAAAAATTTAATGTTCATTTATTTTTGAGATAGAGACAGCATCTGGGTGGGGAGGGGTCTTTCTCAGAGCAAAGACATGATACTTTTTATAAAAAGAATCACACCTTAAGATGATATCTCACAGTACTAATGATTTTCCCCTCTCTTCAGTCAGCATAGCTGTGTAGCAGTAGAGGCTTCTGTCTAAAACTTGAGGCTCTGGTGTCTGTGTTTAGGAAGTGAGTTACACTGACTTCTGGGAGAGAAACCTACTAGCCTCTATGGGATGGGGCCTCCTCATCTGCAAATGCAGAAACTACCACCTATCTTGCATGGTGCTATTAAGATTACAAGCAAACACATACAAAAACCTATAGCTGATATAGTTTCTATCAGTACACACACCAGCACACAATATTAGATAATAATATGGTTATGACTAACTTAATCCTCTCTGGTATTTGTTTTTTTCTGTTCAGAATGAAAGAGGACTCTGGGTGCCTCCATCGAGACCTCACTAATTGGGTTCTTTCCAAAGTGTTTCTTAGCTTTTGCAAAAGGCCCTGAGCGCAATGCAACCCCTGAAGGGAACAGAAACTAACCCCTCCAGCAATAAGGACTGCCCTGAGCCAGCAAGGCCCTGCCGGTGACTGACTCCAAAGCAATGACTGATTTGACCTTCTCTGCCTACCTGCCCAGACCCACCCACTTTTGCCCCACATTTTCCTTATATAAACCTGGAAGTATTTTGGGCACCTTGGAGACAGTCTTTGAGATGGTAGGCTGTCTTTCCTGGCTGTCTTTCAGGTGTTGGCCTCACTAAAATAAATTCCTCTCTTGTTCCACAACCACTCGCTTCTCTGCCTTTGACTTTTTGGCGGCCAGTGGCCAATCCTCTATTTTTGGGACCCCCTGTGCCTCGGCTATAAAAAAGCAGTTTATACTTGATTACTGTGTACAAAGCCAATAAAGCTGAGCAACTAAAGCAGCTTTAGTCCTTTACCTATTTGATATGTAAATTCTACTAACCTTAATTATGTTAATTTAAGTCATTCAAACATTTATTGAGTATCTACTATATCATAGGTGGTAGGAGGACACAAAGATGAGTAAGAAATAGTCTAGGTTTGGGGCGCCTGGGTGGCTCAGTCGGTTGAGTGTCCGACTTCAGCTCAGGTCATGATCTCACAGTCCGTGAGTTTGAGCCCCACGTCAGGCTCTGTGCAGACAGCTCAGAGCCTAGAGCTTGCTTTGAGTTCTGTGTCTCCCACCCCCCTCCACTGTTCATGCTCTGTCTCTCTCCGTCTCACAAATAAACAACAACAAAAACAGTCTAGCTTTTTAAGGGGTTCAGAGAACAGTGTGTAGAGATGTACAGCTCTATGGCCGTGAATTTGATAGCTTAGATGAAATGGACATATTCCTTCAAAATGACAATCTACCAAAATGTACAAGAGGAGGAAAATATGCTAAGGCTAGTATCTATTAAGAAAACTGACGGGCACCTGGGTGGCTCAGTTTGTTAAACATCTGACACTTTTTTTTGGTAATCGTAATTTTTTTTTAACATTTATTTATTATTGACAGACAAAGACAGAGCATGAGCTGGGGAGGTGGGGGGGTGGGCAGAGAAAGAGGGAGACACAGAATCCGAAGCAGGCTCCAGGCTCTGAGCTGGCAGCACAGAGCCCAACGCGGAGGTCAAATCCACAAACCACAAGATGATGACCTAAGCTGAAGCTGCACACTTAACTGACTGGGTAACCCAGTCACCCCAAGCATTTGACTCTTGATCTCAGCTCAGGTTGTGATCTCCTGGTTCCTGAGATTGAGCTGTGCATCAGGCCTGCACTGACACTGCAGATCGTGCTTGGGATTCTCTCTCTGCCCCTCCCCAGCTAGGGCATGTGTGCCCAGACTTCTCACTCTTTTTCTCAAAATAAATAAACTTAAGAGAAAAATTCAGTCAGTGTGCCTGGGTGGCTCAGTCAGTTGAGAGTCCAACTAGATTTCTGCTCAGGTTATTATTCCAGGGTCATGGGATAGAGCCCTGCATTGAGCTCTGCATTGAGCGTGGAGCCTGCTTGAGTTCTCTCCCCCGCCCCCCATCCTCTCCGCTGCTTGAGGTCTCTCTAAAATAAAAAGAAAAGAAAAAAAGAAAATTGAGTCAATAATAATCTTCCAAAACAGAAAGGACTAGGCACAAAAGATTTCACTAGTGAATTCTGCTGAGGTTTTGGGGTGATAGCGTGGTTCATGGAGTCCAGAGCTGACGGCCAAGAAAGAATTCTTGAAGACGTTTTTGGTGCAAAAAGGTGATTTTATTAAAGCACAGGGACAGGACCCATGGGCAGGAAGAGCTGCTTTGGGTCCATGAGGAGAGACTGGTTTTATACTATGGAGCTGGGGGAGGTAAAGTCCAGGGGAAGTTTGCAATGAGATTTTCATATGCTAAAGAAGACTCACAGGATAGAGGAGGCCTAGCAATTATCAAGCTAAGGTTGTTTTTCCCTCTAGCAAAGCATTAGCATTAAGACAGTAGGGAGTTCCTAGAGAAACATTTTACTTTGCCAGCCTCAAGTATTTGTCAATGGGCTGCAGGTTATAAGGAAATTTAATTTTATCTGCCATTTCCTCCTGCCTTTGTTTCCCACATCGAATTCTATCAAACATTTAAGAAATGATACCAATTTTCTACAGTTTCTTTCAGAAAATAAAAGCAGAAGGGAATGCTTCTAACTCATTCTATGAGGACAGCATCACACTAATACTAAAACCAGACAAAGACATTTCAAGAAAGGGAAACTCAAACACTATCTCTTTGTGAATACAGATGCAAAAATCCCCGACAAAATATTAGCATTTCTAATTCAACCCATAAAAAGAATTATACACTGCAACAAAGCAGGATTTATTTTAGGTATACAAGGTTGATTCACCATAAGAAAATCAATCCATCATGTCAACACACTAAAGAAAAATCATGATCATATCAACAGATGCAGAAAAAGCATCTGACAATAGCCAACACACATTCATGATAAAAAACTCTCAGCAAGTTAGGAATAGAGAAGAACTCTCTTAACTTGAGAACTTTCAAAAACCTACAGCTAACATCATACTTATTGACAAGAAACTAGATGCTTTCCTCCTAGGACTGGGAATAAGACAAAGATGTCCCTTCTCACCACTCCTCTTCAATGACATTTTGGAAATCCTAGCTAAATCAGTAAGACAGATAAAGGCAATAAAACATTTACAGATTGGGAAAGAAGAAATAAAACTTTCTCTGCAGATGACATGATTGTCTATACAGAAAACCCCAAATCATCATCAACAAGAAACTCCTGGGACTAATAAGTAATTTTAGCAAGGTTGCAAAATATAAGATTAATATACAAAAAGCCAAGTGCTTTCTTATACACCAGCAGTAACAACTGGTGTATGGAATTAAAAGCACAACAATAGGGGCACCTGGCTGGTTCAGTTGGAAGAACATGCAACAAACATGCAACTTTCGAGTTCAGGGCTGTGGGTTCAAGCACCACGTTGGGTATAAATATTATTTAAAAATATAATAAATAAATAAATAAATAAATAAATAAATAAATAAAACTATAACACTATATGGGGCACCTGGGTGGCTCAGTCAGTTAAGCGTCCGACTTTGGCTCAGGTCATGATCTTGTGGTTTGTGAGTTCAAGCCCTGCGTTTGGGCTCTGTGTTGACAGCTCAAAGCCTGGAACCTGCTTTGGATTCTGTGTCTCCTATCTCTGCCCCTCCCCACTCATGTTTTGTCTTTCTCCTTCTCTAAAAAATAAATAAACATTGGGCGCCTGGGTGGCTCAGTCGCTTAAGCATCAGACCTCAGCTCAGGTCATGATTTCACAGTTCATGGGTTCGAGCCCCGCGTCGGGCTCTGTGCTGACAGCTCAAAGCCTGGAACCTGCTTCAGATTCTGTGTCTCCCTCTCTCTCTGACCCTCCCCTGCTCATGCTGTCTCTCTCTCTGTCTCAAAATTAAATAAACATTACCAAAAAATACAAAAAATACCTAGAACTCTATATACATCATTTCTTGAACCCCAAAGAACTGTACAATACAAAGAATGAACTTAAATGTAAACTATAGTTGATAATAATGTATCAACATTGGTTCCCAACTGTAACAAATATACTCCACTAATACAAGATGCTACTAGTAGAGGAAACTGTGAGTGGGGTAGGGTGGAGGTAGGTATATGGGAACTGAGTATTTACTGTTCAATATTTATGTAAAACTCTTAAAAATAAAGTTTAAAATTCTTTTAATGTTTATTTTTCAGAGAGACAGAGAGAGCGAGCGAGCGAGCACGGGGGGGGGAGGGGGGCAGAGAGAGGGGGAGACACAGATTCCAAAGCAGGCTCCAGGCTCTGAGCTGTCTGCATACAGCCCAACGTGGGGCTCAAACCAAGGAACCACAAGATCATCAAGTTCGTGACCTGAGCCACAGTCAGATGCTTAGCTACGTAGGTGCCCCCAAAACAAAGTTTATTAATAATACTTTTTAAAGAGTATGAAAGACATTCCTGGACACATAAAAAAATTAGAGGTACACATTTAATTTTTCTTTATAATTCAAGGAATCTCTTTATATTGTACTATATTAAGCTATAGTGCAGCAAAATCCACGGGCATATGAGTTTACAAGCACTTATCTTAACACTGAAAACATCTAGACAATGTTATTATTTCATCTATGTTTCTACTGTCTCCCTTTCCCCTTTGCTATCCTCTTATGAGATACTGAAGACCCAAAAATTAAGTCCTCCATTAAGAGAAACCTCAGGCTGTACGTAGCCCCAGTCCCAATCCCAGAAAAAGCCTCAGATTGTTCAAGGCTAAAGCCATCCTCAGGCCGCCCTCAGTTCAGCTAATAAAAAAGTAAAAAGAAACATTCCTATGGTCTGAGTCAAGGCTGGGAACTGCAAATACAAACTAGCCAATTTCTCACTGCTTGCCTGAACCCCATGTGGCCCCACGTGGGCCCTTTGAACTCACCTCATAATTGGTCATTTTCAAAGGATTCTCAAAAGTCATGATTGGGCCCCACCAAAAGTAATGAACACCTCACAGATACTGAATGGTCAAAGCTGTAATTGTAATTGGTGCTTATGTGATGATGCTACATGTACTGTAACACCCCCATCCCTTACTCTTTAAAAACCCTGTTCGCTATTGTTCTTCGCTTCACCTTGCTGCCCCGACACCGACACCGGTAGGCTGGTGAGCCCCCGCTCGAGCTTGTAATAAAGACCCTTTTGTACTTGCATCGGTGCGGGCTCCTTGAGGTCTCTGGGACTCACGATTCGGGCACAACAATACACATGTCAATACTCCTCTCCATAATGTGAAAACCAGATTATCAAAGTTGTTATAGTGAAGTAAAAAGTCTTGAAGCTTCAGGAATTCTTCTAATAATAAAAAGCATACAAGTTCAAGAAAGGGACCTTTAAACATCTGTTTTGGCTCCAGACTTTCTCATTCACTACTGCTGAATAAATAAGGTTACGAGCTAGGTATTGTCCAAATGGGTGAAGGATCTATCTGCATCTGTGTATGCTCTGGTAGCACACAGGAAATATAGATCTTTACTATTTTAGCCTTTGAAATACTGATATACTTAGGAAATCAGTCTTCATTTTATTACTGGAGTGTTATTTTTTTAAAATGTTTATTTGAGAGAGAGACAGAGAGAGACAGAGAGACAGAGAGGGGTAGAGGGAGGGGGAAGGGAGAGGGAGAAAGAGTGGGAGAGGGAGGGAGGAGGGAGGGAGGAGGGAGGGGGAGAGGGGGGAGGGACTGAGGAGAGAGAGGGGGAGAGACAGAGAAAAAGAGGGAGGAGGGAGAGAAGGAGGGGGAGGGAGAGGGAAAAAACCAAGCAGGCTCCATGCTGTGTGCACAGATTATGATCTGGGGCTTGAACTCACAAACCTCGAGACGATGATCTAAGCTGAAATCAAGAGTCAGGCACTTAACTAAGCTACCCAGGCACCCCTGGACTGCTCTTTCTAACAAAACCTATTTTTGTTGCAAAAATCTCTTTGTTACAAAGAAAATTATAAAATATTCTTAATCTTTTTGTGTAGATACCTTACTAATTAATTACACTCAAAATACTGATACATATTACAACATGAATGAAGCTTGAAAACATTGTTAAAGAAGCCAATCCCAGAAGACCACATATTGTAGGATTCCATTTATAAAATAAAAATGTCCAGAATAGGTAAATCTATAAAGTCAGAAAGTATACTGGTGGTTGTCCGGGCCAGGGTGTAGGAGAAGGAAGCACGGCTACTAATGGGTATGGTGATGTAACCGTTATAAAATTGACTGTGGTGATGTTTGCACAACTCTGTAAATGTACTAAAGTGCACTGAATTATATGCTTTAAATGGATGAATCATATGGTATGTGAATTATGTCTCAATAAAGCTGTTGGGAAGAAAAAAAGTCCTAAGTTAAAATCAGTCATTCAATTTATTTTTGTGCAAGAAAAAGTTAATATAGCAGGCCTGGCTACTGACTGCTATCCTTCGAAAGGTCTGCTTACTTCCCTTACGATTCTGGAAACAAGTTTTTTAAATTTATTTATTTATTTTGGAGAGAAAGAGAGAGGCAGAGATGGAGAGAGAGAATCCCAAGCAGGCTCAATGTTATCAGCCCAGAGCTCAACACAGGGCTCAACCTCATGAACTGTGAGACTATGACCTGAGCTGAAATCATGATTCAAGACACTTAACCAGCCGAGTCACCAAGGTGTCCCTGAGTCTGGAATTTTAGTATATGACTAGCTTCCAATAAAAACCCTAGGCTAGGCAGCTCTTTCTGCCCATGTGTCCTGTCCCTGTGCTTTAATAAACCCACCTTTTTTACACCGAAGGAGGGGGTAAAAATGAAAACAAATTAAGCTAATTTCCAATGAATTTTGGGTAGACAACAATTCAAATGCGTTGTCTTCACTTATCACTGGGAGAACTGAGAGCATCCCAGGTGATTCCACCAGGCAAGGACTCTTGAAGGCTTGTGCCTGGTTTCCTCTGATCTTCTCCCCATGTGCTTTTTTCTCCTAGCTGATTTTTCTTTGTATCCCTTCATTATAAAATATCATAGCCATTAGTATGACTATATACTGAATCCCATGCATTCTCTCAGCAAATCATTAAACCTGGGAGTGGTCTTAAAGGCCCCTAACACAATCTTACAATTATATAGTTAGTATCAAATACACACAATAGTAAGTAATGAGAAAGTAACAAATTGTTTAGTGGGGCACTCGGGTGGTTCAGTAGGAGCATCCAACTTTGGCTCAGGTCATGATCTCACGGTTTGTGGCTCTGAGCCCCACATCAGGCTCCGCGCTGACAGCTCAGAGCCTGGATTCGGCTTCAGTTTCTTCGTCTCCCTCTCTCTTCCCCTCCCCTACTCATGCTCTCTGTCTCTCAAAAATAAATAAATGTTAAAAAAAAATTCTTAAAAACATTTGCTCAGTACAGAAGCATTTACAAAGTATTTCTAAGTATGAAATAAATACTTGTCTATCTCCTTAAATGGACTATAAATGGAAGAAATTTACCTCAAGTATTTAAAAGTTTTTTTTTTTAATGTTTTATTTATTTCTAGGAGAGAGAGAGACAGCGTGAGCAGGGAAGGGTCAGAGAGAGAGGGAGTCACAGACTGAAACAGGCTCCAGGCTCTGAGCTGGCAGTCAGCACAGAGCCCGACGCGGGGCTCGAATCCACGAACCGCGAGATCATGACCTAAGCGAAAGTCGGACGCTTAACCGACTAAGCCACCCAGGCGCCCCGTACCTCAAGTATTTAAAACAAACAGCATAATACAAAAAAATATTTCATCTTAGATAAGTCAGAATAAAATATTCTATACTGACTGACAAGAACCATAGACTTTACACCTACCATTTATGGAGTCCCAGCTGTGGGCTCACTCTCTCTTTAAAATAAATTAAAAATAAATAAATACATACATATCTTTCAGGTATATACATATATACATATATGTACCCCACCTCTGTTTTATTTTTTACTTATTAATTTTAATTTTATTTTATTTTAGAGAGAGGGAGCACAAGCCAGAGATAAGGGCAGAGGGAGAGACAGATAGAGAATTCCAAGCAGGCTCCACACTCAGCACAGAGTCCGATGCAGGGATTGATCCTATGACCCTGGGATCATGACCGAGGCCAAAACCAAGAGTCAGACACTCAACCAAGGAAGCCACCCAGGCACTGTGCCTGCCATGCCCATCCTCACCCCACCCCCACCTCTGTTTAACTTAAGTTGCTGAAAGGCCAAAGAGAGGGTAAGGACAGTGAAAGGATTCAAACTTGGCTTATCTGACTCCAGAGCCATTTATACTTCCACTATGACTCGAAGATAGTACAACCCAAGAGGCTAAAAAAGTCAACAATTACTTCAATTTCTCACTTAAACAACAGAAGTAATATGCAAACAGAGAGAAATTTAACACATTTTTATTAACAACAAAAACATTTAATAACTTTGTTAAAATCTATTCAATGCAGCTTTGAATAATAAATTATTTTAAAATATATTATCATTAGTTCATTACCTAAAAGAACCATAATGAAAACTTACAACATCAGTTAGTGAAATGCAGTAAAAATAGAAACTAAGAAGGGCATTAATAAAAGAGAAAATTCAAATTAACTTACCATTCTTCTTTTATACTTTCAAGGTTATCTACTTCTTTCATTCTCTTTTGCCTTACTGTAAAAGTAAAAATAAACAAAAGCTAATGTCCTCAATCTAGTATTTTAGATACATACATTTTTATGCATGAATATACTTTAACATAAATTATTAGTTACTCCTAAAGCAGCACTGCAAGGGTCTTAAGAACCTGTGTGACCAAACTTGAAGCTCTCATTTTCATCCAGAAAGTATAAAAGTAATAAAAAATAAATTCTGGAGTCTAATAATCTTCCAACAAAAGAAATATTTCTTAAAAATGATGACAAAAAATTATACCCTTTGGTTTAACAAACAGAAGTGAATATAACATTCTTATTCTGTTTTAGAATTCCTTGGGGAAGCAAACTGACAGGATGTACAGTATATAATTCATTGGCATCAATTATATTTATAATACTGTATGGCCACTTCCACTATCCATTTCCAAGACTTTTTCAACTTCCCAAAACAAACGCTGCACCCATTAAGCAATAATTATCTATTCCTCTCTCTTCCCAGTCTCTAGTAATCTCTACTCTACCTCTGTCTCTATGAATTTGCCTTATATTTCACATAAATAGAATCATACAATATTTGTCCTTTTGTGTCTGGCTTATTTCACTTAACATAAACTCACTCCGTTTTACAGCTAAATAATATCCCACTGTAGGTATATTTTGTTTACACATTAATCTGTTGATAGACGTTTGGATTGTCTCCACCTCTTGGCTATTATGAATAATTTCTTTAAAATTTTTTTTTGTTTTATTTATTTCTGAGAGAGAGAGAGAGACAGCGTGAGCAGGGGAGGGTCAGAGAGAGAGGGAGTCACAGACTGAAACAGGCTCCAGGCTCTGAGCTGGCAGTCAGCAGAGCCCGACGCGGGGCTCGAACCCACGAACTGCGAGATCATGACCTAAGTGAAAGTCGGACGCTTAACCGACTAAGCCACCCAGGAGCCCCTATTATGAATAATTTCTGCCAGCAATGGACCAGGTTTCTAATTTCTCCCCATCCTTCTCAACACTTGTTGTTTTATTATTTTTTTATGTAATCTCTGCACCCAACATGGGGCTTGAACTCATAACCCTGAGATCAAGAGTCACATGCTCTACTGAGCCAGCCAGGTCCCCATACTTGCTATTTTGTTGAGTAACACCCACCCTACTAAAGTGGTAGCTCATTGTGATTAGTGGTGTTGAGCATCTTCTTCATGTGCTTACTGGTCTTTTGTCTACACTTTCATTGGAGAAAGGTCTGTTCACGTCTTTTACCCATTTTTTATTTTGTCTGTTTTTATTTTTTATTTATTTTTGCCACTGGTGTTAAGTTGCAATTTTTTTTAATGTTTGATTTATTTCTGAGAGAGAGAGAGACAGTGTGAGCAGGGGAGGGACAGAGAAAGAGGGAGACACAGAATCCGAAACAGGCTCCAGGCTCTCAGCTGGCTGTCAGCACAGAGATGGACGTGGGGCTCAAACCCATGAACCATGAGATCATGACCTGAGCCAAAGACAGCTGCTTAACCGACTAGCCACGCAGGCACCCCAAGCTGCAATTTTTTTTTAATGTTTTATTTTTAAGTAATCTCTACACCCAATGCAGAGATTGAACATGAACTCACAACCCTGAGATCAAGAGTCAAATGCTCCACCAAATGAGGCAGTCAGGCACCCTGAGTTGCATTTTTCTTGATTCACCATTTGGTTGGCTGCTGTACACCCTGGATTACTTTACAGAGTTCTAAATTGGTTCTAACAGTTGCTGTTTATTTTTCAAAGTTTGTGGGGAACATGAGCTTCAAACTGCTCATCTTACCATTTTGCTGACATGACCCTCAATTTTAATTAAAAAAATCTTAATCTGAGATCTATTTGGAACTTTGTTAGAGTGACTCCACATGAGTGTTTTTAGTTAAAAGTCCATCTTTTTCCAGGGTGCCTGGATGGTACAGTCCGTTGAGTGTCCCACTTTTGATTTCAGCTCAGGTCATGATCCTGGGGTCTTGGGAACCCTGTGTCGGGCTCCGCACGGAGTGTAGAGCCTGCCTGGGATTCTCTCTTTGTCTCCCTCTGCCCCTCTCTTCTGCTCTCACTTGCTCCCTTCCTCTAAAATATAAATTCAAAATTAAAGAAAAAAAAAAAAGCTCATCTTTTCCTTAAAAAATACAATACAATAATAAAAGCCCATCTTTTTCTGACTTTTTCTTCAGACCTAACAGTATGGATTCATGGGTTTTTACTTTTCAGTGAGTTTTAAGTTATTAATACTATTTAGCTTGATGTTCCAGTTCCCAGATTTGTCCTGTGGTGGCCCCTTCAGGGTGACTTCAATGTCCTTTTGCTACATCTTCATCATTCTTTGAGCAGCTTCTTACTTTCTGGAGCAAGAAGTTGCTGCAGGATCATTTGTTCTTTCTCTGCCCCAGCCCTGGAATCAGACGTTTCTCTAAGGAGGCATGGTTACCTTTTTTTGTTGGAAAATTGTATTAAGAAACCAAGATGTGAGTGTTTGTTGCTTTTTGTGTGTCAGTGCTTCCAGGACCTCTCAGTGGACAGAAGGCTTGGACTATTTTAAACACTGATCTGTTTGCTTGTTTCTTACAATTTTGTTATAAAGGCAAAACAGTAATATAGAAAGTTTGGGAAAGAAAGAAGATAATCCATAATTTTATTACTTCCAACAATAACTATTTAAACTTTTGCCTCTGTTTCTTCATATACATTCAAATGCATTACTACTATATTAATAATTCTGATTTCCTGTATTTTTCATTTATGTGGTATCTTTTCCATTTGACTAAATAAACTGCTTGATAAGTATTTTAAGGACACATATTAAAAAAATGTATTATCCTAACAGACAGTTATATCATGACTGCTGGGCATTTAGTTCACTTTAAATTTTTTCTAACAAATACAGCTTACTTTGTTGTTCCTTTAGATTCCTAGAAATGTGGAAAATCAGAGTCAAAATATGAGTATTTCTACAACATGTAAATAGTATACCTCTATTTAAAAATGTAGGTACATGCAGGACAACTGGGTTGGTTGGTTAAGTGTCCAACTCCTGATTTCGGCTCAGGTCATGCTCTCATGGTTTGTGGGTTTGAGCCCTGTGTCAGGCTCCGTGCTGACAGTGTGGAGCCTGCTTGGGATTCTGTCTCTCCTCCTCTCTCCCTGTCCCTGCTTCATCTCTCTCTCGTTCTCTCTCTCAAAAATAAATAAAATAAACATAAAAAATAAAAATTTAAGCACGTCTGAATAGAAGGCAAACCTGCTAATAGCCACTGAGGATTCACAAGACCCATCCTAAAAATCTCCCCCAAGTATCTCAAGGTGAATTTAATCTAGTAATTGAGGATCTGGCAGCAGCCATATAAAACCAGTCTGACTTCCTGCTGCTAATGGAGGTGGGCCCATAACCACAGCAACTTGTGTTGAGCACTAATTCCCACTTAGCCTCTGTTTTGCTAGGAATTAAAGTAGGATAGTGGAATCTGCTCTGGAAAATATCCTATCATTGAAAGTTGTTTTAAAAAAAAACTCTAGTTTTAATTATGAATTGACTATAAATTGATAGCAAATTTATGTGTTGGCCTTGTCATGACAAAATTGTGAAAAATTCTGTAGGACAAGGGGAAATTGAAAGGGAAGGAAAAAGGAGGAAACATAATGGGGCTGAGGAGTGAGTACAGAATACAAAGCATGGCACAGCACCTTCAAGGGCATCCCAACAGTAACTTGAGACTCTACCTTGTAGCTAGAGGGCAAGGTAGGATTCACAAAAGCCACACCATCCAAGAGAATGGCATCCAATGACTAAGGCAAACTGAATGACTCTACTATCACAAGTGAGTTATTGTACTTCCAAGACTTCTTAATCCTTCCTATAATGCTCTTCAAAATTATTCCCTAGACCTAAGGCTGTGGTGGGCAAATTCTGTGTATACAGCGTACTTTTGTTGTTCCTTTACTTTATTCAAAGGATCTTAGTCAATATTTATTAAATTAAAAAAATATACATTTATTAAATGTAAGGTACTGAGTTAGGCATTAGATTTACAAAGTAATAAACTGGACAAGAAAGTTTTTTATATCATTAATTCAATAATACCTTAAATAGATTATATGAGTAACTATAGGCATTAAAAATGCAGCCATAAAAATGATTGTTAGGGGTGACTTTGTGGCTCAGTTGGTAAGGCATCTATCTGACTCTTGATTTTTTTGGCTCAGGTCATGACGTCATAGTTCGTGAGACAAAACCCCATGTCAGGCTCTGATCTGACAGTGCAGAGACTGCTTGGGATTCTCACTCACTCACTCTCTCTGTGACCTTGCCATGCTCTCTCTTGAAAGAAATAAATTAAAAAAAAAAGATAGTTAAAAATATGATAGTTAAATATACAATACTGTCAATGTTCTTTTGAATTTAGAATGTTTATTACAGTTATTAGATAAACATAAACATACCACCTCTGGATCAAGGATGAACCTGAGGTCTAAAGGGGAAAAATTATATAGTGTCTATTTTTACTTATTGTATGGAAAAAAACTGAGCTAAAACTATTAAAAGAATGTGAGAAGGCAAAGGGAGTAAACCTAAAAAAGTTAAAATGGTTATCTATCCTAATAGCAATATGAAAGGCAATGTTCAAAATTAGTAACTCAAAATGTACATCGTTGTTAAAAAAATAAGACTGTTTATAACAGGAGGAATAGCTATGAGTTCAAAGTAGTTGTACTTAGAGAAAAGGAATGAGTGCATTTTTAGGTTTCTAACACTACTGTCTTTTAAACTATGTGTATATATTATTTTGATTAAAAAAATTGAAAAGCAGGGGCACTTGGGTAGCTCAGTCAATGAAGCATATGACTTTGGCTTAGGTCATGATCTCATGATTTGTAAGTTCAAGCCCCGCATCAGGTTCTGCACTCACAATATCAAGCCTGCCTGAGATTCTCTCTCCCTCTCTGTTCCTCCTCTACTTGCATGCATGCTCACACTCTCTCTCAATAAATAAACTTAAAAAAAATTTTATTTAAAAAGCAGAAAATGGGTGCCTGGGTGGCTCAGTCAGTTAAAGCGTCTGACTTCGGCTTAGGTTATATCTCACAGTTTGTGAGTTCAAGCCCTGCATTAGGCTCTGTGCTGACAGCTCAGAGCCTGGAGCCTGCTCTGTGTCTCCTCTTCCTGCCCCTCCTCCATTTGTGCTATGTCTCTCTAAAATAAATAAATGTAAAAATAAATAAAAATTTAAAAAAATAAAAAAAGCAGAAAACAAATTAAAAATATATTCAGAAAACTAGAACTTCATGTTCCCTAATTTTTTCTCCTAAGACTTTGTCTTTGAAGTATATTTAGAAAACATCTAATTGCTTCCTTTAAAAAAAAATTCCTTCCTTTCAGGTGCCTGAGTAGCTCGGTTGGTTAAGTTTCCAACTTCCAACTGCAGTTCAGGACATGATCTCGCAGTTTGTGGGTTTGAACACGACATTGGGCTCTCTGCTGTCAGCACAGAGCCAATTTAGTATCCTCTGTCCCCCTCTCGCAGCACCTCCCCCACTTGTGCATGCACTCTCTCCCTCTCTCTCAAAACAAATAAACTTAAAAAAAGAAAATTCTTCCCTTTCTGAGGCACCTGGTGGCTCAGTGGGTTAAGCATCTGACTCTTGCTTCTGGCTCAGGTCCTGGTCTTGTGGTCTGTGGGATCAAGCCCCGTGTTAGGCTCAGTGCATGTAGCCTGCTTGGGATTGGTTCTCTTGCTCTCTCCCTCTGTCCCTCCCCAGCTCACATGGGTGTGTGCTCTCGCTCTCGCTCTCTCTCTAAATGAATAAATAAACTTGGAGGGAAAAAACTCTAAAAAAAAATTTCCCTTTAAAACATACAGAAAATAGGGGCACCTGAGTGGCTCAAAGTGTTAAGCATCACCTTTGGCTCAGGTCATGATCTCATGGTTTGTAGGTTCAAGCCCTACATCGGGCTCTGTGCTGACAGCTCAGAGCCTGGAGCCTGCTTTGGATTTTAGGTCCCCCTCTCTGTCTGCTCCTCCCCTGCTCATTCACTCTGTCTCTAAAAAAATAAACATCAAAATAAATAAGTAAATAAATAATAAACATACAGAAAATAGAGAAAAACATAAGCACCCATCCCAGCCATTCAGAGGTCATGAAAGTTTTCATTTAGACTTATTTACTTCTTTTTTAAGAAATAAAGCATTGTAAATTGAATACAATTTCACTTAAAAATTAAATGGTATGTCTTAAATATGTGCATCTTATTGCATATTAATTATACCTAAATAAAGTTGTTAAAAACATCAAAAATGTAGAACCAAAGATTCCAACCCTTGTGGACATTACATCCTGGTGGGGCTATCTGCTTTTCACTTGACAGTTTTCCAACATTATTTTCAACTACTCTAAAATAATCTCTTAGTTTAGATATTATCTTTATTATCTCAAAAACATAACATGTTAATTATACTTTTTTGTTCATATGTAACCTTTTTTGTGGGCATTCAAATCCTAATTATCCTTCAAGTCACAGCACTCAAGATCCATGTCTACCATAAAGGTAATATACATATTTCTAAATGTTTATTTTTGAGAGAGAAAGAGAGAGGGAAAGCATGAGAGGGGGAGGGCAGAGAGAGAAAGACAGACAGACAGACAATCCAAAGCAGGTTCTGGCTGACAACAGAAAGCCCAATGCTGGGCTTGAACTCAAGAACTGTGAGATCCATGACCTAAGCCGAAGTTGGACACTCAACCGACTAAGCCACCCTGGCACCCCAAGGTAAAATATTAAAACTATATTAATATTCCTCTCCTAAAGCATGTAGATTTTTGGCATTTAAATCATATGGTCTGATACTGATGACTCCTGTTGCTTTTGTGTTTTTTAGTTGCCTCTACTGGTTCCAAAATCCTTGAGGACAGGTATGGTGACTTACATATTTCGAGTTGCTTCCACAGTGCCTAACCAAGTGCAAAACAAAAAGGAGCCATCCCTAAAATGTCACTAGGTTTCCCTTTCACAGGTTATTGCTCTCTAGCAAACTGCTAATATTTTTCATCATGTCATAGTTATAAGCTACTAATAAATTGTTTTTACTTGTTTTATGACAGCTATAGAGAATGAAGAAGACCTTGTATTCAAACTGACTTGTATTGGAGTACTGGGTACATCATTTTTGAGCTGAGTGACTTCATTGTTATTTACCTTCTCTAAGCTCCAGTTGTCTAAACCTGTAGCATAGGGATGACTGACATCCTACAAGCTTGTTCTGAGTAGAATACTATGAATACAAAAATGTATGCTCCTTTCTCTTTACTCATCCCTCTGTCATAATCTGTTACTAGGATTGGTAAGAAACATTTTCAGGCTTTGTCTTAAGTTTTAATTTCAACACGGCTATGAAATTAGTTTTGATTTCACTAATGAAACTATTAAAATGTTTATATATTTACTGAACCTTCCACCACTGTGCGCAAGGTACTGGTTTAGAACTAATGAAAGAAGGGTTAATGGGACAGAGTCTCCATTATTGGAGAGTTTACAGACTAACAAGAAGAAAAAAATATACTGAATTACTAATTGCAAACATGGCATAGACTTATGAAGTAAAAACTGAATCTAAGATAGACATAAAGGCATCGGTATTTCAGGTATTTCCTACCATAAATTAGTAATATGTAAATAAGCCATGTAAAATCTATTTATATCAACTGAGTGAGCTTCTACAATCATCATAGTCATGGGACACAAATGAACTGAAGTCATGTACTATACTACAGAGAACTTAAAAAGCCACCCGACAAATGTCTAAGTCACCAGCATGAAGCCCAGTTATCAGAAGGGACAGATGAATAGAATTTCCCTCATTTTGCTTCAGTTTACTTCCAATTAGTACCACTACCATCTTATATTTGTATTGTGTATCACAGTTTACCAAACACCTTCTCAATTATTATCCCACTTACTCCCAACAACTGCAGTTATAAAATCAGTCAGGAGACAGAGTAGATTGAGCTTTTTGGAACATATCCGCTGAAAGGAAAATCCAGTCAAAATAGATTTAGACTACTAAGAAAAACAGTATTTTTAATGTATACATTAAAATTCAAATATAAAAAATTTGCATATTACCGATTTTACTTTTGTTCTGTAAACATACATGACAGGCTACATTTTTTTTTTTTTTTAAGATTAAGGTTTTGTATCAAGATGTTGTACCACTGGGTATACTATCTTTAGATAGAAGCTGAAGTTTCTCCTTAAGAGTAAAGCCATTCCTGTCATTAAACACAGGGCAAAGGAACCGATGGGTCACATTTCCATGGGTTCCTTTTACTTAGCTCTTCCATGGAATGAAAGTAGGTCTCCGAACCCTCAAGAGCAAACTAACTATGGTAGCATCAAAATCAAACACTTTAAAAGATGGTTTATTTGTGAATTTAATGAATTCTAGTTAACTATTAAATAATAAAAACTCATAAATTTTTTTAAATATTTTTATTTATTTCTAGGAGAGAGAGAGAGAGAGAGAGAGAGAGAGACAGTGTGAGCAGGGGAGGGTCAGAGAGAGAGGGAGACACAGACTCTGAAATAGGCTCCAGGCTCTGAGCTGGCAGTCAGCACAGAGCCCGACGCAGGGCTTGAACCCACGAACCGTGAGATCATGACCTAAGCAAAAGTCGGACACTTAACCGACTAAGCCACCCAGGTGCCCCTAAAAACTCATAAATTATGGGAAGTTTGAGCTTATCTTAGTTGTAATCATAGTACTTGAAAAAATACATATTTGTTTTCTAGAAAAATTGTTAATCTGGAAGTACTTTGCTCCCAAGGACCAAAGTGATAGTGAAAAAGTAATTTAAATGAGAAATCCTAGGGAAAAGGGGACACTTTGGCAGAGATTGTCAAGGTCACTGAGGCAGCCATCCTTTGATATCAAGACATTCTCATTCCAGGGCTCCATACTGAAGTGTTATCCACCTTGAAATACCCAGCTCAAATACAATTTCCTTTAGAAAACCTTCCACAATTACTCTGAAAGACGTAAACATAAAATTATTAACAGAGAGAGGAGAAATCAGCTCTGTACCCTTAGAACAGATCCTATCTTCACAGTCACAATTCTAGGCCCACATATTACCTCTTGGTGGTTTTCTCCCATCCATTCTTATCCCCATCCAATGCAGCTTCTACGGTTATCTTTTTTTTCCTTTTTTCCAAGTAAACTCTACTCCTAATAGGGGGCTCAAACTGACAACCCTGAGATCAAGGGTCCCATGCTCAGTATACCATGAAGTCAGCCAGGAGCTCCCAGGGTGGACTTTTTAAGATACAAATTTGACTGAGGGGCACCTAGCTGCTCCCTGGTAGAGCATGCAACTCTTGATCTCGAGGTTGTGAATTTGGGCCCCACGCTGGGTGTGGTGTATTCCTTAAAAAATAAAATCTTAAAAGAAGATTGAAAAAGAACATTGACTGAAACTTACCTGTTTAAAACTCTTCAATAACCAACCCACACTCTTCAAATAAGGTCCACCTATTTTGGGTAATATTACAGAGGAGTTCACTGTAATACATTTCTCTCACTACATTTGAGTGGTTTGAAAATTCTGCTATGAAAGTTTAAAAGAGAGGTGACTGGGTGGCTCAATCGGTTGGGTAGCTGACTTCAGCCCAGGTCATGATCCTGCGCTTTGTGGGTTCAAGGCCCATGTCGGGCTCTGTGCTGACAGCTCAGCGGCTGGAGCCTGCTTCAGATTCCGTGTCCTTCTCTCGGCCCCTCCCCTGCTCACCACTCATTCTCTCTCTTTCTCAAAAATAAACAAACATTAAAACCAAAAAAAATTTTTTTTAATTTAAGAAAAGAAATAAACAGCCAGTCCGAAATCCCTAACACTGCTTAAAATACCTGGCATCATCTCTCTGGCTCCCTTTTGCATTCTATACTCGATCCAACTGCTGTGACCTTTCCGTTAACTTCCCTAGCCTCCTTCAGTGAAATAGATTCCACTTTCTTCCCTCCTTTGGGAGTCACTTTCACCTAATTCCTATTTACCTATAACATCCTAGCTAAAGACTGCTTTCCTATGAAAACTTTAACAGACTTCTCCAGCTGGTTATCCACTTGTTACATATTCTCACAACCTGCTACATTCTTTCTAAGCTTCTATCTTGGTTTATTGGTATTTATAGTTGGGCCTTGAACAATACAGGTATGAGCTATGCAGGAGTATTTATATGCAATTTTTTTTTTTGATACAGTACATTACTGTAAATGTATTTTGTCTTCCTTAGGATTTTCTTCATAACATTTTCTTTCCTCTAGCTTACTTTATTGTAAGAATACAGCATAATGCATATAATACACAAAATGTGTGTTCACGATTTACCTTATTGGTAAGGCTCTCGGTCAACAGGTTATTAGTAGTAGTTAAGTTTTTGGGCAATCAGAATTCATAGAGATTTTCCACCGTGTGGGGGTTGGCACCCCTAACACTCCCACCATTGTTCAAGGGCCAACTGATACTTCTGTGATTTGCTGTTTAATATGTTCCCCCCAATGACAATGCAAAGTTCATAAAGCAAAATCTATAGAGGTCACCATCTTTATTGTGGGCACTCATCATACAGTAGGTGCTAAGAAATTCTCAAAGATAAATTAAGTAATTAACATTAAATATTGTGTAGGGTATCCATGTATTTATCACAGTAGCAGGGCTAAGAGTCAGTACTCAATAATTTGTTAATACCATATTCTGCCCTGTATCATTACTTGCGTGCTTAATCACTCCCTCCATCCTGCACACCATTCTCACTCGTTTTTGGATGCCAACACCGCCTAGCACTAACTTCAGTGTTATAAATAGGTGCTCACTACTCACTGACTTTAACTGCCTTTAAAATCAATAGGCCTTTCAGCATATTTACATAGAAGGCACAACATCAACCTAAAGAGCTTTCCCCGTTAAAAACTAAACTGATTCAAAAACGTATACACACTCCCCGAACAAAACTGAGCCATGACTTTTACAAAATGTCACACTTCACAGTTCCACACGGACATCAAAAGAGACTGTCCGTTTCCTAGGTTGATTTTTCCATCACCTCAAATTAAGTACGAAGTCGAGGTTGGACCCCACTCTAACGTTCCCTTATTGCTAACAAGAAACTGAGAGTAAAACCGAAAAAGACGCACACACAAAATGAAACCTCGGAAACAGCGAACACGAAACCTACAAAAGAGTGTTGCGGGAGACTGGTAACGAAGCCACCGAGGAAATGGCCACCCCAAACAAACGCGCCTGGTATTTCTGCACAGCGCTCTGGCAGGGCACGTCTCTGGAAAGGCGGGCATGTTAACGCGCCTCACTCGAAGTTTCCCAGCGCCGTGAGAACAGAAGTCCTCCGCCGTGCTTGCCCGTAGGAAGCGAGCGCGGGCGGCAGGCCCGAGTCGCGGCTCACCTGAGCCGGCCAGGAGTCTCGCCCCGGCCGCCGCCAGCGTCGCCGAAACCGTCCGGATCCTGGGCCCACCGAGCCCAACACCGACACAAGCGCCACGGCTCAGCCGGACCCAACGACGCCAGAGCCCCCGCCCGGGAAACGCCGGCCCACGCCCGGCGGCCAGCGGACGCCCCAGCCCCTCACCCCGCCGAACGCGGCGCGGCCCCAGCACCTTCGGGCGCGGCCGCCTCGCGGCCTCGTCCTCAGCTGGCTCAGGGGCCGCGGGCGCCACCGCTGCTGTCGGGCTGGAGGCCCTCAGACCCGCTGAGGCTCGCGGGCCGCGCAGCCGGCACCCAGCCCGCCTCCCTTGGTCTCGGCCGCCCGGGCGCAGAGCACGCGCCGAATCGGCTCTGCGCAGCCCCGAGAGCGCGCGCACGCGCGCGGGGTGGGGAATGGGTGTAGGGTGGGCGGAGCCTGCCGCCGCCGCCGCCGCCGCCGCCTCAGGTCTCGGCGTTACCCGAGCTCATGGCGGCTGCAACCTTCCTACGGCCCGCGCCGCCGCCGCCGCCGCCCCCACCGGCTGCCTTCTCACCCCGCGCGGAACATGCTGGCTGCGAAGTGCGGGCTCAGACGAGAACCCTGCGCCTTCTTACGTCTGTACCTCTTCAGCCTCTGATTGAATCGGCGGAGAGATTTCCCTGCATTCTGACAATTGGAACTTTACCCGAGCCCTGTGATTCTGGAAAGCGACGGTTAAAGAAATCCCCCCACCCTTTTGTGTCCCTGAGAGGGTTTTCTGCAAGGAACCACCTTTCCCCGTGTGACTTAGATATTGTTCACCTATGACAGGTCAGACACAGACCCTCTAAATTCCCTTATTTTTTGCCTCATAAATGATTAGTTGAACCGATTGCACTCACTGAGCTATCTGGACAAAATACCAGCTACCTTCGCTTGACCAAACTTTAGTTAAGCTCCTCTCCTTACACCAGGCCCCTAAACTCTGACCCACCCCCAGCCTGAGCCAGGCTACAGCCCCTTCTAATCCACCACGCCTGAAAATCCGGCTCCACGTCCGACTAAAACACTGAAGTGCGGTGTGATCACCTACACCTGTTCCTCCCACTTCCGCACCCACAGGTCCATCTAGTCTTTGTTCCCTCCTCCCTGTGAGAGAAAAGCCCCTTCCTGACTGACCTTGGAGACAGTTGCAGATCTCAAAGTCAGAGTTCCCCTGTAGGAATAGTCACCCCTACCCCCTCGTGGAGCCACCCCAGTCGAGGACCTCATATAAGTGGAATCATACAAGATTTGTCTTTTTGTGTCTGGCCTTATTTCACTTAGCATTACGTTTTCAAGGTTCACCCATATCACAGGTATCAGAGTTTATTCTTTTTTATGCTGAATAATATTCTGTTGTATGTATATACCTTTTTTTGGTTTATCCATGTATCTGCTGATGGGCATTTGGATTGTTTACACCTTTGGGCTGTTGTGAACAATGGCACTGTGAACATTGGTGTACAAATATCTGATTAAGTCTCTTGCTTTCGGTTCTTTGGTATACATCTGTATGAGGAATTGCTGGCTCATATGGGTTATGTTTAGCTTTTTGAAGAACTGCCAAACTGTTCCCTACAAGTATACCATCTTATATTCCTAGCAGCAATGCATGTGTATTCTAGTTTCTCCATAGCCTTGACAGCATTTGTTGTTTTCCATTTTTGTTTTTCGGATTTTTTTTTTTTATAAGAGCTATCCTAATTGGTGTGAAGTGGTTGGTATTCATTGTGGTTTTCATTTCTATTTCTTTCGTGACAGTGATGTTGAGCATTTTTTCACATGCTTATTGACCATTTGTATATCTTTGGGGAAATGTCTAATCAAGTCTTTTGCCCATTGTTATCCATCCATCTATTTATTTTAAGTAAACTCTATGACAAACCTGGGGTTTGAACGCACGACCCTAAGATCAACAGTCCAATGCTCTTCCAGCTGAGCCACCACCCAAGCCTTTGCCCTTTAAAAAAAAGAAGTCTGTTTATTTATTTATTGAGAGTGTGAGTGAGGGATGGGTAGAGGGAGAGAGAGCGAGAGAATCCCAAGCTCTCAGCGCAGAGCCTGACTCAGGGCTCCATCCCATGAACCATGAGATCATGACCTAAGCCTGAAACCAAGAGTTGGATGCTTACCAACTGAGCTACCCAGGCACTCCAGCTTTTGGTCATTTTTAAATAGGATTGTTTCTTGTTGTTGAGTTGTAGTTGTTTTCTTTTCTTTTTTCCCCTGGAGATTAGGTGCTTATAATAGATGTAATTTGCAAATATTTTCTCCTATTCTATGGGTTGTCCTTTCATTCTACTGATAATGTCATTTGATGTACAAATTTTTAAAATTTTGATGAAGTTCAATTTATTTATTTATCCTTTCTTTCCTCTATACTTTCAGAGTTGTAAACAAGAAACCATTGCCAAATTCAATGTCATGAAGATTTTACTCAATATTTTCTTTCTTTCTTTCTTTCTTTCTTTCTTTCTTTCTTTCTTTCCTTTCTTTCCTTTCTTTCCTTTCTTTCTTTCTCTTCTTGTTTTATTTATATAAATAATGTATATACCCAACATGGAGCTAGAACTCACAACCCTGAGATCAAGAGTCGAATGCTCTTTCGACTAAGCCAGCCAGGTACCTCCAGAATTATGTTTTTTTCTAAGTATTTTATAGTTTTAGCTCTTACACTAGGTGATTGATGCATTTTGAATTAATTTTTGTACATGGTGTAAAATAAGAGTCCAACTTCATTCTTTCACATGTGGATGTACAATTTTCTTAGAACCATTTTTAACTTTTTTAGTTTATTTATTTTGAGAGAGCACAAGTGGGGGAGGGGCAGAAAGAGGGGGACACAGAATCTGAAGCAGGCTCTATGCTGACAGCAGAGAGCCCAAGGCAGGACTTGAACTCATAAACGAGTGAGATCATGACCTGAGCTGAAGTCAGATTTTAACTGACTGAGCCAACCAGGTGTCCCTCTCAGAACCATTTTTAAAAAAAAATTATTTATTTATTTATTTATTTATCTATTTATTTATATGACATAGAGAGTGCAAGTGTGCTTGAATTGGGGCAGGGGGAGAGGCAGAGAGAAATGAGAGAGAGAATCTTTTTTTTTCCTCTTTTTTTTTTTTTTACAAATAGTTTATTGTCAAATTGGTTTCCGTATAACACCCAGTGCTCATCCCCACAAGTGCCCTCCTCCATGCCCATCTCCCTCCTCCCCCTCCACATCCATCAGTCCTCAGTTTGTTTCTCAGCATTCAAGAGTCTGAGAGAGAGAATCTTAAGCAGGCTTTGAGTTGTCATCATGGAGCCTGATGTGGGGCTCAATCTCAAATTGAGATCAGGACCTGAGCTGAGATGAAAAGTCAGGCATCCAACCGACTGAGCCATCCAGGTGCCCCATCTCAGAACCATTTTTTAAAAAGACTGTCCTTTCCCAATTTAATGGTTTTGGGATAAATACCACTTCGTTGTGATGTAGAATTCTTTTGACATGCTGCTGAATTTAGTTTGCTAGTATTTTGCTGAGGATTTTTGCATCTTTATTCATAAAGGATTTGCTCTGTAGTTCTTTTACTGTGATATCTTTGTCTAGCTTTGGTATCAAGGTAATGTTGGTCTCATAGAATGAGTTAGGAAATATTTTCCCTTCTATTTTTCAGAATATTTTGAGAAGGATTGGTGCCAATTCTTCCTTAAGTGTTTGTTAGAAAGGTTTAGTAGAAACTGTGAAGTCCTCTAGTCCTGAATTTTTTTTGTTGTTGTTGGGAGGTTTTTGATGACTGAATCAATCTCTTATTGTAGGTCTGTTTGGATTTTCTATTTCTTCTTGAATCAGTTTTGGTCTTTAGTGTGTTTATAAAAATTTGTCCATTTCACCTACATTAGTTAATTTGTTATACATTGTTCATAGTATTTTCTTATGATTCTTTAAAAAAATTTTTTTAATGTTTTTTCATTTTTGAGAGACAGAGTGTAAGCAGGGGAGGGGCAGAGAGAGAGAGGGAGATGCAGAATCTGAAGCAGGCTCCAGCCTCTGAGCTGTCAGCACAGAGCCCAATGCAGATCTCATAAACTGTGAGATCATGACCTGAGCTGACGTCGGACATTTAACCAACTGAGCCATCCAGTTGCCCCTGATTCTTTTTATTTCTGTCATTTATGATTTTAATAACTTGTGTTTTTTCTTGGTCAGTCTAGCTAGGTTTGTCAATTTTGTTACTCTTTTAAAAGAACCAACTTTTGGTTTCATTGATTATTGCTTTTTAAAAAAGATTTTATTTATTTTTTATTTTTTAATGTTTATATATTTTAAAAAGTTAAAAAAAATTTTTTTAATGTTTTTTATTTATTTCTAGGAGAGAGAAAGACAGCGTGAGCAGGGGAGGGTTAGAGAGAGAGGGAGACACAGACTCTGAAACAGGCTCCAGGCTCTGAGCTGGCAGTCAGCACAGAGCCCGACGCGGGGCTCAAACCCACGAACCGCGAGATCATGACCCAAGCGAAAGTCAGACGCTTAACCGACTAAGCCACCCAGGCGCCCCTATTTTAAAAAGTTTTTAATGTTTTATTTATTTTTGAGAGAGAGAAAGAGACAGCATGAGCAGGGGAGGGTCAGAGAGAGAGGGAGACACAGAATCTAAAGACAGGCTCCAGACTCTGAGCTAACTGTCAGCACAGAGCCTGACGTGGGCCTTGAACCCACAAACTGCAAGATCATGACTTAATGGAAGTCGGATGCTCAACTGACTGAGCCATCCATGCACCCCTTAAATGTTTATTTTTGAAAGGAAGAGACAGCGAGCAAGTAAGGGATGGGCAGAGAGAGGGAGACGCATAATCTGAAGCAGGCTCCAGGCTCTGAGCTTTTAGCACAGAGCCCAATGTGGGACTTGAACTTGTGACCTGTGAGATCATGACCTGAACCCAAGTCAGATGCTTAACTGACTGAGCCACCCAGGTGCCCTTAAGATTTTATTTTTTCTTTTTAGAGAGAGAAAGACCATGAGCAGGGGAGAAGGGCAAAGGGAGAGAGAGAGAGAGAGAGAAAGAGAGAGAGAATCTTAAGCAGGCTCCTTGCTCAGCACAGAACCTGATGCAGGGCTTGATCCCACAACTGTGAGATCATGACCTAAGCCAAAATCAGGAGTCTGACACTTAACCAATTGAGCCACCCAGGCACCTCTCTCCAATGTCTTTTTATTTTATTCTGTATTTTATTTATCTCTAATCTTTATGATTTCCTTCCTTCTACTAGCTTTTGGGTTTCATTTGCTCTTTGTTATTATCTCTGTTACTTTTTTGTCTGTTTGTTTTTGGGTAACAAAACCCAGGATTGAACCTGTTGACTTTTTAGTTGTAAGTCTAAACACTCAAACAGCACTGTAAGCTCCTTAAGGGTGCAAACTGAGTCATATATTTGTTACATATTCTGCAGAATACTTTATACAGTAGGTATTACATAGATCTGTGCTGGGGGGGCAGTAGATGCTTCTTGAGACATGGAAAGATAAGAGGTGACCCTCAGGAATCTGCTCCTGATTCTGCATCATCTTTTTCAGTTGGTATCCATTCCAACCAACAAGTTCAGGTTACAAACACAGTGATCATCTTTGATCATTTCCCCTACCTTCTAGGACTGAGCTGTTCAATAGAACTTTTTGAGATGAGGGAATTGTTTCTGCACTTTCTAATACTTTAACTACTAACAACGTTTTGCTACTGAATACTTGAAATATGGGTAATGTATCTGAGGGACTGAATTTTTAATTTTTTAATTTAAATTTATATAGCTGTATATGGATAGTAGTTATCACATTGGACAGTACAGAATTCTAATGTCACCAATTCTGATTTTGTTCTATGATTCAGTGTTTATACAAAGTGTCATGCTTCCTAAAAGTATAACCTCTTGGAATTCACCCTATGCCTATTGGGTCTGAATCATCTCTTCCCAGAGAACCTTTTTCTGGAGTTGTAGTGTCTCACCTGAGCTCCATCAGAAGAAAAATTAAAAAACAAAATAGGAGGGGCACCTGGGTGGCTCAGTTGGTTGAGCTTCTGACTTTGACTCAGATCATGGTCTCATGGCTTGTGGGTTCAAGCCCCGTGTCGGGCTCTGTGCTGACAGCTCAGAGCCTGGAGCCTGTTTAAGATTCTGCATCTCCTTCTCTCTCTGCCCCTACCCAGCTCACGCTCTGTTTCTCTCTCTCTTCCTCAAAATAAATAAACATTAAAAAAATTAAAACAAAACAGGAGTGCTTAGGTGGCTCAGTCAGTTAAGTGTCCAACTATCGATTTCACCTCAGGTCATGATATCATGATTGTTGAGTTTGAGCCCCTTGTCAGACTCCATGCTGACAGTGCAGAGCCTGCTTGGGATTCTTTCTCTCCCTCTGCCATCCCACACTCATGCATGCTTTCTCTCTCTCTCTCAAATAAATAAACATTAAAAAAATGTCGTTCAGGGGTGCCTGAGTGGCTCAGTCAGTTGAGTGTCCAACTCTTGATTTTAGCTCAGGTTATAATCCCAGGGTTGTGGGCCTAGTCAGCTTGGAGCCTGATTAAAATTCTCTCTCTCTCCCCTGCTTGAGCTCTCTTTCTCTCTGTAAAAAAAAAAAAAAAAAGGAAAGAAAGAAAGAAAGGAAATCAAAGAGCCCAATTTATCCACTTCTATGGTTTATGTTTTTATGTCCTTGGTAAGAAATCTTTGCCTACCCCCTAGTCATAAAGGTTTTCTTTTAGGCTTTATTCTTTTTTTTTTTTTTTTTTTAGTTTTTTTTTTTAATGTTTTTTTTTTTT
>NW_024080770.1:2748467-2762261 GCF_003009895.1 Hyaena hyaena
AGAGAGGGAGTCACAGACTGAAACAGGCTCCAGGCTCTGAGCTGGCAGTCAGCACAGAGCCCGACGCGGGGCTCGAACCCACGAACCGCGAGATCATGACCTAAGCGAAAGTCGGACGCTTAACCGACTAAGCCATCCAGGCGCCCCGATTTTACTTTATTATTTTTTAATGTTTATTTTTGAGAGAGACAGAGACAGAGAAACAGAGAGAGAGTCCAAGTGGTGGAGGGGCAAAGAGTGAGGGAGGCACAGAATCTGAAGCAGGCTCCAGGACCCCAGCTGTCAGCACAGAGCGGAGCGGGATGCAGGGCTTGATCCCACAAACCATGAGAGCACAACCTGAGCAGGAAATCAAGAGTCAGACACTTAACCAACTGAATCATCCATGCGCCTCTGCCCTTCATTCTTAGTGTAGATGTTGGGAAAGGCAGCTTTCCTTGCAGTTTCCTGGGGATAAATGATGGGAAGGTTGGCAGGTTTATTTCTAATTCCTCCTTAGATGTATCCTTTATTTTACCAGGATTTTGCAGGGTGATTGCATCAGACTGTAACTTGAGCAGGTTCTTGTCTTTTCTGTTTCCTGAATACAGAAAATAGAAGGTCAAGTTCGCTGTGGTTGAGCAAATGCATTGAAAATGCATCACTGGTCTGGATTCCTGCACTGACTTTGTTTTTGGTCTAAGTATTTTTTGGTATCTTGCCAGCTCATGCATTTTTTTAAAAAAAGTATTTATTTTTAGAGTGGGGAAAGGGCAGAAGGAGAGAGAGAGAGAATTCCAAGCAGGCTCAGTGCTGTCAGTGCAGAGTCCGACTTGGGGCTTGATCTCATGAACTGTGAGATCATGACCTGAGAGCTGAGACCAAGACTTGGGTACTGAACTGACTGAGCCACCCAGGCACCTCCCTCCTCCTTTTTTTTTGAGAGGGATTGAGGGGGAGAGAAGAGAGCTGAGAGACGGTGGCAGACAGATTGTGCTCCTGTGCAAGCACAGAAGTGGGGGAGGGGCAGAAGGAGGGAGAGAATCTTAAGTAGATTCCACACCTAGTGCTGAGCCTGATGCGGGGGCTTGATCTCACCACTGTAAGATGATGACCTGAGCTGAAATCAAGAGTTGGACACTTAACTGACTCAGCAACGCAGGAGCCCCATGCTCATGTAATTTTAAGCAAAGTTTAAAAACAGATTTTTAGGGGCACCTTGGTGGTTCAGTCAGTTAAGCAGCCTACTTTGGCTTAGGTCTTGATCTTGAGGTTCACAAGTTCGAGCCTCACATTGAGTTCTGTGCTGTGCTCAGAGCCTGGAGCCTGCTTCGGATTCGGTGTTTGTGTCTCTCTCTCTGATCCTCCCCTGCTTGTTCTCTGTCCCTCTCTCTCTCCCTCTCTCTCAAATAAACAAATAAATAAATGGAAAAAAGAGAGGCAATTGGATGGCCCATTTAGTTAAGCATCTGACTTTAAAAAAATAAATAAATAAAAACAGATTTTTATTGACTTATTTTCTCTGGTTCATAGTGTAGAAAACAAGTAACTCTTTTCTTCTTCAAGCCTTCCTTTCTTTTGTCCATAATGTTCCCTTATTCCATTTTGTGGTTCAAGATGCATCTCAGGGCTTTCCCTAAATCCCTGTTTGAGTTAGAGGTCTGTGCCTCATTCTTCATCACATTGTATTGAAGCTTGCTTCAATTGCTTCAATAGTTTCTTGCCGGTCGCCATCTCTCTTGTCTGTAAGTACTGTGTTTTGTTGTTTAAAAAAAATTTTTTAATGTTTTATTTATGAGAGAGGGAGGGAGGGAGGGAGAGAGAGAGAGAGAGAGAGAGAGAGAGAGACAGCGTGAGCAGGGGAAGGTCAGAGAGAGAGGGAGACACAGAATCTGAAGCAGGCACCAGGCTCTGAGCTAGCTGTCAGCACAGAACCTGGCGCGGGGCTGGAACCCACGAACTGTGAGATCATGACCTGAGCGGAAGTCAGACGCTTAACCGACTGAGCCATCCAGGCGCCCCTGTGTGTTGTTTTATAAAAAATTCCCTATTTCCTGGCCTGGCAGAGTACCAAACACCAGTTGGGTTTAGAGTAAACATTTGTTGATAGTAAATGATGCAGGTTATTGATGAAAGACTGTCAAGCCCAACGGTCAAGAAAGAATTCTTGAGCCATTTTATGGTGCAAAATGCTATTTTAATGATAGCACAGGGACAGGACCCTTGGGTAGAGAGCTGCATAGTGATTTCGAGGATATTCTGTTTATACAGGGTTGCCTCTCCTGCAGCGGTACAGGTGAGTTTAGGGCTCCAGGAAATTGAGTTTATAGGTTCCTGGAGGTCTAGTATTAAAATTTTTCTTTTTTTTTTTTTTTAAAGCTTTGTTTAGTTAATCTCCTTACCCTATGTGGGGCTCAAACTCATGACTCTGACATCAAGAGTTTCATGCTCCTCCCAGTGAGCCAGCCAGGTGTCCCAAGATTGTGTTTTTCTTGTAAATCATTAAGACAGCTACAAACTAGAGTTTCACATCCCACAAGACTGTGATCTTTATCAGTTGACCATTTGTTTTTCCCTTGCTTTTGTTCTTAGGCATTTACTAGTGCTTGAGGATCTATGTCCCACTTTAAGGTTTGCCGGCTGTCAACTCTGTGTTTTGCACTCGGCTTGCCTTTTGCTCTTATCAGTGATGACGACCCAAATCATAATAACTTGACAGTCTCAATTTAGGACTACAAAAACAAACACAGAAAACAAAGGAGGAAAGCACACAAATCCTTTATATCCTAATTTGCATGCTATACACCTCTTCAGGATACTTCATATACAACTGAAAACCAGCCTCTGTCAGTAGGAAAACTGTTTATTCTCTTCAGTGGTTTCATTCTTGGCTGACTCAGGAAAACCAGGTCTACTTCCATTATGAAGTCTCCACAGCCCTGAGAGTCTGGTTTTAAGTGGTGGGTGATGCGTTGCCATTTAATGTAAGCGGGCTTTGCCTCCTTTCCTGGAATCCATACTTCTTTCTAAACAGAAAAATGACCTCCATTCTCCGTGCTGCACGCAGTTTTGTCGAATGATTGGTGGCCTGGATGGCTAGAATGCTCTAATTTTGATGCAGCTTGGGTATTTTTACAAGACTTTTCTTAAGCCTTCAGTTTAGTGCAGCAAACAGGAAGAACCTTTTGCTCGAGTAGTTCGCGCTCTGTCGCTAATGTACCAAGAATTTTGGTGAAATTAATTTCTCTTTTACTGAAGAGCTTTTCATATTCTCTTAATCCTTGAAAGTTAAATCACAGATTTTATATTTTGTGTTCAGCTTTTTATGTTCTTAATTCTTGCGCGGGGGGGGGCGGCAGTGATAAGGGGGACTCTTAGGTGAAAGCATTCATTCTTTGTGACTCCGCCTTAGATCTGGCTAAGGTTACAGAAGACTACCCTTTCTTGCTTTGTTTAAAGACACAGCAGTCTAGCGTTTGTTCTTTCTTAAACTTACCATTTGCCAGAAGCCGCACAGATCTATTTCTACCACAGTCTCATTTTTACAGACACGAAAAGTGCGACTCAAGTTCGGCGTCCTGCCTCGGGTACCTCTGGGATTCCAACTCAGGTCACCGCGCCCTCGTCCTCCCCGGTGGCCGTGGATCGCCCCCTCCGCCTCTGCGGGTCGTTCCAGGCTGCATCCAGGCCACTCTGGGGCGCTGGTGGAGGTGCTAGGGTATTCGGGCCTCGCAGGGCGTGAGAACTCCAGGGTCAGCTCCAGCGCGCTGGCTGGCCCCGCGGTCTTTCTGGTTATTCCCATCCCCCTCCAGGACGCGGGGCCAGACCTGTGAAACATAGAGCTCACGTAGCCCAGAGCGTCCTTTCCCCCCCGCCCCCCCGCCGCCGAGCGCTGACGCCGCGCCGCTGGGCGGGGCCTACTGGAGGGGCGGAGGGAGAGGAGGGGGGAGCGGACAGGAGAAGGGCTGGCCGGCCCTGCAGCGCCCCGCAGCGGCCGCGGCCGGAAGCGGTCTCGTCGGCCCTGCGGCGCTGGATCCCTGACGCACGGAGCTCGAGAGCGAGAACGAGAGAGAAAGGGGCAGAAATGGCGGCTCCGCTCGGCTCCCGCTGAGGAGGGCGAAGCCGGTGGAGGGTCTGAGCTGTCGGCCTGGTGCATCGCTCCCGCCTCCCGCTTTCTGCCTTCTCACGCCTACTTCCCTTCGTCGGCCCTACTCTCGCCTGTCCTCTGCGCTCCGCAGAGTCCGGGTCGGCTCGTCTCTCCCGGCCCGGCTCCACTGGCCCTGACTGCCCGGCCGGCGGGCCGGCCTTGCTCGGCTCTCCCAGGCGCGGCGGGCGCTGTGTGGACCCCGTCCTCCTGGCTGGACCATGGTGAACACCCGGAAGAGCTCTCTGCGTCTTCTCGGGTCCAAGTCGCCTGGGCCCGGGCCTGGGCCTGGGGCCGGAGCAGAGCCTGGGGCGACCGGAGGCAGCAGCCATTTCATCTCCTCTCGGACCCGCTCCTCCAAGACCCGCGCTGCCAGCTGCCCCGGCGCCAAGGCCGGGGGAAGCGGTGGCGCCGGCGTCGCCCTGGAAGAGGCCCGGGTAAGAGCGCGGCGGCCCGAGTCCGGAGGCTGGCGGGTGCCGGCCCGGCCGCCGGGGCTTTGTCTGGCCGGGTTAGGGCAGGAAGCCTCCAGTGGAGACCGCTCGGGCGGCTGGGGACCGGGGCTGCGGGTGCGGTGAAGGATGGCACCCGGTTAGCTAGGGCTGCGGTAGCTTTGCTGCTCTGGTTCTTTTGTGTGAAGAACAGGGCTGGAGTCTGGGGGAGAGGGCTCCGGAGGGGAGGGGGTGTCTTTTTAGGGACATTAGTATAGTCTGGCTTCCGTGTCCTTGCCCTGCCTTAGAGGGGAATTCTAGGGGAGCGAGAGCGAAAGGCCGGAGCCCCCGGGTGGAAGGGCTGGGAGAAGAGAAGTGAAAGTTTTCTGCGGTGTCAAACCCTTCTTCTTGTAAGTGTGTCAGCTCCTGCCGGTGTCTAACTCCAGCTTACTCTCAAACTGTTTGGGGGTGGTTCAAGTTGGTGAGGAAGTGAACGGAGAGCTCCAGTTGGCAGCCAGGCAGGGATGTTGAAAAAAGTTTGTAGCTGCTCTGACACCAACTTTAAAAACAAAATCAACGCTATCGCCTCTCCAGGCAGGAGAGATCAAGCATGATTTTGTAGCTGCAGAATCAGCCCGCTAGCTAACGAGGGTTCTACTAGGGACCTAGTAGAGCCTTCTAGGAGAGCTTTCAAGGCGCAGAAGGGGCATGTCGAATGTTTTGGGATAGTAGACGCAATTTCCAAATTGTCTGGTTTCTTGGATGTGTGCATTTTTGTTACGGGGATAGTTTATTGAAAGGTGAATTAACACCATGGTTGTCGCACTATTGCAAACATGACATTCGAAGAAGGCTGGTGATGTAGTTTTTTTTTTTAAAAAAAATGTGGCTGAAAGATCTTGAAATTTCATTATAGTATAAAACTCCAAGCTAGCACCTGTTTTAGCACTTTAAGGGACTTGATAAGTTTGTGTTATAAGATTGGTTATGAATTCAGAAAAGTGTATGGCTTCTGTCTAGCAAGAGGCTAATTTACTAAGAGCAATTTGGCTGGGAATTGCCATTCATTTAAAATGGTCCTTTAAATCCACACCATTTTGTTATTCTTGTGGGAGGGAAGCAGTGTTTTATTTTCTGTGGGGTCTACAAGATGATGGTTTGTGCCTGTGTTTTCTCTGTATCTCCTACTGTTGTGAAGCTAATCAGAATGAATCTCCTTTTCTTTTCCAAATGTATTCTTGAAAATATATTTGGCTTTTATTTTGTCAAAAGTCTAGAAAATACTTTAAACACTGTCCTGTTAGTGGACTTTTTTTGGGGGGGGGCTAACAGATCTCTTAGGTTAAAATAAGAAAGCTAGATCTGAAAGTTATGTAAACTAGAATACTTTTTCTGAAAACTTCTTTTTATAGAGATTATGCCAAATGTGTACAAGCTTATTGGCTTTCTGAAGCTAACATATATTTCAAAATAAAAATAAATTTAAGAAAGGTCTGCTCTCTACATCTAAGTATAAATAAAATATTTAGAGTGTAAGCATTTAATTGTATAATGGTATGAATACCTAGTCTGTTAGGGCATTGTCTAATTCATCTGAAGCAATTAGTTCATCTGTCACTGATCAGTTTGTGGTCCCGTTTTGGAATTCATGGATATCATGCTGTCCTTATCCCCTGAGGAATAAGGTGAGGTAATTTGTCAAGCAGCTGTTATGGAGATGTTAAAAGGCAAGGAATCAATAATCTAATGTAGAAATGAACATTTGGTAGCTTTTAAATTGCTGGAGGAGTGAAAGATATTAGAGGTTTTTCTAGAAGGATGCTAATGAAACTTGTTTCAAGGATCCTTTTAGAATGTCTTAAAAGGTCATTAATAATAGACTCATGAAGATTTACTTTAAAATGTTTGTTTTTCAGTTTTAAGAAGACTTGTCTTCTGGCTGTAGTAGGGGAGAGAATGATCTAATGGCTTTCTCTGAGAAATTTAAAGGATTTACTAATTCTGTATTATGATCGGTCATTTGAAAGAGGATAAGTTATAATTCTGAATTTGTTAAGTTTATGGACTACGTATTTATGAAGAAATTTGTGTATTTTTCTTTGCAGTATATTTCTAAAATGGGTTGATTTGAGTCTGGTAAACTCTCTCAAGTTGGTTTTATGAATTATAAAAAATGAGTACTCTTTCCAGTGTATTGAAGGGCACTCTCTGTGTCTTTGGGGTTTTAGACATTTGGTGGCATCTGTGAAGACTTTCTTGATGGAAAATGGGGTTGTTCATGCTGTTGCTTTAGGAGACCCTTATTTTTGTAAGAATTATATTCCTCTTTATAAGATACATAATTGAGGAGATTCTCCTTTTTCGTTGTGTTCTTTACACTTGATGCTAATCTTCCCTCTCTGCCTCTCAGAATTCTTTCTAGATTTCTTTTTTTTCTTCTTTTCCTTCTTTCTTTATTTCAATTTAGGAGAGAGAGAGAGAGACTGAGAGAGCGTGAGCGCACGCGAGCGCACAAGCAGAGGAGAGGGGCAGAGGGAGAGAGAATAACAAGCAGATACACGCTTAGTGTAGAGCCTTGACTCAGGGCTCGATCCCCCGACCCTAGTATCATAACCCGGACCAAAATCAATATTGGACCCTCAACTGACTGAGCCACTCAGGCGTCCCTCTTTTTAGGTTTATTTAAAAACAATTAAAAAAATTTTTTTAAATTTTATTTATCTCTGAGAGAGAGAGAGAGAGACAGAGAGAGACAGAGAGACAGCGTGAGCAGGGGAGGGTGAGAGAGAGAGGGAGATACAGATTCTGAAACAGGCTCCAGGCTCTGAGCTAGCTGTCAGGACAGAGCCCGACGCGGGGCTGGAACCCATGAACCGCGAGGTTGTGACCTGAGTTGAAGTCAGACACTTAACTGACTGAGCCACCCAGGCACCTCCCTCATTTTAGATTTCTTGGGCTGTGTCTACACAGCTGCTGTGTCTATATTTCATTTGCTTTAAAAAGCCATAGGACCTGAGCTGTGTGTATAGTTTGCCTTTCTCCCAAGTAGGTTATTGGAATGATTTTCTTGTACCCACACTTTTTAAATGTCAAGCAGACTTGTGCTATGCAGTTAGTTGTAATTACTCTCATTCCTGGCTTTTTTTGTTTGTTTAGTGTGTTTAAAGTTTGACCTCCTTTAGGTCAGTTAATCTGATGATCAGTAATTAGCATTTGTTTGCTCCACCGAAGAGTCACTCTCAGCGAACTAATAATTGTATTCACAGACTTGGAAAGCAGTTTCTGAAAAATACTTCAATTCTTTTTCTATTAGGTCTGTTTGCTTTTAGCTTCATCACTAGGTTTTTGTGCTTTCTGAGAAGGTTATATTCTACTCTCTGAGTCCACATCTTAGTTGAGAGGGTCAAAATAAGTATTTTGAGTAACTTTATAGGTAAATTTCCTTTATCATAATTAAAAAAAAAAATCCCCTGGGTCCTTCTGTAGTATGCTCCTTTATCACCCTGTACTTCTTTTCCAACACCCATGCATTTATGGACATAATACAAGCAGAGTGGCTGAAGTTGGTGGTTAAACATGGAAAAGAAGTCTGAGAGCAAAATGTAATAGTGTATCTAATATATAACTCTGAGGTAAGTGGGGAAAAATACAAGTCCTTCAGAGTAGAGCAAGTTTTTCCTTATATGTATTATGAACATATACATACATACATAAATGTATTTATTTGTATCTTCAGTTATGTGGTAAACCATATCCCTTCACAGCCTTGAACCAGAGTAGCTGTGGAGTTCATAGGGTTATCTGTGGGAACCAATTGAAAATGCAACTTAAAAAAAAATTTGATTACTGATCATTTCTGTAGTCTAGATAGTCAAACTTGCAGTTAAAAATTGTTTTTTAAATGTTTACTTTTGAGAGAGAGAGTGTAAGTGGGGTAGGAGTGGAGAGAGAGGGAGACAGAATCTGAAGCAGGCTCTGTGCTGCCAGTGCAAAGCCCGACGTGGGACTGGAACCCATGAACTGTGAACTCATGACCTGAACTAAAGTCGAATGCTCAATCGGGGGAGCCACCTAGGTGCCCAGACTTGCAGTTTTTAAGGTCATAAATGAAATTTACACACCTGTAGAAGTGAATGATGTTAATTTCTTAAGCTCTTTTTCCAGGACAAGTAGTCTTTCTAACCATTCTTTGATAGGCCCTTGGGTGCTTGTCTCTTAAATACCTAATTATGGATAAACCTCTAACCTCTGGAAGCCAGCTGGACAGATGATAGGATTACTGCTTGTTAGGAGATCTAAGAACCAGACCAGTGACTTCAGCTGAGTGGAGAGTGATCCCATCTCTTCAAGGATCCACTTCAGAAAAGTGCTGTATTTGAATAGTCTATTTGGCATTTCTTTTCAGATATGCACAATGAAGTTTCATTTGTGTGCATTACTGGGCTTATTTCTTGACATTTGAGTTTTTGGTCTTGTATTGGGAATATTTTATATTTGTTATGCCTCCATGCTAGGGGAGGATTTTGTGAAAAGTGAGTTATTGATTAAATTGCATCTGGGATTTTTGATTAAACAGTTCCATGAAAGTACAAAGGGGAAAAATCATACATAAAATATTTGTTTACCATACAGAAAAACAAAAATTCTCCTCTAGACTCTTCTAGTAGAGTAGGCCATAAGCTCCATGTGGGTAGGCACTAAATTTTATTTTCCCCCAACTGCTGTATCCCCAGAGCCTAGTGCAGCATGTGATGCATAGAAGATGCTTAATAAATAGTTGTTAATGAATGAATAGCTTGTTAAGGAGCCAGTCTATCTTGTGAAAATCATAATGTTTGGACTTTGAGAATAAAGGATTAAAAAAAGACACTGCCTCTACCTTTAGGAGTGTAAGTATGCACATAGTGTATATGTAAGAAATTATTAACAAGGCAATTCAAATCAAGGTAGGGGCTACATGAATGACATACACATTCCATGGATGAATTCTGATATTTTACTTATTTTTTTGAAATTTTTAATGTTTTTTAAAATTTATTGTTGCGAGAGAGAGAGCGAGCGAGCATGAGAGCGAGCACACACAAGTGGGGGGAGGGGGCCAGGGGGTCAGAGAGAAGAGGGAGACACAGACTCCAAAGCAGGCTCCAGGCTCTGAGCATCAGCACAGAGCCTGATACTGGGCTCCAACTCACAAACTATGAGGTCATGACCTGAACTGGAGTCGGATGCTTAACTGACTGAGCCACCCAGATGCCCCTTTACTCAATGTTTTGAGTAGAAATCTTTGATAGTCTTTAAAGACAGATGGCCATATTTACAGGTGTATCCTGAGGACCTACAATATTGCCTGCCAGACATAGTGCTCAGTAAATGATTTTTGAATGAATGAATGGAAAGTATGCCTTCTTTTAAATTCATGTTGGCAATCTTCAGTTTAGCTCTTGTTGCATTTGGCTCTTCTGCCCATTGGTGGTAGCCTAATGGAGAGTAAATGAAGGTTTAGTTAGCATCTCATGCAGGTGTTTAATGCCTGCAACCCTGTAAGACAGTGATGGTACTCCCATTTTACAGGTAGAAATGGGTTGTCGAAGAGGTAAAGTGGCCTGTAGAAGACCAAATAGGTAATAAGTAAAAAGTAGATTTAATATTTAGATCTAGTTCTTTCTTCTCCACTTGTATGTTTTATGGTCTCATCTGTATTTATCACTACTTTTTGTTGCAGTTCAATCAGTAGTTTCCACAAATATCTGAAAAGGAAAGAAGGGAGCTATTGTACAGTCAGGAAATACTCTGCATACTGTGTATAGACAGATTTTTACTAGACAACTGGAGTTGTGCCTAGGGTTGCGTTGGGACAGAAAGTGGGAAGAGTAGCCTGTGGGGATGTGAAATATAGGATAGCGATTTTCAGTAATTGTTTGCTACCTGATTTCAGGGTGTGGTTGTAGGAAGAGTAGCAGACATGTTGATCAGAGATCATTTTGCAATATTGTAAAGATGACTTGGGGGGGAAAAATCCCTGCAGAGTAAGTCTAGGGCACTGTGGTCGTCTGCAGTAGAGGTGTACTTGTGCTGCCATCCTTCCCCTTGGTGATATTTATCAGTATGTCCATTTTTTAATTTTCTTTTTTAAAAAATTGTTTACTTGGGGTGCCTGGGTGGCTCAGTCGGTTGAGCATCTGACTTCGGCTCAGGTCATTATCTCACACAGTTCATGAGTTTGAGCCCCCTGTAGGGCTCTGTGCCGACAGCTCAGAGCCTGGAGCCTGCTTCCGATTCTATGTGTCCCTCTATCTCTGCCCCTCCCCTGCTCATGATCTGTCTCTTAAAAATAAATGTTAAAAAAAATAAAAAATGTTTACTTATTTACTTTTGAGAGAGAAAGAGCATGCACATGAGAGCAAGCAAGGGGCAGAGAGGGAGAGAGAGAATGCCAAGCAGGCTCTACACTGTCGGCACAGAGCCCAACACTGGTCTTGAAGTCACAAACCATGAGATCTTGACCTGAGCCAAAGTTGAATGCTCAAACCATGGAACCACCCAGGCGGCCCGTACATTTGGAGAATCTATTTTGGGGGTATTTAAATGTTTTATGTTTTATATTTAAAGTGTAAAAATGTTTCATGCTTTAAAACTTCTTGAAAAGACATTATGTGACATATTTATAAATGATGATACATGCTAGTGAATTAAACACATTTAGCGTATTAGTGTTTGTATTCTAGGACCCAAATTAGGATCTCTGAACCATGGGTGCTTCACATAACCGTAAAATGATGTTCTCTGATCTTGTGAGATAAGAACGTGGAGGTCATTCAACCTAACTTTTGGTAGTGAGGCTTGCTAACTGCTTTGTTTTTGCATTCAATCAATCAATATTTATGATGCACCTTACATTAAAATTAAGTGCATTGTGGGCATGCATTTTTGTCTCTTTGGTTCACTGTTATAAGGCTGCCATATTGCAAAAAGTCAAGGAGGCACCATTCATGCTACAGTCTATGTGCATGGTGACCCCTGGAGTTGTGCAGTGCAGTCTTTTTTATGTCATATGTTGTGGTTAACTTCCTTATACAGTATCCCTTGAGGACTTGGTGTAGGAATTTCTTTGAGATACCCAGGAGTGGAATAGAATATACATGTACTGAAATATCACTTCAGATTTGCTGCTCTAGTCTTTTCTTCTAGGAGTAGTTTATAAGGGTTCCTATATCCCCAGGCCCCTACCAGTATTTAGCAATTACCTAGGTTTTTAATTGCTTTTCTTTGATTACTAATTTTATGAATAACTCTTCATATTTTTTGATTTCTTTATCTCTAAAATGCTTTTAATATTTATGCCCATTTTTCTGCTTTCTACTGAAGTTAACTTTTGTTTTGCTTTTTATTTATTTATTTATTATTATAGTTTATTGTCAAGTTGGTTTCCATATAACACCTAGTGCTCATCCCCAGAAGTGCCCTCCTCCATGCCCATCACCCATTTTCCCTTCTCCCACCCCCTCATTAACCCTCAGTTTGTTCTCAGTATTTAAGAGTCTTTTATGGTTTGCCTCCCTCTCCTTAACTGTTTTTTTCCCCTTCCCCTCTCTTATGGTCCTCTGTTAAGTTTCTCCTGTTCCACATATGAGTGCAAACATATGGTATTTGTCTTTCTCTGCCTGACTTATTTCATTCAGCATAACACCCTCGAGTTCCATCCATGTTGCTACAAATGGCCAGATTTCCTTCTTTCTTATTGCCATGTAGTATTCCATTGTACACATGAATTTAACTTTTCTTGTTTTCCAAAAGTATCAGTGATCAGTGGCTTTTAAGCTTCTTTGTATCATAGTAAGAGATACTGTTTACATTATGACCCTTTTCACACCCTTAATTTTTCCTATGTAGGTCTTTGATTTTTATCATTGTAGACAACCTATCCTTTATAGTGCTACTTGCTAATATGCTAAGTTCTTGTATATGTTCTGCTCTAGTATCTCTATTCTTTTTCTTGTTTTGTTTTGTTTGTTTGTTTGTTTTTTGTTTGTTTTTTAAGTATTTTTATTTACTTCTAGGAGAGAGAGAGACAGCGTGAGCAGGGGAGGGTCAGAGAGAGAGGGAGACACAGACTCCGAAATAGGCTCCAGGCTCTGAGCTGGCAGTCAGCACAGAGCCCGACGCGGGGCTCAAACCCACGAACCGCGAGATCATGACCTAAGCGAAAGTTGGACGCTCAACCGACTAAGCCACCCAGGAGCCCCTGGCCTGTTTGTTTCTGTGTCAGTCCCATACTGTTTTTTTTTTTTTACCTGTGGTTTAGGAGTATATCTTAATATTCTAAAAGACAAGTTCCTTCTCTTTGTTACTTTCGACCAACTGAGCCACCCAAGTGCCCCTCTCTTTGTTATTTTCAAAGTTGACTTAGATTTTCAAGGATCTTCATTCTTTTCATAAGCATTTCCAGTTAAGATTATGGAATTCCTCAAAACATCCAGCTAGAATTTTAATTAGAAAATTACTGGAATTTCAAGAGTAATTTACAGAGAATTGACACCTTTGTAATAAGTCCAAGAGCAAGGAACATCACTCACATAACCTAGTCTGTATATTTCTTTTGTGGAATTAGATGCTTTTCTTGTGACCTAATATGCTGTCAGTTTTGGTAAATGTTCTTTGCTGAAGAAAAATGCATATTTTCTGTTTGGTGTAGAAAAATATATATATGATGGAAACATTAGGAGATAGGAAATATTACAGTGTGGATACTCAAATCTCTTGTCCCGTGTTAAGATTCAACCTAACTTTTTTGTTCAAATTCTGGTGTGTATATATGTGTGTGTGTGTGTATGCATACATATGTGTGTACAGATACATATGTATATATATGTGTGTGAGTACATATGTGTACGAATATATGTGTGTATGTATATACATACATATATATGTAAGCTTTTTAAATTTTGAGACAGTGAGAGTGAGAGCACGTGTGCTTGTGTGCAGTGTAGAGCCCAATGCAGGGCCCAAACCCATGAACCACAGGACCATGACCTGAGCCGAAACCAAGAGTCAGACACCCAACTGACTGTGAGCCACCCAGGTATCCCTATGTGTGTATGTATGTGTGTGTGTGTGTATGTGTGTGTGTATTTTAATTTTTTAAGTTTATTTATTTGAGAGAGACATAGAGTGCAAGTGGGGGAGGAGCTGGGGGAGGGGAGAGAGAGAGAGAGAGAGAGAGAGAGAGAGAGAGAGAGAGAGAGA
>NW_024080770.1:2762530-2938014 GCF_003009895.1 Hyaena hyaena
TGGGGCTTGAACTCATGACCTCAAGATCAAGGGTTGCATGCTCCACTGACTGAGCTAGCCAGGTGCCCCTCCTGATTTTTAAAAATTTATTTATTTATTTATTTAAAATGTTTACTTACTGAGTTTTGGGGGGGCGGGGAGAGAGAGAGAGAGCGCTGAGCGAGAGAAAGCAAGAAAGTGCGTGCAGGGCGTATAGGAGGATTAGGAGGAACTTGACGGAGGACCAAGGGGGAGAAGAAGGGCAGAAATGGTGGGGGAAAGGGAGAGAGGCAAACCATGAGAGACTCTTGAATGCTGACAAAAACTGAGGACTGATGGATGTGGGGGGGAGGGGGGGATGGGCATGAAGGAGGGCACTTTGGGGATGAGCACTGAGTGTTATGTAGAAACTAATTTGACAATAAAATATTTAAAAAAAAAAAAAAAAAAAAAAAAAAAGAAAGTGCGTGCAGGGGAGGGGCAGAGAGAAAGGGACCCCAAGCAGGCTCTGCACTGTCAGCGCATAAGATTGTGACCTGAGGCGAAGTAAAGATCATGACCTGAGGAGAATTAACTGACTGAGCCCCATCTCTTCTGATGATTTAAAAAAATTTTTAAAAATGTTTTCATTTATTTCTGAGAGAGAGAAGACAACGAGGATAGCGGAGGGTCAGAGAGAGAAGGAGAAACAGAATCCGAAACAGGCTCCAGGCTCTGAGCTGGCTGTCAGCACAGAGCCCAACGTAGGGCTCGAACCCACAAACCGTGAGATCATGACCTGAGCCAAAGTTGCATGCTTAACCGACTGAGCCACCCAATTGCCCCTCTTCTGTTGATTTTAAAGTTAAATATTCTGTGTTTATATGTGTGTATGTGTGTATGTGTTATTGCTTATAAAACCTAAATTTCTGTTCATTGAGTTCTGTTTTTTTTCTTTAAAGCCACATACTATTTAACATATTCTTATAATGTTCCACCTTCCTTCCTATGCTGTATTGTCTAGAATTTTGGTTCTGATATTTTTATGGATTAAATACTTTGTCTTTTTCTTTAATTTGGAATTTTTTCCCCAGTAACAAAAACTTTTTCAAAACTACCAATTTGATTACCTTTTTTCCTGTGTTTTTTTTTTTGTTTGTTTGTTTGTTTTTTTTAAGTAGTCTCCACACCCAGTGTGGAGTCCATTTGTGGGGCTTGAACTACAACCTTGAGATCAAGACCTGAGCTAAGATCAAGATTTGGTCATTTAACTGACTGAGCCACCCAGGTGCCCCTGATTATCTTACTTTTTAGTCTCTTCTTCTTCTTTATTTCTCTTGTTCAAGTGTACTTCCTCCAAGAATATTTTCAGTTTGGAACTTTTTATGACAAACTTTCTGAGGCATTACATGGCTGAAAATATTTTCATTATGTTCTTTTACTTTAAAAAATTGGCTGGAGGGGCACCTGGGTGGCTCAGTCGGTTAAGTGACCGGCTTGGGCTCAGGTCATAATCTCATGGTTCATGGGTTCGAGCCCCACATCAGGCTCTGTGCTGATAGCTCAGAGCCTGAAGCCTGCTCCGGATTCTGTTTCTCACTCTTCTCTCTGCCCCTCCCCTGCTTGTACTCTGTCTCTCAAAAATAAATAAACATTTAAAAAAAAATTGGCTGGATGTAAAATTATATGTCTAATACTTAAAGAATATGACTTTATTGTCATCTTGTATCTAATATTACTTTTCAAGTTTGATAGTGGTCTGATTCTTTTTCTTTTGTAGGTATTCTTTCTCTTTTGAAGGTTATAGGGTTTTGTTTTGTTTTGTTTTGTTTTTTTCTTTGGTCTTTGTTCATACATTTTGCTAATTTTAGGCTTGGGTTGTTCCTTTACCCTTTTTTGGCAGTCTTAGCTCTTGTAGTTTGTGGTCTTTCATCTTTTTTAGATTGAGGTCAGTTTATCATGTCATTTTATTTTATTTTATGTTAATTAGTTTATTTTTAAGTAATTTCTACACCCAATGTGGGGCCTCAACTCATGACCCCAAGATCATGTGTTCATGTTCTTTTGAGCCCCCCAATTTATCATTTCTTAATGATAATTTAAAATAATCATTTCTTCAAATAATACTAATCTCTCAGGTCATCTGAGTGGCCCAGTTGGTTGAGTGTCTGACTCTTGGTTTCAGCTTAGGTCATAATCTCATAGAGTTTCTATGAGATTCGAGCCTAGTGGGACTCTGTGCTGACAGACCGGAGCCTGCTTGGGATTCTCTCTCCCTCTATCCCTTTCCTGCTCACATGTGTGCACCCACTCTCTTCTCTCTCTCTCTCTCTCTCTCAAAATAAATAAATAAACTTTAAAACAAATGTTACTGCTCTCTTCATTCTTTTGGAACTCATAACATTCAGATGTTGACATCTAGAAAAATTTTGTCTCTAAATTGATAATTTTTCATTTTTGATGGTATGTTGGAGAAATTTACTGATAGTTACTTGAGTAAACAGGACACTGCCAGTCACTTGAGTTATTTGGTTTTCTTTTGATTGACCCCTGTTGCCTATGTGTGAAGTGCCCATTTGTTGGGATAAAGCCTTGAAGTTGCTTGATAAAAGTTCATTTCCTTTACAATTTACTAACACTCTTTAACTAGAGCATACTTGAATGCTCACACTTCAGGTGAGTGTTGTGGTTGTATACATGATTGTGCAAGTTAAGGGATAGCTACTTTTAAAAAACCAAACCCCATTGCAGAGCTATACTTCCTTTTTAATCAATGATACCTTATAAAAGTCTTAAATGTATGTATAGAAACAGGTGAAGCTTCATCAACAGGTGTGCACAGATGAGGTAGTGGCACAAATTCATGAGCTGGTGGGTGGATTCTAGGTTAAAAATTTGAAAATACTTTAAAATTTAGAATTTTAACTAAAACTTTTAAACGTTTTTTATTTTTATTTTTGAGAGAGAGAGAGAGAGAGAGAGACAGAGCATGAGTGGGGGAGGGGCAGAGGGAGAGGGAGACATAAAATCTGAAGCAGGCTTCAGGCTCTGAGCTCTCAGCACAGAGCCTGATGCAGGGCTTGAACTCAGAAACTGCAAGATCATGAGCTGAACTCAAGTTGGACACTTAACAAACTGAGCCACCCAGGAGACCCTAGTATTTTAATTTAAATATTTTAGTTTTTCCTGTTCGAATTCAGCCTCCAAATTTATTAGATGGAAGATTTGAAGGGAAGTGATAGTTGCTCAAGGGCATGCAATTACTCAGAAGCCACATTTCAACCAAAAATGGATATATATATATATATATATATATTTTTTGTAATCTCTACACCCAACTTGGGGCTCAAACTCATGACCCTCAGCTCAAGAGTCTCCTACATTTCTGACTGAACCAGGCACGCACTCCAGGAAATTTTGAAAAATTCTTTAATATTTTTAATTGGGTAACACAGTATACCAGAAAGACACTGAACAGAAAAGGTACACAAGACTTATGACCTTGGATATTTGGCAAAATATTTTATTTTTATTTAAAAATATGAAATAAAATATTATAAATATTTCAAACAATAAGTACACAGAAAATAATAAAAAACTTTCCCCTGCTCCCTTAATTCCTCCAGTTTGTTCTTTCTAGGGATAACCACTGTTAAAGTTTGTTAACATCTTTCCAGACCATTGCATATGTGTTTATGGGTAATTTATATATTTTAAATAAATGGAATTATAATCTGTATGCTATTTATGATAGTAAACTATGTATCACGTATATTTTTGCATATCAGTTCTTTTTGATTTTCTAATATTTTGTTGTGTCATTATAGCATCACTTCTGTAACTGTTCCCTGTTAGTACACAAATTGTCTCCATGTTTTTGTTCTTTAAAAAAAATTTTTTTATGTTTGTTTGTTTTTGAGAGGGACAGTGGGGAGGGGCAGAAAGAGAGGGAGACAGATGATCCAAAGCAGGCTCTGCACTGACAGCACAGAGGCTAATGTGGGGCTCATACTCACTAACCGTGAGATCGTGACCTGACCTGAGGCCTCAGGCTTAACGGACTGAGCTATCCATGTGCCCCTGCATGTTTTTAGTACTATAAGAAATGTAGCAGAAAATTCCTTTTTTTTTTTTTTTTAGATAAAGTGGAATTACTGGGTTGAAGGTCTATGTATTTTAAATTGTTTAGGTTTTTCCAGATTGTCCCCTAAACAGGCTAAAATCAATATGTACACCACTCCCCAAATACTCTCAACACTATTCTTACATAACTTTTACTGGCAAATTTAGGGAGTTAGGCTTTAACTTTCATGAAGGGCAGAGACTATCTCATCATCAATTTTGTTTGTGAAAGGAACAAGTCACTAGAGAATTTAATAAGCTTATAGAATTATATTAATCCTAGAAAGCCAAGCAAGTATCTTTACTTCATACTATATCCACTGTCAGGCTGTAGGTTTAATATTTGTTACTTCTACTACCTCACCTTGTTCTTCTAAATAGTCTTATGAGGTAAATGGTAGTTTTTAATTACACTGGTAGTGCTACAATGTAAGACTGGCCCTGTCCAATATTTAAATTTTGTGGCATTTTCCTGTACCTATGTCTCTTTCTCATTTTAAATAATATTTTCAGATTAAAAATTATTTTCCAGGAAGAAAAATGCATTATAACTTAAAATAGATTGTTTTTGTTTTTTTACAGTTCCTGTGCTCACTTTTATGTATTTTGTCTGTATATTCTTTCACATATTTATTCTTGTTTAGAAATGTTAAACTACTAAGCCATTGCTTTTGGAATGTTTGAGGAAAATGTAGGACCTTTTTGTGTGCCTGAAGTTTGAGGACTTTGTAGAATAGTATTGGCCCTAAGGAAATAAACAGCAGTGTGAGTTTTGTTTTCTGCAGTCATGGTAACTGGTGAAAGAAAAAGAAATTGAACGCACTTCTAAGCTTTCTCATGAAAGCAGGAGTACTTATTCTTAAAAAAGGTAGGAAAAAAGACTGTCTTACAAAGGAAACTGGAAAAGATTGACTGCACTCATACATTTTTTAATCTAACCTAGGTGATAATGTTCTTATTTTGTTTATGTTTTTTCTCTTTGAGAATCTTTTTCTCATCAAGTATCTTACTCTTTAAAATTTTATTTTATTCTTTTCTGTTTTTGCAAGAAACTAGGTCATCTTTATCTTTTTATTTTTATTATTATTTTTTAAATTTAAGTAGACTTCATGCCCAGCTTAGAGTCCTGGGGTGGGGTGCTTGAAGGGCCTTGAAATCAAGACCTGAGTTGAGGTCAATAGTTGGATGCTTACCAGACTGAGCTACCCAGGTCATCCGATCTTTTTTAAAAATAAAATTCTTGGGATGTCTAGGAGGCACAATTGGTTAAGCAACTGACTGCAGCTCAGGTCATAATCTCAGACATGGTTCTTGAGTTTGAGCCCCACGTTGGGCTCTGTACTGACAGTGCGGAGCCTACTTGGGATTCTCTCTCTCTCCCTCTCTCTCTGCCCCTACCCAACTCATGCATTCTCTCTCTCAAAAGTACATAAATAAACTTAAAAAACAAAAGAAAAAGAAAAGAAAATTCTTGGGGTACCCGGCTGACTCAGTTGGTAGAACATGTGACTCTTGATCTTGGGGTCAAGAGTTTGACCCTATGTTGGGAGTAGAATACACTTGAGAAAAAAAATAAAGGGGGTATTTAAATAAAAATCTTACCTGACTTCTTTGACTTTATTACCTCTTTAACTATTGCCTCTTCTTTCTTCACAGTGACACTTAAAAGAATAGCTCTGTAGTTATCCCCTGTACTTTCTCACCACGTACTTAGTTCTTTACCTGGTGATTTCCACCCTGCATTTCACAGAAGTTGTCCTGTCAGAAGTTATGGCAACCTTTTTTCCCCATGTTTTTTAATTTTTAAAATTTATTTTTATTTTTTTAAAAAATTTTTATAGTTCATTTATTTTTGAGGCAGAGACAGAGCATGAGCAGGGGAGGGTCAGAGAAAGAGGGAGACATGGAATCCAAAACAGGCTCCAGGCTCTGAGCTGCCAGCATAGAACCCGACGTGGGGCTCGAACCCATGAACTGTGAGATCATGACCTGAGCCGAAGTCGGATGCGTAACTGACTGAGCCACCCAGGCACCCCTCATGTTTTTTTATTTTGAGAGAGAGAGCACATGTGCATTTGGGAACACAGGAGGGACAGAGAAGGAGGGAGAGAGAATCCCAAGCAGGTTCTGCATTGTCTGTACTGAGCCCGAAGTGAGGCTCCATCTCACAAACCATTAGATCATGATGTCTTGAGCTGAAATCAAGAGTCAACACACTTAACCAGCTGAGCCACCCAGGTGCCTCTATAGTGACTTTCTAACTACCAAACCACATTTTTATCAGCTTTTCTTCCATTCAGTTGTTTTGGAACAAACTTCTCCCATGTTTTTTATGTTTATTTTTTTATTTTAGAGAGAGAGAAAGTATGAGCAGGGGAGAGAGATAGAGAGGGAGAGAGAGGAGAATTGCAAGCAGGCTTCAGAAGTTTCAGCGTGGAGCTAGATCCCACAAACCTGGGATCATGACCTGAGGTAAAATCAGGATTGGCCACTCAACTGACTAAGCCACCCAGTTGCTCCCCTGCTCTCCTGTTTTAGTAAGAGACTATATTTTTCTCTAATTTGTACAAGATCCTCTCTGCTCATTGCTTGAATATAAGCATTTTTTAAGATTTTTACTTTTGCCCTCTGATTTTTTTCATTCTGTATATTATCTGCGATCCTTTTATTGCCATTTCACATCCATCCCCTGGTCCTCACCTCACTCTGTCTTAGAGCTGCATTTCCCACAGCCTGAGAGACCTCTCCCTAGATTTCTGGCTAGAATTCTAAACTTAACTTTTGAAATTAGAGGTCAGCATTATACTTCTTCCTTTAACATCTGTCCTCTGGCTTCTCCCCACACTCACTAAAAAATGTAACAACTACTTTTTTTTAAAGAAGATTTTTTAAATTAATTTTTTAATGTTTATTATTGAGACAGAAACACAGCATGAGTGGGGGAGGGGCAGAGAAAGAGGGAGACACAGAATCTGTAGCAGGCTCCAGACTCTGAGCTGTCAACACAGAGCCTGATGTGGGGCTCAAACCCATGAACCGTGAGATCACGACTGAGCCAAAGTCTGACGTTCAATGGACTGAGCCACCCAGGTGCCCCTGTAACAACCACTTTTTACTAACCTGCAGTTACATTGTGTTTATTTGAATACCAGTGTCACTAATTTCTCAGTTACTCTGCTTTCTGGAATCAATTTATTTTCTGCTTTCACAATTCTACATGAGGCCATCATCAAGGCTCAAATTAATCTCATGGTCTGCTAATTCACTAATTTCCTTGACTGTCTCATTTTTTTAATGCTATACTTGGATATATTCTTTTTGTCTTTACATTAAAATGCTAGGTTCTTTACTTCTGACAAATTCTGATCTGGTTAGAAAGTCTTCCCTAAAAAAGTAGAGCAGCATAAGCCCTCTTCTTCTTTATTATTCTCAAGTTCTTTTGCCTAGTTTTAGGAGATTTGTGGTAGAATAGTTGCCAGTATTTATAGTAGCTGATGAGCACAGCTTAAGAGCCTCTAAGACTCAAGGAGAAAATGATTTTTGCTAACTGTAAAAATTTAACTCTTTTTAGGGTTAGAATTCCCACTTAGGTGGGAATGACTTTATCTTTTAATTCTACTTTTATTTTCTGGCACTTACTATTATACTTCTCTTGGAAGTTATCTCATCTTTGAATCATATTCCCCTGACCATTGCATGTTACTATGTTTTTACAAAACAAGGTTCACATCATTTATATCTTTGTTCATATCTGGGGCGCCTGGGTGGCTTAGTCTGTTAAGCATCTGGCTTTCGCTTAGGTCATGATCTCGCGGTTCGTGGGTTCGAGCCCCGCGTCGGGCTCTGTGCTGACTGCCAGCTCAGAGCCTGGAGCCTGTTTCAGAGTCTGTCACTCCCTCTCTCTCTGACCCTCCCCTGCTCACGCTGTCTCTCTCTCTCTCCTAGAAATAAATAAAACATTAAAAAAAATTTTATATCTTTGTTCATATCTACTGGCAGTTACCATTTTTTGTTTTTGCTTTCAGAGAATTGTATACTTCTATTGTAGAACTCACTATAATATGCCATATATCATCATTGTGACTGTCAACTCAGTAGGTTTTGTATTGAGTTCAAATATGTCTTAATCTTCTTTTTACTGTTGTCCTCCAAGTCTTATGTACGCAGTAGAGTCCTCCATAAATGTTTGTTAAATGAAATTATTCTCTTAGTCTGAAAGATGCCTTTCTTACTCATGGATTGTAATCACTCTGACACACATTGCTAAATGACTGTGGGTAGGTTGCATAATCTCTCTTAAGTATCTTTGTCCCGAAACTGGCAACGCCTTTCCTCAAAGGGTTAGATTATAATTAACTAGTAAAACGCTTTGAAGATGAAAAAGTTAAAGTTGAGCATTATGATCATCTTATTAAAGGTGAACTGTTAGTATCATCAGGTTTGCAGGTAAAAGCTTTCCCAGAGCTTGAAGTCAATTAAATGGTGAAGTAATTATTTTGTATGTATTTGCATTTTGGTTATTTGCTTTGCTTAAATCCCTAGATTTTTTTGGGAGGGAAGGAGCTTTTTGTAATGTTAGTTAGAGAGAAGTCAAGATTGAAACCCTGCCACGATAAGAAAAATACAGTAGAATAGTGCAGCAGTTAGAATTACTTGCCTCATATACTTAAACTGTATTATATGGGTGAAATCCTTAAACTTTTGGATACTAAGAATCATTTGGAGGCCCTCATTAAAAATATTCCAACTCCAGAGATTCTAGTTTAGCAGGTTATATTTCTTTGATGAGAAATCAGGTGATTTCTGATTCAGTTAGTGTGTGCATAATGCTTTGAGAGACTCTCCTGAATGGGGCTGAAAAAACTAGTAGAATATGAGAGAATGGCCAATAAATAAACCTACAAACTCATTTAAATTGATATTCAAAGAGTTATGTAGTAACCCAAATTACTTAAAAAAATGACTAGACTTCAAATATTTTACTGTGTTGTCTTTAATTCAGTAAGTGTGTAGTACTTATTCTCAGAGTATGTTTGTAAAACTTCAGGACCTATAGATATTCCATGAAAAAAGAGTTCCATCAGGTAAGTTTGTGAAATGTTATATACTGTCCTCCATACTTAGAGGTTTATGGTGCATATTAACATATTAAATAAGACCCTTAGAAGTCCTACAGGGAAGGACCTTGAACCTCATTGTTTCCAAACTTATTTGACTCTGAACCTTCCTTTTTTCTCCTAATAATTCCTATTAATAATTTACTGAATGAACTTTGGGTAATCTTGAGCTTTTCCCCCCTCTTGGTATGGTGTGCAATTAAAAAGAAATGAAGTATTTTTTTTGTAAGTGAGAACTTAAAATCTTGCTAGAATCTCAAGACTTAGAATATGACATTTTAAAGATGGTAAACATATTATACTAAGTTGAATATAACCAAATGCCAAAATATATAATAGAGTTGCAGCCTGTAGAGGGAAAAGGTCAATTTATATTAGATCCTTCAGGTAAGATTTTCAGGAAAAGTTTTTTTGTTTTTTTTTTTAAAGTTAGTGCTGCTCACTGTGGGGCTTGAACTGAGAATTCTGAGGTCAAGGGTTGCATACCAACTGAGCCAGCTAGGCGCCCAGAAAAAGTTGGGTGAGTGATGGGATTTGATTAGGAGGAATAATGCTGGCTTGGACTATCTAAATTGATGAAGTAGTTCACAGGCATCTGTTCCGTTTCTGTATTCACAGACATGCCTTAGGTTAGAACACATGACGTGGCTTTCTCAGTGAGTACTAGATGAGTATGTTATATAATAATGCTTTTCAGACACTAATGTGCGCAAGAATCACTTGGGGGTCTTTAAAAAAATTTTTAATGTTTTATTTATTTCTGAGAGAGAGACAGCATGAGCAGGGGAGGGTCAGAAAGAGGGAGGCACAGAATCTGAAACAGGCTCCAGGCTCTGAGCTAGCTGTCAGCACAGAGCCCAATGCAGAGCTCGAACCCATGAACCATGAGATCATGACCTGAACCAAAGTCGGACACTCAACCGACTGAGCCACCCAGGTGCCCCATCACCTGGGGAATCTTGTAAAAAAAAAAAAAAAAAAAAAATGTTTCTGATTGTTTAGGTCTGGGGTGGAGCATATGTGTCGTGAGAAATGTAGACACTAATTAGGTCTTGAATGAGTAGTTGAGTTAGATGACCTTTAAGACATGCTTTAACCTTAGTATTTTTCTAAATATCTAAGGGTAGAGTATTTGAGATAGTAGTAAGAGTTGTATTTTAGGAATGGCAGGACCTAATTTTTTTTTCTTCCGTCTTTTTTTAGTCATGTGACTTTGGGCTAGTTAGTTAATTTACTCTGGAAAGGATGGGATTGGAGATGGCAAGAGCCTGAGGAAGTGAAATAGTACAATTTTAAAAAGCACTCATTTGTTAAGTACAGTAAGCATGTTTATTGATAAGGTACTATTACATGATTGAATTGCATTTTTTTTTTTTTTTTTTTTGTTGAATTGCATTTTAAATCGTTTTTCCCCCTTTACTAAGGATAGTTTGGAAGTAGCTGAACAGGTTTTCTTGGTAATTTTAGTAAGTGGTATTGGATGTTACACAACTAATATATTTATTTTCCTTAATGATGGACACTCTGATTGAATATCTGGTTGCTTTTCCCTTTGTGTCTTTCAGTATGAGTGTAGCCTTGTGGCTTGCTTATTTATTTATATATTTATTTATTTATTATTTTCAGAGCAAGAACACAAGTTGGGAAGAGGGGCAGAGAGAGAGATGGAATCTTAAGCAGACTCCATACTCTGCATGGAGCTGGACGTGGGGGCTCAATCCCATGACTCTGGGTTCATGATCTGAGCTGAAATCAGGAGTTGGATGCTCAATTGACTGAGCCACCCAGGTGCCCCTGGTCTTGTGGCTTTAAAACTAGCTCATGGCAAATTGTAGCACAGCACAAAATTAGAAACTGGTCTTTTTGTGAACAAATTTTTAGTAAAGTAGTCTCGGTGCACAACGTGGGGCTTGAACTTATGACCCTAAGATCAAGAATCACATGCTCTATTGGCTGAGCCGCCCAGGTGCCCCTATTACAAATATTTCTTTCTCTTTTTCTTTTTTCTTTCTTTGTTTGAGCTTTTATTTATTTATTTTGAGGGTAGGGGAGGAAAAGAGAATCCTAAGCAGGCTTTGCACTACATTTCTTAAGTTTGTTTGTTAGGTGACATTTTGACTTGTTATTTGTGTAATGTAGTTGTCTTGCTTTGGGAAAATATGATTTAAAAATGCATTTATGAAATAAATAGTTCTTATAGTTTTTTCTTAAATTTATGGCATAAAAGGAAATAATATATATGGTAGCATATTGAAAATGGTAATATATACCTTTGAAATACAGATCTATAATGTCAAGTAATAAAACATTAGCATACAAATTAAATCTTCTCTAAAGGGAAGGTTAATCTTCCCTCCACTCTTAATCCATTTGCCCAGTATCTTGGGAGTTGAGTGGTGAAGAAGAGAGCTACTGTGCAGATACTGACCTTCCTGTAGTCAGAGGATATGTGGCTAGGGAGGGAATAATGGAAGTGTGATAGGTGGACATCTCTGGTTGAGAAATTGATTATATTAAGCAAATTAATTGAAAGAGCAAATAAATAAAAGTATTGAAGATAATGGAAGCCAGGTTTCTCCCTGAGAAGAGCTTACAAATGTAAAAGGGGAAAGTCTAGAAAGAAACTTAAGATGTGAACTTAGAGTTTGAAGCCTTGGTGTATATGCATATGTTATTATTTATGCACAGATGAAGAAAAAGGTATAGATGTGTGTATTTATATGTATGTGTGTGTGTGTATATATATATATATATATATATATATATATATAGTCATATATTTCCTACTCTTTGCTGAGAGGACTCAGTAGCTATGAAACCCTAGTAACAATGAGCACACCTAATGCCCAGATCTTGGTTTCTAAATTCTGTCCATGACTAAAAGGAGTCAGGGCCTCTTGGAGAATGGCTAATTTTAGAGTCAGGGAGGGAATTGTAAGATGAATTTAGAGATGTATTTTGTGTCAGAAAGCAAGGAAGTATTCAAATGATGGGGACATGTCAAAAAGGTACAGGAACCACTTTCAAAGGGCCCTTGATTGCCAAAATCTTGTGTAATTTGAGCAACAAAATAGGATAATGGATTTTAATCTATAGTATAAAGTAAGAATCCATGAGTCTACACTGATAAAGTTAATGAGTAAATGAATTCTGACAAGGGGATGGAGGGAAAGCTCTTTAAAGTAGAATGCCAACTAAAAAATGTAGAAGGAATGATGGGATTAGGTAATCACCATCACAATGGTATTAGATCAAAGCAAAAATTGTCAATGGATACTAATGGCTGGTGGATGGTGAAAGTTTGATGAGGAACAGAATATTGGTGAATTATCAGAATAATTCCACATTGAGTCTAATCAAACACAAAGGGAAAAGTAGTGAGTTTATTGAGGAGAAACCTGGCAAATACCAAATTGACCAAGTGATGAAAGTTACACATAATGATGGGTAAGTAAAGTATGCACAGTATCATTTGTATATATTCTTTCCAAGAATGTGAGTATTAGGAGCATCAGATCCAGATTGAGGGTCATCCTAGAGAACTAAAGGCCTGTACGCTTTACAGTAAAGGGCATGAAAGACGGGGGAAGGCCTAGCGAACGATTCCAGATTGAGGGAGACTTAGGAGATCTGAGAACTAAATGCAGTATATGTTCGTGGATAGGATCCTGTATCTGGTTCAAGTTTGAATGTGTTTGTGGATTGGCTCTGCATTGTATCAGTGTCTTGATGATTACAGGTTTGTAATAGGTCTTGAACTCCGGGAGTGTGATGACTCCAGCTTAGGTTTTCATTTTCAAGATTGCTTTGATGATCCGGGGTCTTTTCTGTTTCCATACAGATTTTAGGATTATTTGTTCTAGCTCTGTGAGGAATGCTGGTGTTATTTTGATAGATATTGCATAGATGGCTTTGGGTAGTTGTCGACATTTTAACAATGTTTGTTCTTCCAATCCAGGAGCATGGAATACTTTTCCATTTTTTTGTGTCTTCAATTTCTTTCATAAGCTTTCTGTAGTTTTTTCACCTCTACAGTGTAAAAACTAAGTGTATAGATTTTTCACCCCTTTGGTTATGTTTATTCCTAGGGGAACTATTTTAAAACAAAAACAAGAAACTATATGCTTTTCTGATTATAAATTTAATCTTTCTAACTCCCTTGTTTCTCTATTTACAGATTACTACATTTGCTATACTTGTAGAGAGATTCATTTAGTAAATATTTATTGGTTGAATACTTTGTTAAGAATTTAAGAATTCTATATTTTTAATAGGGATAATAAATACATTTTTAACTGTCTTTCAGAAAGCTGAAGTTGATGGTAGTTTAAGTGATAGCCACGTGTCTCCTCCAGCCAAACGCACTTTGAAACAACCTGATTCTGTTTGCAAAGACAAATCAAAATCACGAAGTACTGGTCAGAGAGAGGAATGGAATATATCAACCGGACAGGCCAGGTGAGAAGTGAGAACTCACCCATTGTTTTTTCATGAATTATTTGATATAATTCAGGGCTCATATCAGTGCTAATTTTCTTAAATTATAAAGCCACTAGTGTCTAGAAATACTTGTAAATTGTTTAAACTTATAATTTTTGTTATGTTTTAATTTTCTCTAAATATGCCATAAAATATATTTGTTTTATAAAAATATATAGTATTTCATAGAAGGCATTATTTTTAAAATAATAAGAATTTGGATAGATCTTGAATATGTATACATATTTATACTGAAACTTTAAAGACATTTGATTAGAATTATATTTTATTTGAAAGTAAAATCTCCCTTTCTAAAATTATTAAATATTACATTTGAATTGATACACCAAAATGAAGTAAAATAAAAACTAATTTTTAAGGAAACCTTTCATTTGGCTGTTTTCAATTTAAATTTACTTTGTGTCTGTTCAGTATGTATCAGGAAAACTTCTTTTTACACACTTACCATCATATGGTAATAACTTGTTGTAGATAGGATAGGCACACACACAGAAAAGATTTAAACTTTGAACTCATAAGTTTTAGCTTCTCTTTTCTCCAGTCTTTGATGTAGAAGTGTTAATGATGTGCGGACTACAAACAAAAGTAAAAGGGAAATCCTTTGGTTTCTTTCCTCCTTCAAGTACCAAAAAATTATTTGATTTTATATGTGTAGGTAAATTCTGGATACTGTTACTCTTTAATGAAAAAAATCTTTGGTGTTTTATAGACTTTCATAGGCAGTATATATTTACTATTGTCTAAAGAGTCTGTATTTCAATATGTTCCAGAAGATGAACCACTTTTTTAATTTGCATTGTCTGGGAGCTAAGTAGGAAAATCTTGAATCATAGCCTGTTGATTTTTTTTTTTTTCTTTTTCTTTTCCCATACTCATTCATCATCTGTGAGATAAAACAGATCCAGGTATTACTAAAATGAGTACTGCCCTTTAATTACACTTACAGACTTGATCTACCTGTTGTAATCTGTATCCTATATTTATTAAATGAGTGAATCAGGCTTCTTTTTCTAGATAAATGTTTCTTTAAAATGTTCTTTTAGTGTTCAAGTTTGACCTTTAACTGTAAGATAATTTTAAGTTTGTGTGTATAGCAGACTAGATTTTCTAATTCTTAGCCACTCCAAAGGCCTTTATGTAAATTTATCTTGATCATGTCTTTTGTTAAAAAAAAAGTTCTCAAAAATTGTTTTGGGGAGAGAATTTTACTTCCATTTAGGTACCTCAGTGTGATACTCCTTTTTTTATTTTATTTTATTTTATTTTTTTTTATTTTTTTTAATACTCCTTTTTTTAAAAAAAATACTAAGTATATCTTGAATAAAAATCTTGAGAAATAATGAATACCAACAGAATTTATTATTCATATTTTGGCAGAAAAGCAATATAAAAAGTTTTTTTTCAGTCAAATTTTCATCTAGAAATGTAAGTGCTACAGTGTTTGAATATTTTGGTGGTTTTTAAAATTTTTTTTCAATGTTTATTATTATTATTATTTTTTTTGATAGAAAGAGACAGAGTGTGAGTGGGAGACAGGCAGAGAAAGAGGGAGACACAGAATCTGAAGCAGGTTCCAGGCTCTGGGCTGTCAGCACAGAGCCTGATGCAGGGCTCAAACTCATGAGCTGTGAGATCATGACCTGAGCTGAAGTCAGACAATCGACTGAGCCACCCAGGTGTCTCTATATTCTATTCAATAGAATTGAATTTTAAGGAAACCTTGTAAATACTTTAGATTTTGAAGTAGTGTAAAAAGGAAAATCAGGATTTATTTGAAGGTTTGTGTTTGTTTTTATGTCCTGAGCCTAAGAATCCTGATTCCTTTATTTTGATAATCTATGGTCTTATGAGCATATAAAGTAAAATTATTAAAGTTCTTTCACAAAAATACTGTGCTACAAATATAATTCATTTGGGGGAAGAGTGAATATAGATAAGAATTAGCATTAACTATGAAAAATAATGAATCCCAAGGGACTTTGTAATGACTACTAAATTTTTTAAAGAAATTACTGTTGATTGGTGAAACATTTATTTATTTATTTATTTATTTATTTATTTAAAATGTTTATTTATTTTGAGAGAGAGAGAGGGAGAGGAGGAGAGCTAGAAAGAGAGGGAGAGAGAGAATCCTAAATAGACTCTCCTGACAGCACAGAGTCAGATACATGACTCGATCCCATAAACTGAGATCTTGACCTGAGCCAAAATTAAAAGTCAGATGCTTCACTGACTGAGCTACCCAGGTGCTTTCAGGAGCTTTCATTTAAACAGTGAACTTACCTAGTTACATTTCAAGTGATTAACTTTTGGAAACTTTGATTCAAGAGAGTTTTTAGGCTTATGTATTATTATATATGCAGGCCAACTCTTAAAATACTAGTATTTTCTCTTTCCATATCCAGATATTTAATATTCTGTATCCTTTTTGTTCATTTTCATCTTTATAAAGAGAAATGGTAATGGAAAAATGACAATAACCTGTGATTGTAAGATAATTGCAGTCACACGCTCTACCCCTGTGATTGTAAGATAATTGGATTGATTGAAGAATAAATTTTTATTTTTACCTTTTAAAACATCTTTCAGGGGCACCTGGGTGGCTTAGTCGGTTAAGCGCCTGACTTCGGCTCAGGTCATGATCTCACGGTTCGTGGGTTCGAGCCCCGCGTCGGGCCCTGTGCTGACAGCTCAGAGCCTGGAGCCTGTTTCAGATTCTGTGTCTCCCTCTCTCTCTGACCCTCCCCTGCTCATGCTGTCTCTCTCTCTCTCTCTCTCTCTCTCTCTCAGAAATAAATAAAACATTAAAAAATTTAAAAAAGAAAACCATCTTTCATTAGCAATGAAGTAAAAGCCAAGTAAGCATTGTCTTCTTCAGAGGGACAAAGGCTTATATTGTGGTTTTTCTCCAGTGATGTTGCTGTTGTTCAGAAAGTTTTAGATTTCTTTTGTAGAATGATTCCAGGGTTAGCATCTTATTTTTTTGAATAATTTAAATATGTAAAATTTCAGTCATTTGGTTTTTGCATATGCTAAAGTTCATTTGGAGCCAAGACTTATAAATAAATAAACTCATCATACTGAGTTAGTATTATGTTGGGTTCAAAGTCAGAGTAGATTTATGAAGTAGTAAAATTGACTTTTCTCTGTCATTTTAAGTGGGTTCTCAAGAATTTCACATGTATAATCTTCCAAGAAAAGACTTGGTAACATACCAATTTTGTTACTTTATAATGTACTTTGTATATAGAGATGCTAAAAATGAAGTACTTTCCAAGAGGTGTAGTGTATTAGTTTTGTTGTTTTCTGGGAAAAAAGGAGGGCTGGAGTTTTTTTGTTTTTGTGTTTTTGACAGTATGTGTACATGTAACAGCTTGAGTTTTTGTGCATATCCTTTAATCATCCGAGCCATGACCTTTATTAGGCAGGAGCATATATAATTAACATTTAATATTTAACATTTAAAATTTAACACAAAGAGTACTGGAGTAATCAAAAACATAATATTTTTGTTAAGAAAATTTGTGCAAACAGGAGTGGGAGATATAGTCATCCACTTATGGAATGAATAAGTCATGGGGATAAAAGGTACACTATAGAGAATATAGTCAATGGTGTTGTAGTAGTGTTGTGTGGTCACCAATGGTTGCTACACTAGTAATGAGCACAGCATAACATATAAACTTGTCCAAACACAATGTTATGCCCCTGAAACTATTATAATATTGTGTATCAAGTATACTTCCATTAAAAGAAAATTTTGTGCAAACCATACAGAAGATAATTATCTATTTACTTTTTTCTGAATGTCCTTTACCTTTTTCTTAATTTTTGAAAATAATAATTGTTGGGCATTTTAGAAATACCTTAGTGAGTTTACATCGACACTTCTTTTATTATGTAGCAATTTAGTTTTTGTTTTCACAAAGTATACTGTGAGTTTTTTAAGTCTTGATGTTTTGATAATCATTTAGGTATCTTCCTACTGAATTAACATTTCTTTTCCTCCACCCAAAGGGGAGAATTGTACAGTGACCATTTCGAGAAATTAGCTAAGTTTTCATTTGTTGGGTTAGAATGTGAAATTAATATAATTGAGAAATTCTTAAATAGTTTTGGTGTTCAAAGACTTTTTTCTTCTTACAGAATATTGTTTGAGTAAATTTGTCTACGTTTTGAATTTTATTTTGTTAACCAAAACCAGTAATAAATGTCTGTAATCATTGCTGCTTGTAATAAATTATAATATCCGTTAAATTTATACTACATGTTAAACTTAAGTTTAACTCTCTCCTTTGGACTTTATGGAGTTGAAGACCGAGTAAGTTCAGTTTGTAATCTGTTATTAAACCTTTTCTTGAAGTAATAAAATGACTCTTAACTAGTATATTTTATTAATTGGTGCATTACCAATCTTAGAGTAAAATAAATGTTGTCTTTACTATTAAAAAAGTAGTATTGTTGATATTTTAAAGATTAAAGTGACTCCACCAGTATTGCGTTTCTTGCTTCTTTAAATGAATGTTGATGTGTTTGCATATTAAATATAATTGTGTTCTAGGTTAACTTCTCAGCCTGGTGCTACATTACCAAACGGACATAGTAGCTTATGTGAGTATTCTGTTATGAAACTGGTTAGTATTGAAATTCTTACTAATGTTGTTAGAGTAAGTGTTAAAGTGGGGTAAAACAGTGATTTACTAGTAAGTTCAGCATACCGTTGGAAATGACTGGATTTCAGTCATAGTGAATACTTAAATAATTGTTAAACATTGAGAAATCAGTACAAAGTAAATAATTTAAATTATTATGATGGATTATAAACAGTTATCAAAATTTTAGATTATTGGAGATAAAAACTGTTTAAGAGGTTATATTAAATTTTTTGTAGTCTTTTAAAAGAATTTTTGATTATTTTTTCTTTTTTTCTTTTTATACTCTATACTTTGAAATATAAATCTCTCTCTTCTTGTAGCCCTTCGAAGCCATCCCCTTCGAGGGGAGAAGAAAGGAGATGGGGACCTTTCTTGTATAAATGGTGACATGGAAGTCAGAAAAAGTTGTCGTTCCAGGAAAAACAGATTTGAAAGCGTGAACCAGAGTTTGTTATTTGATCAGCTAGTAAATAGGTATGAATGCTTATGCTGTAAGCAGTTTCATTTAATTAATTTATTCACTTGATTTTTCAGATTTCAAAATTTCAAAATCAGATTTTAGATTTGAAAAAATCATTTATTTTTAAGCTTGTTTTGTTTCATTTATTTATTTTTAATGTTTTTAAAAATTTATTTTTGAGGCAGAGGCAGAGCATGAGATGGGGAGGAGCAGAGAGACAGAGAGACACAGAATCCGAAGCAGGCTGTCATCAGAGAGCCCGACACAGGGCTTGAACCCACGAACATGAGATCATGACCTGAGCCAAAGTTGGAGGCTTAACCACTGAGCCACCCAGGCGCCCCTAAGCTTGTTATGTTTTAAAAAATAAGCACTGAGTTAGCAATAAATGCCATTATTTTAAAGATTAATTTGAATTAACAGTCGTTAGCAATGATTATCAGTTTCTAGTCATTTTATTAGTTTTAATAGTTTATGTAAATAGCTAAATTTTCTCCTCCTTTTTAAGCTCTTGTTTGTAAATAATATAAAAAATATTTTTTTCTGTTTTAATTGTTCCTTATTTTTTGTTCCTTTATTATTCGTTAATTTGTTTTTGACAATTTTCAAGCAACATTAAGTTCCGTTATTAATATGTAGTAAGTATAGTTTTGCTTAGTCAAGATTTTGAATTAAAGGTTTTCTGAGACTGGGTATATGGGATATAGCTAGTGAATGAGCCTCGCAGATTGCTCAGTTTCTACATGCAATGAAATTTTTCTTCTCAGATGATAAATTATCCTGCTTACACCTTGCAGTGGCCTTGAGAGGGGAGGTCAGTACAATCCCATTTTACAAGAGAAGAAATTATATTCTATAGTGGTAATGTCAAATTTGAGTATTAGTTGTTATTTGTTAAGTACCTAGATCATTATCTGGACACAGAATAAGTACTATATGAATGTGTTTAAAAGGTAAAATATGGTAATGCTAGCCTGCATTTCATGGAGGTCAGTGTTCTCTAATTTTTAAAAATATCTGTTCAGTTAACCTTATGTTGGCTTTAAACCTTTTACTGATTCTTTATCCTAGAAATTTTCTTAACACCATCTTCAAATAAAAAGATTGAATTACTATTTTGTTTTCATTGCCTTGGATCTAGTAGTCAGTTATTTATAGTGGCATTGTGGATTTAAATGTTTGGAGTTATGAGCAAAAGTTCTATTTTGTAATTTAAAAAAGTTTTTAATTAAAAAAATTTTTTAATAGTTTATTGTCAAGTTGGTTTCCATCTAACACCCAGTGCTCATCCCCACAAGTGCACATCACCCCCTTTCCTTCTCCCCCTATTTTGTAAGTTTTAGATATATTCAGGTAGAAGATGTTCTGGATTTTTTGGGGGGCGTTATCTTCTGATGGCGCTGATTCAGAAAGATATTTACTTAGAATGCTATCTACAGTTACATATCACATAATTTAATTATGCTTTGATGAAGAGTGCTCTTTCATGTGTACACACGTGGTCTCACAATTGTCTGAATCCTAGTTTTGTTATGTGATTGTAGTACTGCTGAAGCTGTACTGCAGGAAATGGACAACATTAACATCAGACGGAATCGTCGGTCAGGAGAAGTAGAACGACTTAGAATGTGGACAGATACAGAATTTGTGAGTATATTTACTTTAACAACCTTTGCAAATATTTTTTATTTTGGTTGAGAGCTTCAGAGGGAGAGTGAGCAACAGCATTGGATTTTCTCGAATTAACAGAATTGTTCCTTTGTTTCTACTTTAGTTTGGGATTTTATGTTTTTTTCTTCTGTCTTTACTCTATTTTCCACAACCTTTCCCCAAAGATTCCCTACACTTTTGTCAGAACAGTTTACTGATTCTGTTACTTTTTTAATCTGAACCTTTAATGTTCTTTGTATTGTGTACTGAATTAATTAAAAACACCTTGACCTTCATAATCGGGATTCAACTTTATCCTCTCACACACTATTGCCCAAGTATAAACAAATCATCCTTGTTCCTTTATCATTTACTTCTGGTAATATTTTTGGTTAGGGACTGTTGCAGTCCTACTTTTGTTTCATGGTTCGTCTCAAATGTTGCCTGCCTTCCTGTCCTTAGCAACAAGAGGATCATCTCTCTGAATTCTAGAATACATTCTACCTTTCTTTTTTTTTTAAGCGTTTTTTTAATGTTTATTTTTTTTTTTGAGAGAGAGAGAGAGAGTGCACCCAAGGGAGGGGCAGAGAGACAGGGAGAGATTGAATCCCAAGAGATTGAACCTGAGCTGTTAGCGCAGAGCCTGATACAGGGCTCAGACCTGTGAACCGTGAGATCATGACCTGAGCTGAAATCAAGAGTTGGACACTTAACTGACTGAGCCACCCAGGCGCCCTTACTTACATTGTACCTTTCTTTATGGCATTTAACTTGTTTTACTTTTTTTTTTTTAAAACGTATTATTTATTTTTGAGAGAGAGATAGAGACAGCATGAGCAGGGGAGGGTCAGGGAGAGAAGGAGACACAGAATCTGAAGACAGGTTCCAGGCTCTGAGCTGGCTGTCAGCACAGAGCCTGACGTGGGGCTTGAACCCGTGAACCGTGAGATCATGACCTGAGCCGAAGTCGGACGCTCAACTGACTGAGCCACCCAGTGCCCCTGTTTTACTTTGTTTTATAGTTACCTGTGACTTATCTTACTCCATCCTACTAGACTGTAATTTGCTTGAGGGAGAAAGTGTGTTCATGGCACTGTAGTTTTAAATTTTCAAGTATTTTGTAAGTTTGTTTTATTTTTCCTCTTGACCATTTTTCATAAATCTGTGTCTTGGAAATAGGTGGTCAGTAAATTTCAAGAGTGGTCCTGTCCCATTAGGTTAATGATATTACAGTCAGGAATAAATTCCATGTTAATATTTGACAGAGTTTTCTCTTTAAAAGGAAAACATGGATATGTATTCAAGAGTGAAAAGGCGAAGAAAGTCATTGAGAAGAAATAGTTATGGGATACAAAATCATCATGAAGTATCTACTGAGGGTGAAGAAGAAGGTTTGTAAAGCACTTTATGAAGTAAATACTACAAAGTTCAGTGGGGAGGGAAGAAAATTATATACAAGTAATACATGTGTAAGATTGCTGAGTGTGTGATTTTTGGCTTTAGGGTCTCTATTATGTAATTTGGAATAATTTTTATTTGATTGGAATTCTGAGTTTGTACCTTCATTTGGAAAAATGCCTTTCACTATACTTTATTATGTAATTTATCTCATTAGTAGCAATTGGTCCTGTGACCTAATCTGGTGTGACATTTGTCATGAGCTGATTTGTTGCTAGGTGAGGCCTCTTTTGTGTTTCTAATTGGAAGTCTCTATCCACAGTCATCTTCTACCCATAATCTCTGAATCTCTTGCTTATTTGGATCCCAAATTTAGTTACCAACTGAGGAGTAAGTGGTAAAGTTTAGAGAAAGAGGGACTGCTAATTCTAGTGGAGGGGGTGGTACTGATCTTTGCCAAGACTTGTCTGGGTTCCGAACTCAAAGAGCCCAGCTGAATTTGTAGGGCTGCAGCTAGGAACATGATGAAAGTACATTTGCCCCAAAGATTATAAATCAGTGACTAGTACATCTATAGGATTTGATTCTGTAGGTGTTAATCTTTATTGAAGTGGATTTTCAGATTTGGTGTATTGTAAATGAAGGATAGGTTTATTTTACAAGGAAATCTTACTAGTTCGTACTATGTGTATAACTTGGAGATGAATGGGTTTATTTCTCAAATTTTCTAATTAATATATTATTAGCAAGTTTTGAAGAGCTGATATTTCTAATGAAGGTGCTTTATTGAGCAAATATTATTGTTGTTACAGCTAGAGCCTCTATATTGCTTCCTTTGGAGAAAATCAGTATAGGTGAGACAGATTTATAATGTGATTTTTGCCTTTTCATTAACTGAACACCTTTGTAGAGTTTTCAGAGTAGATTTGCCATGTTTAGAATTTCTTCCCATAATAAATAGTGTGTTATTGTGCAGATGTTTTTCAAAAAGCAATATTTTTTGAAGGTTTAAACAGATTTATCTGGGTAAGAGTAACTTAGATAATGTATTTGGTGATTTTTCTCTAGAACTTAATAAAGATACTTATAAATTTAGAATAAACTTTCAGATGTCAGGACTAAAATATAAAGTCATTTGCATTTTTAGTTTCCTATTTCACTCAGTGTCACTAGTGGTTTTACATTTTTTCCTGTGCTTTAATATGGTTTTGTTATGTTGATAATTCCTGTGGTTAAAAAGTTAATCACAAAGTATATTGCATTTGGGTACCATAAATCAATAAATTTTCATCAGACTTATTTAATTAATTTTTAAAAAGTTTTTATTTTTAAGTAATCTGTACACCCAGTGTGGGGCTTGAACTCACAAACCTGAGATCAAGAGTCATATGCTGTACTGTCTGAGCCAGCTAGGTGCCTCAGACTTTAATTTTAAACTGTAAATGTTGTCATATTGTAGCTATAACCAAACCACTTTTTAAAAATAAGCTTTTAGATTTATGTACATTATAATTTATTTTTAAATAAGCTTTGGGATTTATGTACATTTTTATTTTCAAGTGTGTAGTTAGGTGAATTATAAAGTGATCACTTATGTCAAGAAATAAACATATTAACACCCCGGAAATCTGCCTCATGCTCCCTCCCAATTCCTACCTGCATTTTCCTACCAAAATAGAACTAATTTGTGCTTATCTATTGTCAGCAGGCCTAACAAACCGTTGTATTGCCAACAAAAATTGCTCTTGCTGTAACATTAGTAATTATCTTGTAAGCATATTTTTTTTTTTTGAACTACCAAGTGGTATTTGAATACTAACCTTATTCACTGGTGGATAACTGGGCATTAAAATGAAGTTTGCTGTAGTAAAAATTTGATTTGTCTTCTATTATACCTTTGTATGACCAAAGAGATTGAAAGATCATAAGTATACCTATTATTTAGCATAGAACTATATTATTTGTAGGAAAGGTTTTTTATTTTTTCTTTTAAATCTGTCTAGGTTGGTTTTTAATTGTGTTGGTATATACTGTATCATAAAATGTTGACACTTTTAAATGTTACTTGTGCAGAAAGAGTAAAAGATAAAATGTAAATATTCAGTTCTAGAGTGAACCAATCCTTGTGGATTAAAACAGTTCTCTTTTTCTTTTGTGTGGGGGAAACTAGAATCTCAAGAGGAGGATGGAGATATAGAAGTTGAGGAGGCAGAAGGAGAAGAAAATGATAGACCTTACAATTTGAGACAAAGAAAAACAGTGGATAGATATCAAGCACCTCCGATAGGTAAGAAATGCTGAATAATTTCTTTTTGTAGTTGAGTAGCTTATTCTATTCCACCCCTTTAAAAATATTAGTGTTGTGGAGTTTAGAGATTTTATTTATGTATTTATTACTCTTTATTTTTTTTAAGTTCATTTATTTATTTTGAGAGAGAGAGAAAGTGCAAGCAGGGGAGAGGCAGAGAGAAAGATCCCAAATAGGGTCCACACTTCCAGTGTGGAGCTCAGCATGGGGCTTGATGTGGGGTTTGATACAGGGCTTGAACTCAGGAACCATGAGATTGTGACCCAGGCCGAAGTTGGATGCTTAAGTGACTGAGCCACCTAGGCGCCCCAGTTTACTAGTTTTTAGTATATTTACAGGGGTTATGCAGACATCACCACTGTTTAATTCCAGAACATTTTTTACTTCTACAGTTTCATCCCCCTGGCCCTTGGCAACCACTAATGTGCCTTCTGTCTGTAGGTTTGCCTCTATGTGGACTTTTGTGTCTAGCTTCTTTCACTTAGTGTAGTGTATTTAAGGAAGGACCAAGATATTTGTATGAGATATTAATACTCAAACTCCTGTGTTCGAAAATGATTTTTGATTCTCTGGAAGGGGTGAATCAGAGTTACTACGGCAGGCACCCTAGTATATGCAGCCTAGGTATGCAGACCTTATTCCAGTGAGGAGTCATTATCACAGATAGCCCTGTTAATAATGGGGAAGATGTGTAAAGATAGAAAAAGGATTGTGAATCATTTTTTTTTAGATTAAAAAAATATTGAGGTATGATTGAAATACAGTCTGCTGCAGTTGTACATATTTAACATGTAGTTTGGCAAGTTGGAAATACCCTAGATATATACCTATGAAACTGTCCATTACCATCAAGGTAATGAACATGTTTATCAGCCCCCAAAATACCTTCCTGCCTGTTTGTAATCTCCTCCTAACCTTCTTGTGCCATCTGTATCCCAATCTTGAGGCAGCCACTGATCTGATCTGCTTTCTCTAACCATAGATTAGTTTATACTTTTTTTGAATTTTATGTACAATATATGCTCAGTATTGTCTTTCACTCACCATAATTCTGAGACTCATCCATGTTGTTGAATATAACAGTAATGTGTTTCTTCTTGTACTTAGTAGCATTCCATTGTATGGGTATACCATAATTTGTTTATACATTCATTTGTGGGTAGATGTTTGGATTGTTGACATTTTTAGTGTTTTGCTATTATAAATAAAGTTGTTATGAATTCATGTGCAAAACTTTGGGCATATTTTTTCATTTTTCTTGTAACACTCAGGAGTGGAATGGCTGGGTTTTATGATTAAGTGTACAAACTGTTTTCCTAAGTGATTGTACCACTTGATTCTCCCTAAGTCTATGAGAGTCCAGTCACACCATTCTCTTGCCAACACTTGGTACAATCAGTTTTTTGAAATTAATTTTAATACATAGCTATTGTAGTTTTAATTTACATTTCCTCAGTGATGTTGAGGATCTTTATGTGCTGATTTGCCAGTGTTATCTCTGGTGAAGTGTCTCTTCAAGTCTCTTGCCCATTTTTTCCAATTGAGTTGTTTATTTTAATATTGAGTTTTTTGAGAGTTCATTATGTAGTCTGGATATCAGTCCTTTATCAGCGCTGTGATTTGCATATATTTTCTCAGCCTGTAGCGTATTTCTTTTATTTTCTTAAAGTGTCTTTCAAAGAGTAGAATTTGTAATTTTGATGAACTCTAGTTTATTAATTTTTTTTATGGGTTATGCTTTTGGTGTGATAACTGAAAAATCTTTGTTTAACCAAAAGTCACAAATACTTAATTTAACATCTTTTTAGAGTGTGTATTTGCAACTTAAGTTATTACCACAAAGTTTTTATTTTTGTTGTGCTCCTTCTAGATATTATTTGGAACTTGAACACCTGTGACTAGCTTCTATTCAGAAAGTTAACAGAAGTAATTTCTACTCTTTTGATACATCAATATATCAATTTGTTATTAGTTATTTCTGTGTCATCCTTTTTTTTTCTTTAAGTCCCAGCTCATCAAAAAAAGAGAGAAAACACGCTGTTTGATATTCACAGATCTCCAGCAAGAAGAAGCCATATCAGGTATGTTTTGTTGGTTTTCAAAAGGAGGAAATAATTATAATCTGTCATTTAGATATATCCTTTAAATAATACATAACAAAATGCCTTATAATTAGAATATAGGTATTGATGGTGTTAACAATGTCAATGAGGGACTAAGTGGTATCTTTCTTTTTTAATTAGTGATTAGCAGTAACTATCTTACATGTGACTATTCATTTTCTGGTTCATTTTGCTTGGAATAGTTACTCTTTTAACAATTATGTTCCCCAATGCTACATAGCTCTCTGCTCTCTTGGTAGAGTTGAATCTAAACCACTCACATTACTTTCATTTGAAATACTGGTTCAGTTAGTCTTTCCTACCTTTCCCCCGCTTTGCCCTTTCTTTTATACATAGTTACAAAAGACACTGGTTTTGAAACTGTCTTGTCTATTACATTTTCCGAAAAGGTAGTATATTCAGCATGAATGTACAATTAATAAAAATTTTAAAATAGACATGAAAAGCTTTTTTTTTCTAGTTTTAGTAGTCTCTCACTCTCTCATAGTAACATGAGTATATTCTTAGAGAATATGTTCATATATATGTATGTGTACATACACATCCATTGTTAGCCCTTCTTTTTACACAAGATATACTGTGCACATTGTCCTATACCTTGTTTTCTCACTTAATTCATTTTAACTGTCTTATTTCTATACAGTGAAATTTCACACTTATGTTTATAGTTAACCTATTTATACATATACTATCGTTTTTAAATTAGTCCTTTATTGAGAGATTTTCAGTCATTACTATTACAAAATGTGATATAATGAGTAGCCTTCACAATCTTCATTTTACATGTTTACAAATGTATTTGTAGGATAAATTCACACAAGTGGGACAGAGTTAAAGGGAATTTGAGGTTGTAACTTTGATTAGTTTGCAAACCACCTAGCAGTGTATGAGAGGGCCTATTTTCCCACGTTCCTGCAAACAAAATGTATTCTTAAGCTTTAGCATTTTTGTCAGTCTGAGAGTTGAAAAGGAGATCTTGGTTTATTTTAAATTTCTGTATCTCTTATCAGAGTATTTTTTCATATGTTTAAAGCCATTTGTTTTTTCTTTTTTCTGAAACATGTGCAAAGTTTGCCTATTTTTCTAATAGATTGTTACTCTTTTATATACTTTAGTTTTTTATATACTGAAGAGATTAGTCCTTTGTCATAAATTGCCAGTCTTCTTGGTTCAAACTTTGTCTTTTTTTTTTTTTTTACCTTGTTTTTAGTTGTCTTTACCAGAAGGTTTTTATTTTTATGTTGTCAAACTTACCAGTCTATTTTTTTCAGGGCTTTTAGATTTGATTTGATTTTTTAAAAAATATTTTTGAAAGAGAAAAGAGTGGACACACAAGAGCAGGGGAGAGGCAGAGAGAGGAAGATAGAGAACCCCAAGCAGGCTGCGTACTGTCAATGGAGTCTGACACAGGGCTCAAACTCATGAGCTGTGAGATCATGACCTGAGCTAAAATCAAGAGTCAGACGCTCAACTTGCTGAGCTACCCAACGCCCTGAGATTCTAAATCATAGTTCAAAAAACCTACCCAAATCCAAAGTTTTCAAGGTCATCTTTGTTTATTTTTATGGTATCATTTTTTATTTTCAAATTTTGATCCATTTGAATTTTAACCTGGTGTAAGATTTGTAGTACAGATCCAACTTTTTTTCACCAATGGAAAAGAGAATTTTCCCAAACTCAATTATTGAATCAGTTCATGATTTCTTCATGATTATTTTGTCAAATTTATCATATATCAAATTATATGTTTTGGTCTGCTTCTAAATATTTGTTCCATTCATATTGAGTACTGTTTAACTTGTTGAGGCTTTTTAATATGTTGTAATCTTTATAATTGCTACTCCCTTAAATTTTCCTTTGAATGTGATTTTCCATTATTTGTGTTATTTTTGTTTTTAATGTTATTTAGTTATGTCTTAAAGTGTTAACTGTGGTTCTTGGAAATTTATTGTTAATGTTTTTCTTATGTAACTTACCTTTCCTGTTGCTTTTGTGGAAGATTCCCTTGTCCTTTTTTTTCATTTTCCCATTATATTTTCTCTCTGATTTGTATTTAAATACAGTTAATCTCAGCATATTAATTTTGTGTACCCCTCTTCTTCATTGGGGATTCTCCTAGCATGTCCATGGTATGATTGATGCTTAAGAAAGATGTATTTTTGTCATATTAAAGATTTATTTTTTATTTTATTTATTTTAAAAATGTTTATTTATTTTGAGAGAGAGAGCATGCATGAGCCGGGGGGGGGGGGGGGCGAGAGAGACACAGAGAGAGTGATTGAATCCCAAGCAGGCTCTGTGCTATCAGTGCCAGAGCTGGAACTCACAAACTCGCGAACCGTGAGATCATGACCTGAGCCGAAATCGAGAGTAAGGCCACCCACGTGCCCCAAAGATTTATGTGCTTTTTAAATCATTGAATTTTCTCTTTTAAAAAAAAATTTTTTTTTAATGTTTATGTTTTGAGAGACAGAAGAGAGATGGAGCTTGAGCGGGGGAGAGGCAGAGAGAGAGGGAGACACAGAATCCGAAGACAGGCTCCAGGCTCTGAGCTGTCAGCACAGAGCCCATCATGGGGCTCGAACCCACAAACCGCTAGATCATGACCCAAGCCAAAGTCAGACACTTAAATGACCAAGCCAGCCAGGTGCCCCAAATCATTGAATTTTCTTTAAAACAAAACAAAACAAAACAAAACAAAACAAAACAAGAATAGTAACCGAATGCTTTCTTTTTAAAAAATAATTTTTTTAATGTTTATTTTTAAGAGAGAGAGAGACAGCATGAGCAGGGGAGGGCCAGAGAGAGAGGGAGACATAGAATCCGAAGACAGGCTCCCGGCTCTGAGCTAGCTGTTACCACAGAGCCTGATGTGGGGCTCAAACCCACGAACCGTGAGATCATGACGTGAGCTGAAGTCGGACACTTAACCGACTGAGCCACCCAGGCGCCCCTTGAATGCTTTCAAATAAATTGTTAAGTTCTATGGAGATATTTTATCAATAGGATTTATTGTTTTGATAGATTTCTTAATGTTGAATTTTTTAGATGCAAGTGCTTTTAGTTTTCTGATTTTGTAATTAATCTCTGTATTTGTTGCACTGTGATTAGAGAATGTCGTTTCCACTATTGTACTTACTGACGTTTCCTTGTGGTTGAATATATAGTCTATTTTTATAACTGTTCCATAAGCATTTGAAAAGGAATATTCTTTATTTTTATTTTTTATTTTTATTATTATTATTTTTAATGTTTCACAAATAGTTTATTGTCAAGTTGGTTTCCATATAACAACCCGGTACTCATCCCCACAAGTGCCCTCCTCCATGCCCATCTCCCCCCTCCCCCCAAATATTCTTTATTTTTAAAGCACAAATTGAAACTCAATTAAGTATGCTATTTATTACATTTTTAAGGTTGCCTTTATTATTACACTTTTGTTCATTTTGTATTCTTTACCTTTTTATCACTTTTGATGTGGACGGAAAGGGTGAATTAAAGTCTTCCTAGTACGAGGATGTCTATATCCCTTTCTTCTTTTGCGTGCTGTAAGTTTTGCTTTTTGGGTGTTGTTGTTGTGTTAAGTTGCCCATAACTACTTAGAGTCAAAACTTTATTACGAATTGTGTGATTTTGCTTTTGAAAATATTCTCCCTTTGGGGCTCATAGGTGGCTCAGTTGGTTAAGTGTCTGACTTCGGCTGAAGTCATGATCTCATGGTTTGTGGGTTTGATCCCCGTTTCGGTCTTTGTGGTGACAGCTCAGAGCCTGGAGTCTGCTTCAGATTCTGTGTCTCCCCCTCTCTCTGCCTTTCCCCCACCACACTCCGTCTCTTTTGGTCTCTCTCAAAAAGTAAACATTAAAAAAATATAAAAAATTCTCCTTTATTTCATTTATACTAATTTATAGTCTGATGTTAAGCTTTTACCCATATCTTCATTTGACTTGTATACTTTTGCTTCTTTTATTTCCCATCTCTCTGAATCACATAAAATATGTGATTTCAGCATAGAGCCATGTTCTGAGTTTGCTTTTAAAGTTTTATTTATTTATTTATTTTGAGAGAGAGAGAGAGAGCACGCACATGTGTGCATGTGTGGGAGAAGGGTTGAGAGGGAGGGAGAGAGACAGTCCCAACCAGGCTCCATGCTGTCAGTGTGGAGCCTGATGCAGGGGTTTGATCTCATGAACTGTGAGATCATGACCTAAGCTGAAACCAAGAGTTAGATGCTTAACCGACTGAGCCAACCAGCTGCCTTGAGCCATGTTCTGATATGAGATTCAGTCTAAAAAATCTTATTTTTATAATTGTGTTACATGTATTTGCATTTGTTGATGTGACTGTTGTTTGCTTCTAGTTCTGTTATTTTATCTTACTTTGGTTCAGTTTTTATGGTCTTAAGAAACATTTCACTGTGTGATCTTTCTTTCTCTCCCTAATATTTTTCATGGAAATTCTCAAGTATCTAAGAGTTGGAAGCATTTTCTGTGAATACTGGCATGTCCACCACAAAGATTCTACAGTTTCATTTTACGATACTTAAAAATTTTTTTTAAGTGTTTTATAAATTTCTGAGAGAGAGAGGCAATGTGAGCAGAGGGTCAGAGAGAGAGGGAGACACAGAATCTGAAGCAGGCTGCAGGCTCTGAGCTGGCTGTCAGCATCGAGTCTGATGTGGGGCTCGAGCCCACGAACGGTGAGATCATGACCTGAGCCGAAGTCAGACGCTTAACCGACTGAGCCACCCGGGCGCCCCTTTATTATACTTTAAAAAAAATCAAATATATATCTCTACCCATATGTAAACCCATCTTAAGTTTTTAAACATTTTTTAATGTTTATTTTTGAGAGAGACAGGGTACGAGTGGGGGAGGGGCAGAGAGAGAGGGGGACACAGAATCTGAAGCATGCTCCAGGCTCTGAGCTGTTAACACAGAGTCCGGTGTGGGGCTCCAACCCATGAACCCTGAGATCATGACCTGAGCTGAAGTTGGATGCTTAACTGGGGCACCCACTGAGGTGCCCCAGTCCATCTTAGTTTTTAGATGCATTTTTAAGTATGTGGCAGCCTTCAGTATACTTCTCTATTAAATTCTTCAGCGTGATATCAAATAAGTAAAGTTCAGTGTTTATTTTTTCTTTTAAGTAAAATTTACATGCAAAGAAATGCACAGATCCTGTTTGCCTTTGCTATTTTTAAAAAAGTTAACTTTTTATTGTAGAATAGGTTTAGATTCACAGAAAAGTTTTGGACCTACTGCAGTGAGTCTCCGTACAGTCTATATCCAGTTTCCTTTATCATTAACGTTTATGACTAGTTTGGTGCTTTTGCTGTAAATATTGAATTAATAGTGATATGACATTATGTACTAAAGTCCATACTTCATTCAGATTTGCTTAGTTGTTAGCTAATGCCCTTTCTCTGTCCCAGGATTCTATCTAGAATACCACATACATTTAGTAGTCATGTCTTGTTAGGCTCCTATTGTGTTTTTTAAATCAACTTCATTGAGGCATAATTTATATAAACTGTACCCATTTAAAATATTAAATTTTTTTTTAAAGGTTGTTTCTGGAGGGCACCTGGGTGGCTCAGTTGGTTAAGTGTCTGACTTCAGATCAGGTCATGATCTCACAGTCCATGAGTTTAGCCCTACGTCAGGCTCTGTGCCAACAGCTCTGAGTTTGGAGCCTGCTTCATATTCTGTCTCCCTCTCTCTCTGCCCCTCCCTGCTTGCGCGCTCTCTTTCTCTCTCTCTCTCTCTCTCTCAAAAATAAAATAAAAAAATACAAAATAAATAAAGTTTATTTCTCAGATACAGAGAGAGGGAGACAGAAAGAGAGGGAGGGCCAGAGAAAAAGGGAGAGAGAATTCCAAGCAGGCCATGTGATGTCAGCTCAGAGCCCGACACAGGGCTCAAACCTATGAGCCTTAAGACCTGGGCAGAAATCAGGAGTAAGACATTCAACTGACTGAGCCACCTAACTTCACCTAATCCCGCCCCTTGCCAATTTAAAGTAATTAATTAGATTAGTTTAGACAGATGCATGTTGTTGTGATTTCACTGTTGCTATCAGGATGTAGAATATTTACATTATCCTCAAAAGTTTTCTTGTGCCCCTTTTTAGTGAGGCCCTAGACCACCACTGATCTTCATTTTGTCACTGTATAGTTGTTTCCATTTTCTAGAGTTTTGTCATAAAGTATATACTCTTCTGCCTTCACTCAGCATAATGATTTTTGAGTTTCATTTATGTTGTTATATATGTCAGTAAAGTATTCCTTTTTATTGCTGAGAAATACTCACTGTGTGGACATACCAAATGTGTCATCTCTTGATGGAAATTTGGGTTGTTTCTTGTTTTTGATTATTGTAAAGAAGGCAGCTGTGAATATTTGTGTGTAAATCTTTGTGTGGAAATAGGTTTTAATTCTCGGGTAAATAGCTATGAGTGGAATGTGTAAGTCTTTTTTTTTTTTTTTTGGAATGTGTAAGTCTTAACGATAGGTAATATTTAACTTTTTAAGAAATTACCAATCCTCAAAATTTTTGTAACCATTTTACAATTTCACTAGCAGTGTGTTTGAGTTTTACTTGCTCATATCCTCATCAGCACTTAGTATGTTCAGTCTTGTTAATTGTAACCTTTTTTTTAAGTCTATTTACTTGTTTTGAAAGAGAGACAGCGAATGGGGGAGGAGATCAGAGAGGGAGACAGAGAATCCCAATCTCTGTCCTGGGATGGCTTGAAGCCATGAACCGTAAGATCATGACCTGTACTGAAACCAAGAGTTGGTTGCTCAACCAGTTCAGCCACCCAGGTGCCCCAATTGTAGCCATTCTGATGAATATATACTAGTATCTCATTTTAGTTTTTACTTTGCTGTTCCTGAGTTTTTAACCATGTTAAGGATCATTTTATTTACTTATTGGCCTTTTTTGTATCTTCCTTATAAAGTTTCTGTTTAAATCTTTCGCCATCTTAGAATCAAGTTGTTTGCCTTCTTACTGAGTTTAAAGAGTTGTTAAAATATATTCTAGACATAAATCTTTTGTTTCATGTATGTTTTGCAAGTGTTTCCTCCATCCTTTGACTTGGCCGTTTGTTCTCATAATGATGTGTTTTAAAGGGTAGATGTTTAAAACAAAATATTTATTAAATGGATTTTTAATTTTGGGACAATTTTAGCTTTGCAGAAAAGTTGTGAAGGTAGTATAGAGGTTCCCTTATACCACTTAGCCAATTTTTGTCATTGTTAACATGTTGTGGCATGGTTGTTAAAACTAAGAACTGACGTTGGTATGTAACTACTTGCCAACCTCCACAATTTATTTGGATTTTAATTTTTTCCATTAATGTTCTTTTTTGTTTCCTTTCTTTAAATTTATTTAAATGTCTATTTTGAGAGAGTGCGTGTGCATGTGCCAATCAGAAGAGGGGCAGAAAGAGCAAGAGAATCCCAAGCAGGCTCTGTGCTGTCAGGGCTGAGCCTGATGTGAGGCTTTATCCTATGAACTGTGAGGTCATGACCTGAGCTGGAATCAAGAGTTGGACTTTTAACCAACTTAGCCACCCAGGCACCCCAGTTATGTTCTTTTTCTGCTGCTGAATTGAATTCAGGATACCATACTACATTTAGTTGTTGTGTCTCCATAGTGTCTGGTCTGTGACAGTTCTTCTGTTTTCCTTTCCTTGTTTTTTATGATCTTTATAATCTTGAGGAATCCTGGGGCCCCTGGGTGGCTCAAGTCAGTTAAGCGTCCAACTTCGGCTCAGGTCATGATCTCATGGTTTGTGGGTTCGAACCCTGCTTTGAGCTCTGTGCTTACAGCTGGCTCAGAGCCTGGAGCCTGTTTCACATTCTTTGTCTCCCTCTCTCTGACCCTCCCCTGCTCATGCTGTCTCTCTCTTTTTCAGAAATAAATAAAAACATTAGTAAAACAATTTATAATCTTGAGGAATCCTGTCTCTGTCTTGTGGAACATCCCCCGTTTTGTCTAATCATGTTTTCCTCTTTATTAGACTGGGGTTAGGGATTTTTGGAAAGATAGAAAAGGATCCTTCTTGTATCACATCAAGGGGAAACATAGCCACATGACATCACTGATAATGTTAAGTTAACCTTTATCACTTGGTTAGAGTCATGCTTGCCACATTTCTCCACTGTAAAGGTACGATTTTTCCATTTCCATAGTCTGTTCTTTACAGAACCAAGTAAGTCTAACACACCTTCAAGGGAAGGTAATGGTTTGAGAAATAAAGCTCCATCTCCAGAGGGGGAATTATCTACCTGTATTACTTGAAATTATTTTATAAGACATTGGCATCCTTCTACTAAAAAATACTTATTCAATCATTTATATTATTAAATATATGATATATTAAATTATAAAATTATATTAATATATAAAGTGTATACATTTATATTAGTAAATATATAAAATATAATTATATTAAATATAGAAAATATATTAAATATATTATTCAGTCATTTATATCAGTATGGATACATGCATATTTGTTTTATGTTTTGGGTTATAATGCAGTCCTGTATTATTTTGTTGTTCAAACTGTACCTGCTTTAGCCATTGGAAACCTTTTCAGGTTGTCTCCTGTGTCCTTTTTACATGCCTCCCTCCTTTTGGTTTTTGAGTACTTCCTTTTTTCTGGCATTACAACATGTGCTAGGTTCATTGTGTATATTCCATGCCCCAGCTCTAGGATAAGGCATCTCACTAAGGAGCCCTGTTTCCTTTTATTGGAGAATAGTATTTAGAAGCCAGCATCTAGACACCGTGTGTGTTTGTTGCTGCAAGGCCTCACAGATAGCCATAATGTATGTATATACCCTAACCTATGGATGCAGGCACAGTTACAGTTGTTTCTGTATCTATCTGTATCTGTGTTAAGCTGAAGATTAGTTTGTACTGAAGCCTGTTACTCTAATCCAGTATCACAATGGATTAGAAAGTATCTAATCTTTCTTGTGTATCTTGTAACTTTCAGACATTGAGAAACCTGACTCCCACTATCTACTGTCCATCTTTTATTGGTTTCAAATTTTTATGAAGATCAGAATATCCATTTTTCTTTTATAGTCTGTGCTTTTTGAAACTTTCTTCCACCATAGGATTACAAAAGTTTTTATCCCATGTGTTTTACTAGAAGTTTTATAGTTTTAGCTTTGTGTGTTATAGGAGGTAAACATGGTTCATTTTTTGTACACAAATATCCAGTATCTCAGCATCACTTGATGAAAAAGATGCCTCACTGAATTGGCTGGGTACTTCTGTCAAAAATTTATTTCCTGTATACATGTAGGTCTGGTTCTGGATTTTGTTCTACTTATCAAGCATCACCACATTGTCTTGATTATTGTTGCCTTATAGTACATCTTGAAATCAGATACTGTAAGTCCTTCAACTTTAGTCTTCTTTTTAAAGATTACCTTGTATATCCTAGGACCTTTGCATTTTAATTTAAATGTTATAATCAGCTTCTTAGTTTCTTTCTTTTAAGTAGTTTCTATGTGCAATTTGGGGCTCAAGCTCATGACCCCGGGAACAAGAGTTACACATTCTTCTGTCTTAGCTAGCCAGGCTCCCTTGTTAATTTCTTTTCTTTTCTTTTCTTTTCTTTTCTTTTCTTTTCTTTTCTTTTCTTTTCTTTTCTTTTCTCTCTCTCTCTTTCTTTTTAAAGTTTATTAATTTTGAGAGAGTGCATGTGCTTGTGCATGAGTTGGGGAGGGGCAGAGAGAGAGAGGAGAAAGAGAGAATCCCAAGCAGGCTCTGCACTGTCAACACAGAGCCTGATGTGGGGCTGGATCTCATGAACCAGGAATGAAGTGTTCTGAGCTGAAATCAAGAGTTGCATGTCTAAATGCTTAAACATGTGAGCCACCCAGGTGCCCGCCCCTGTTAGTGACTTTTCTTTCTTTCTTTCTTTCTTTCTTTCTTTCATTTTAAAGTTTATTTAGAGAGAATGAACTGGGGAGGGGCAGAGAGAGAAGGGGACAGAGGATCAGAAGTGGGCTCTGCTGACAACAGAGAGCCCAACTCAGGGCTTGAACTCACCAGCCGAGCCATGAGATCATGACCTGAGCTGAAGTTGGAAGCTTAACTGACTGAGCTACCCAGGCACCCTTTGTTAGTTTCTATAGTAAAAGGCCCCTGGGATTTTGTTTGGACTATATTGAAGCTGTAGGTCAATATGGAAAGAATCAGTATTGTAATAATAATTTAGTTTGTCAGTCCATGAACATGGTATATATCATTTCATTTATTTAAATCTTTTGAAATTTCTCTTAGCAGTGATTTGTAGTTTACAGTGCAGAGGTTTTTCCTGTATCTTAAATTTATTTTTAAATGCTTTATGTTTAAGGCTTCATTGGAATTACTTTTAAAAACTACTTTCTAGGGGCACTTGGCTGGCTCAGTAAGAAGAGCATGCGACTTTTTTTTTTTTTAAGTTTTTTTTGTTTTGTTTTGTTTTGAGAGAGAGCACGTGTGTGCTCGAGAGCAGGGGACGGGCAGACACACTCTCTCTCTCTCTCTCTCTCTCTCTCTCTCTCTCTGAAATAGGCTCCAGGCTCTGAGCTATCAGCACAGAGCCCAATGTGGGGCTCAAACTCCGAAGAGCGAGATCATGACCTGAGCTGAGATCAGACTCCCAACCAACTGAGCTACCCAGGTGCCCCAGGAGTGTATGTGACTCAATCTTGGGGTCATGAGTTCAAGCTCTGTGTTGGGTATAGAGATTGCTTAAGAATAAATAAAAACTTAAGAAAAATATTCTGGGGATGCCTGGGTGGCTCAGTCAGTTAAGTGACTGACTTTTGATTCCAGTTCAGGTCATGATCTCACAGGTTATGAATTTGAGCCCCATGGTGGGGCTCTGTGCTAACAGTGTGGAGCCTGCTTGGGATTCTCTCTCTTCCTTTCTCTCTCTCTTTCTCTCAAAAATAAATAAACAAACATTAAAAAATACTCCCTAAAAGCACTACTTTCTAATTGTTTGCTACTAAGATTTAAAAACAGAATTGTTTTGTCTAGTAACTTTTTATCCTGTGATCTTGCCAGATTTTGTTATTAGTTCTAGTAGTAGTTTTGTAGATTACTGGGCATTTTCTGTATAAACCATATCATCTGCAAACTGAGACGGTTTCATCTCTGTGAGTTTTATTCCTTATCGTTTTGCTAGGATTCTTGGTAAAGTGGTGAATAGAAGTTGAGAGTGGGTATGTGTTGTACTTGATTTTTAGGGAAACGTTCACTATTTCTCCAATAAGCAGAGTATTAGCTGAAGGTTGTTTTTTGTTTGTTTTGTTTTTGATGCCCTTTTCTAATTGAATAAGTTTCCCTCTATTTCTTTTTTATTGTGAGCTTTTATCATAATAGGATGTTGAATTTTGGTAAATGATTTATGTTTTTCAAATTGATCATAGTATTTCTCTTTTATTGTTAATGTGGTGAATTATATTGATTATATTCTCTGGATAAACGGTTTTTTTTTTTTTTTTTTTTGNGGTTTTTTTTTTTTTTTTTTTTTTTTTTTTTTTTTTTTTTTTTTTTTTTTTTTGTTTTTTTTTTTTTTTTTTTTTGCAATGATGTATATGCTTTTATTGTTTGCTGGATATAATTTGTTAATGTTCTCTTAAGATTTTTTTTTTGTTTTTTTGGTGTCTCTCTTTCTGAAAGTTATTGGTTTGTAATGTTCTCTTTTCGTAATGTCCGTGGGGGTTTTGGTGTTAGTTATGCTAGTATCATTAATGGAGTTGGGAGGTATTTCTCTCTTTTGTTTTCTGAAAGGGTTTGTGTAAGATTGGTGCTACTTCCTCCTTAAATGTCTGATAGAATTCAGCACTGGGGAAGTATCTTTGGGAAGATTTGGGAAGATTCTTTGAGATTTTGTGTATATCTTTTTCGCTGTTCATCCATTAGGTTTTTTTTTTTTTTAATGTTTTATTTATTTCTTAGAGAGGGAGAGAGAGCATGAGCAGGGAGGGTCAGAGAGAGAGGGAGACATAGAATCTGAAACAGGCTCCAGGCTCTGAGCTGCCTGTCAGCACAGAGCCTGACACAGGGCTTGAACCCATGAACCGTGAGATCATGACCTGAGCTGAAGTCGGATGCTTAACCAACTGAGGCACCCAGGCGCCCCTCATCCATTAGTTTTAGTGAATCTTGCCTTGTGGAGAGGTTTTTGGTAATTCAAATAGAATTTCACTATGTGGTTCTTTTTGTTGTGTTTTGTACTTATATTTGTACCTAGTTAGTCTGGTTTTATTCAGGAAGGCATGCATTTTTATAGTGGTTTTTGCTTTAAATTTTTATAATGGCTTCATGTTTTTTGTTAGTATTAATTTGTTTCTTTTTTTTTTTAATTTTAATATTTTTATTTATTTCTAGGAGAGAGAGAGAGAGACAGCGTGAGTAGGGGAGAGTCAGAGAGAGAGGGAGTCACAGACTGAAACAGGCTCCAGGCTCTGAGCCGGCAGTCAGCACAGAGCCCGACGCGGGGCTCGAACCCACGAGCCGTGAGATCATGACCTAAGCAAAAGTCAGACGCTTAACCGACTAAGCCACCCAGGCGCCCCAATTTGTTTCTTATTCTGAGCATCATCTTACCCTGAGCATTCTTTTCTTTCTATTCCCTTATCTTTTCTACTGCCCATTTTCAATTTTTCTTTTTCTTTTAAGTGTTTACCATTGTCCTTTTACATAAACATTTAAAAATTTTTAGGTTTTTATTTTAATTGTTAGCTAACATACAGTGTTATATTAGTTTCAGGTGTACAGTATAGTGATTCAGCACTTCATACATCACCTTGTGTTCATCACAGCAGGTGCAATCCTTAATACCCATCACCTATTTAACCCATCCCCTAAAACAACTCCCCTCTGGTAACCATTAGTTTGTTCTTAAGAGTCTTTTTCTTACTGTTTATCTCTCTTTCTCTTATTTTTTCCCCTTTGCTTGTTTGTTTTGTTTCTTAAATTTCACATTTGGTGAAATCATATGGTATTTGTCTCTCACTGACTTATCTCACTTAGTATTATGTTCTCTAGCTCCATCCATGTCATTGCAAATGGCAAGATTTGTTCTTTTTTTAATGGCTGAATAATATTCATATATATATATTATATATATAAAGACAATTTTAAATCCAATAGATGTCCCTCAAACCTTTGAAGTTCTTGCTTCACTGATAGATTGAAGAAATATATATATATATATCTTCTTTGATATATTGTTGCTGATGAGAAGCCAGTCTGGTTTAATTTGTTGTTTGTAGATGCACATAAATATGTATGTATATCTTTGTAGGTATCCTAGAGATGTCATCACCTATTTTAATGATATAGCATTCATTAAATATTATTTCTGTTGAGGATGAATTTAGCTTGATACATTTTTTTAATCCTTCCATAGTAGTTCTGATTATAAGCCATTTCTTTTTTTCTTCAAAAATTCTTTATACATTTTATAAGAAACTCAGATAAGATGTATCTTAATTGGGAAGTAAAAGCCTTTCTCTCTCTGTCAGCCATTGTATTATTTTCTTTAGTGTCTGAATTATTTCTGATTCTTTGGGAAAAGAAAAATAAGAGAAAAAGACACACTTTCTTTTCCAGTGAAATTAAAAAAAAATTTTTTTTTTAATGTTTTATTTATTTCTAGGAGAGAGAGAGAGAGAGAGAGCGTGAGCAGGGGAGGGTCAGAGAGAGAGGGAGTCACAGACTGAAACAGGCTCCATGCTCTGAGCTGGCAGTCAGCACAGAGCCTGACGCGGGGCTAGAACCCACGAACCGCAAGATCATGACCTAAGCGAAAGTCGGACGCTCAACCAACTAAGCCACCTGGGCGCCCCTCCAGTGAAATTTTTAAATCATTGATACATATTCACTTAATAGGGATGCAAATTAAATTTGTTGCTTGACTCCATTCCTGCACAACTCTATTTGAATAATTATAGACTCCTCCTCTCCTTTTTTTCCTCTCAGAAGGTACCATGTTCATACATCATTAGATATAAACTAGATAAGCCAAAGGATCTTAGTAATTTTGCTGAACAAATGTACTATAAATCTATAAGTAAATCTACTGATTAATTAATTATAGATATGATGCTTGCAGTATGATTTATTATTTTTTTATTGTTGTTTCAACTTTATTTGAATTTTAGTTAGTTAACATATAGTGTAATATTGGTTTCAGGAGTAGAATTTAGTAGTGATTCATCACATACAGATAACACCTGGTGCTCATCACAAGTGCCCTCCTTAATATCCATCATCCATTTAATCCATTCCCCCCCATCTCCCCTCTAGCAACCCTCACTTTGTTCTCTATAGCTAACAGTCTCTACAATGTGTTTTTTATTTTTTGAGAGACAGAGTGTGTGCATGTGGGCACATGTTAATGGAAGAGGGTCGGAGAGAGAAGGAGAGAGAGAATCTTAAGCAGGGCCTGTGCCTAGCACCAAGTCCCACAAGGGGATTGATTGCACAGCTGTGAAATTATGGCCCGAACTGAAATCGGTAGTCAGACACTTAACCGAGTCACCCATGTGCCCTTCTACAATGTGTTTTTTTTTTTCTTTTAAGTTTATTTTTGAGAGAGAGAGAGAGAGAAAGAGAACCAGAGAGAGAGAGAGAGAGAGAACCAGAGAGGGAAAGACAGAATTCCAAGCAAGCTTGGCGCTGTCATTGCAAAGCCTGACGTGGGGCTTGAACTCATAAACTGTGAGATTATGACTTGAGTGAAATTTGAGTTGAACACTTAACTCACTGAGCCACCCAGGCACTCATACAATGTGTTTTTAAAAACTATTTGCTGCTATATAATGATGTTAAGGATTTTACTGTCTTTAAATAGGAGAAAGAAGCATGCCATTCATAGTAGTGACACAACTTCTTCTGATGAAGAACGCTTTGAAAGAAGGAAATCAAAGAGCATGGCAAGAGCAAGAAACAGGTTAGTAAATTTTTTATTGTTATATCCATGGTAGAAAAAAGGAAGAACAGTTATTTTTATTTATTTATTTTTTTAAGTAGGTTCCATGCCCATTGTGGGATTTGAACTTACCACCTTAGGAATAAGAGTCTTATGGTCTATTGACTGAGCCAGCCAGATGCCCCAAGAACAGTTATTTTATTTAGCAAAAAAATTTTTTAATGTTATTTAGTTTTGAGAGAGAGAGAATGAGAGAGGAATGGAGAGAGACAGAGAGACATAGAATCCGAAGCAGGCTTCAGGCTCTTGAGTGGTCAGCAGAGCCCAACATAGGGCTCAGATCCATGAACTGTGATATCATGACCTGAGCTGAAGTCGGATGCTCAACTGACTGAGCCACCCGGGTGCCCCGAACAGTTGTTTTTTGAATGGGATTCTTATGTATACTGGTATTTTGCTAACACTGTTTTCAGTACATATTTTGTTTATTTAATTTTAATTTTTAAGATTTATCCTGAAGAGAGAGAGAGAGAGAGAACAAACTGGGGAGGGGCAGAGAGAAGGAGAAACAATCCCAAGCAGGCTCTGTGCCATTAGGGCAGTCTCATGCAGGGCTCAGACTCACAAACTGTGAGGTTATGACCTGAGCCAAGATCAAGAGTCAGACACTTAACTGTGCCACCCAGGCACCCTAGTACATATTTTAGACCAGAGTAAAGCGCTGATTTGGTTTTTACTTGCTATTTTTTCTTATAATTTTTAAAAAGTTTTTATCTGTTTTTGAGAGAGAGAGTGCGCGCGCGCATGTGTGTGGGCATGTAAGTGGGGGAGGGGCGGGGGAGGCGACACAGAGTCTCAGGCAGGCTCAAGGCTCTGAGCTGTCAGCACTTAGCCTGATGCAGGGCTCTAATTCACAAACTTAGTCAGATGCTTAAGTGACTGAGCCACCCAGGCGCCCCTACCTAGTAATTCTTAAAGTAGAAATCTAACCTTGGGAAACTTCTCATAAATTATTTACTATGTAACTACTCAATGAATGTGCAGGAAGGTACAGGAGGAAGACCCAAAGGGAAGCAGCCAGCCCCTGTGTAGTCTTTTCTTTGGTACCTCTCTTCTCCTGTAATCCAAATTCATTTAATGAGGCTGATTTTATATATATTTTTAAATGTTTATTAATTTTTTGAGAGAGAAAGAGAGAGAGAACACAGTAGGGGAGGGGTAGAGAGGGAGACAGAATCCAAAGCAGGCTCTAGGCTTCAGGGTCCGAGCTGTCAGCACAGAGCCCAGTGCAGGGCTCAAACCCACGAACTGGGAGATCATGACCTGAGCTGAAGTCAGATGCTTAACTGTCTGAGCCACCCAAGTCCCCCTAATGAAGTTGATTTTAGAGACTTACAGTGATTATGGCACTCAGGAAGATTTGGTTTCTAATAGAGTCATCTCAAGAGCCCTGGGATTTTATTGCAAAATTTGTTTTATTTTGGCTCAGTGAGTGCCATCTGGTGGTCTTTCCCTAACTAGGGTCAATGACTAATTACTGTATGGTTCACTAAAACCTCAAGAATTTTCACTGCTGGGGTGCCTGGGTGGCTTAGTCGTTTGGAGCCTGCTTCAGATTCTGTGTCTCCCTCTCTCTCTGCCCTTCCCCTGCTTGTGCTCTCTCTCTCTCTCTCTCAAAAATAAATAAATAACATTAAGAAAATTAAAAAAAAAAAAAGAATTTTCACTGAGTGAAAACCAGTGTTTTGTCTAGTAAGTAATTAGAATATCAAATTATAATTTATTCTTTAAAATTTGAGTTAATTTCTAGCTTATACTACTAGAGATAAGTTATATACATTTAGCAAAATAATTTCTATAATTTGGTATTATATACCTATTGTAGAAGTACCAAAATTTCAGTTAGTAGTTCTTTTTTTAAAAAAATTTTTAAAATAGTTTTTATTTATTTTTTAGACAGAGAGAGAGAGAGAGAGAGAGCGCGCGAGCATGAGTGGGGGAGGGGCAGAGAGAGAGAGGGAGACACAGAATCTGAAATAGGCTCCAGGCTCTGAGCTGCCAGCACAGAACCCGATGCAGGGCTTGAACCCACGAACCATGAGATCATGACCTGAGCCGAAGTCGGGCACTTAACTGACTGAGCCACCCAGGTGCCCCTCAGTTAGTAGTTCTTGGAAACAAGTTTCGATTGTTATAGATTATATGCTGAAAAGAATTCCACATGTGGATGATGGAAAGAAAATGTAAGAGAAAAAAGTTTATTTTATTTGTTTATTAATGTTTATTTATTTATTTCGTGAGAGAGACAGAACAAGTGGGGAGAGGCAGAGAGAGAGAGAGAGGGAGAGAGAATCCCAGGCAGGCTGCGCATTGTCAGCATGGAGCCCGATATGGGATTTGAACTCACAAGTTGTGAGATCATGACCTGAGCCGAAACCAAGAGTTGGATGCTTAACCACCCCCAGGCACCCCAAAAATCTAAGTTTAAATAAGATAATGTAATGTCTACTTGATCTGAACTATTCTGATACTTGATTTGGAAATATATTTTTAAGGTAAATTAAGATTCAGAAATGTCTGTGAAAAGTGCATTCATTTTAGAAGTTCTACTTTTTTGAGGCTATTTATGTCATCTTTTGGTAACTATCCAAGGTTAAAAGAGGAAGTAGATTATTTTCTTAAGGGTAATAAAATTAAATAATACAGTATAGGATTTTAGGTGGCTAAAGATCTGTCTTAAGGGAATTAAACAGAAGATAAAGGTTAGCTCTAAAGATGTGATCTAGAATTGGTTACCTTTGAATTAAAGGAAAAGAAATTTCTTTAATCATGTAAACTGAGTAGACATACCCCCATAATACCTGAGGAGAACTTGAAATACTATAATGAAGTTTGAGTTTATTTAATGCTGTATATTATATCCATATAGTAGGTCTGTATTTCATGTTTGTTTGATATTAAATACCAGGTGTGTTGTTTTCTAAGTTGGAATAGGTTGGGTTCTTTGGACAAATAAGTAGTTTAATAATCTTGTTTGCTTTGTCTAGTGAATAAATTTAGTTTTGGTCTCTTGAAAGGAACTTAGGAAAAGTACTTTAAAAATATGAAATCCTTTGTTATTTTATATTTTGTTATTTTCTGGGTTTTGAGAAAATTGAAAAAGGAAAAAGATGAAATTTACACTTATTTTGACCTTAAAAATGTGAAACTTTTAATGGTCTCCTCTTGAATTTTTATGAATTTCAGATGTTTGCCTATGAACTTCAGAGCAGAAGATTTAGCTAGTGGTATTCTCCGAGAACGTGTCAAAGTGGGTGCAAGCTTGGCTGATGTTGATCCAATGAACATTGATAAATCAGTAAGTTTTGTAAATGTTTTTCTAGAAGTAACTTTTTTTTTTAAAAAATAAAGGTTGTTCCTTTTTCTAAAGCAACACACAATAAAAATAAAAACCCAGATATCATCATTAGTGTTTTGGAGCTTAGCATTCTGGTCATAGGTGATAATTAAGTCCCCCTCCCATTTCAGTAATACTGGTATATATAATAAAAAAATGGGTAGGAAGTGAGGCTGACACATATGTCAAGGCCCATAAACCATGATATGTAGTAGAGTATTGTGGAAGCTGCTTAGATTTCATGATCAGATTTACATTTTGGATGGAGCCCTCTGTCTCTGATGTAGTTGATGAATTTGAGGGAAGCAAGTCTGGTATTAGGGAGACTGGTTTGGACATACTTGTAACATAGTGATCTGGAGTAATGGCCGTTGAAGGGTAACAATGGAAAGAAGTAGGTGGATTTGATAGAATTCAGGAGAGAATTTGGTTTGATGGAATTGGGTGAATTTATTGCCTTTGGGGAATGAAGGGGAGAAACAAGTTGATTGTATGACCTAGGTTTCTTTTTTTTTTTTTTTAATGTTTTATTTATTTCTAGGAGAGAGAGAGAGACAGCGTGAGCAGGGGAGGGTCAGAGAGAGAGGGAGTCACAGAGTGAAACAGGCTCCAGGCTCTGAGCTGGCAGCCAGCACAGAGCCCGACGCAGGGCTCGAACCCATGAACCGCGAGATCATGACCTAAGCGAAAGTCGGATGCTCAACCGACTAAGCCACCCAGGCGCCCCTGTATGACCTAGGTTTCTGGCTTAAGTGACTGGGTGGGATCTTCTGTCTAATCTACATTGGTTAGAGGAACATTAGAGAGAGAATATGTTTTGAGGGGTCACGATGATTTAGTTAGTTGTAGACAGGTTTAGGTGTCCGTGGCACATCACAAATGGAAGTAACTTGTAGGAAATTAGTTATTTAGGTTTGGCATTACGGAGAACTATATGAGCCAGAAATTCAGATGTGGGAATATAATTCAGATCTCAAATATAAAAATAATTGAGATCACTATGGGGAATGGGTTACAGTACCCAGGGAAAGTGGGAAAAGAAAGCAAGATTTAGAGGACATGGTAGATACTTACTGTTAATAGAATATTTGTGTGTGGAGTATATGTTGGAATAGGTGACTGCACAATTAAGATTATATTTGATTTTTTTTCTTTGCTCCCATAAACCTTTCTGTATGACATAATTTAACTGATTTTCATATGAGAAGCTTAAGTTATCAGTGGAGTTGTATATATATTTGAAAATGATGGGGCGCCTGGGTGGCTTAGTCGGTTAAGCGTCCGACTTTCGCTTAGGTCCTGATCTCGCGGTTCGTGGGTTCGAGCCCCGCGTCGGGCTCTGTGCTGACTGCCGGCTCAGAGCCTGGAGCCTGTTTCAGTCTGTGACTCCCTCTCTCTCTGACCCTCCCCTGCTCACGCTGTCTCTCTCTCTCTCTCCTAGAAATAAAACATTAAAAAAAAAAAAAAAAAAAAAGTGAAATGTTAGCTATCTCCAATCTGAAGTCATAGGGGAAAGTATTTTAATGAGGACTTTATTTAGAGTATTGAATTCACAATCTCATATCTACTAGTGCATATTCTCAGAGGATCTTAATGATCATTGCTTGTTTTGTTTCCCACTACCTTACTCTCTTGAATTAGTTAACCTTCAATGTCTCTGCCATTTATTTAGAGTAGTATTTTTTTAATTTGATGTCATATACAAGAAAATACAATTTTTCTTATTTAAAGTCATTTATTTTCTAGATTACTTGTTTTTCTATCATAGTAACATTTTCATTGTGAAACATTTTCAAGTACCTCAACAGAATAAAAATACAAGGGAAGAAATCGGCCATAATATAGCAGTCAGAGGTGGTTACTGTTAACATTGTGGCAGTATTTCCTTCAAGCACTTTTTTCTGTACAGTATTTTACTCTACAAAATCTTTTGAGTATTTAAACTATTATGGATGGGAGGAATAATCTTTGTTGTTTCTTACGGTAGATCAGTGTTTCTTAAATCGTTTTTTCATTGTTGTCTCCTAAGGAGAAAAGTTAAATTTCTATTTAGATAAATTAGTATTAAAGAATGAGACTTGGGGCGCCTGGGTGGCTCAGTTGGTTTAAACATCCGACTCCTGGTTTTGGCTCAGGTCATGAACTCATGGTTTGTGAGTTTGAGTCCCGCATTGGGCTCCACACACAGCCCTTGGGATTCTCTCTCCTCCTCTCTCTATCCCTTCCCCGCTTGCTCTCTCTCAAAGTAAATAAATAAACTTAAATTTTAAAAAATAAGAAAAAAAAAGGAATAAGACTTGGGGGCACCTGGGTGGCTCAGTTGTTTGAGCGTCCGACTCTTGATTTTGGCTCGGGTCATGATCCCAGGCTCACGGGATGGAGCCCACTTTGGGATCTGTGCTGAGTGTGGAGCCTGCTTAGATATTCTCTGTCTCTGTCTCTCTCCCCGTCTCCTACTGTCCCTCTCCCCTACTCACATATGTGCTCTTTTTCTCTTTAAAAAAAAAAAAGGAATAGGATTTGGTTTTATAAATTTGAGCTTTGGAGGGTCACAAACCATTTTAGTAGCTAAGAGTTTTCACCCTACTTCTAAATACTGTCCTTGGGGACAATATTGCCTTTTCTGACAATGCATGTGATAGATGGTATTTTGAAAGGCACTTAAATTATTAGAGTGTAAATACAAATTATCATCTCTTATAGATGACCATTAAAGTGTTAGATTGGACATTAATCTTGTCCTTAGTTACTGGGAGATTAAAGAATGGTAGTTTTATTTAGCTGAACTGAAATGTAAACTTGAATTTTACTGCTGACTTTGTTTTTCTGCACTCCAAAGTGTAATTTTTTGAACTTTATGTTCATCAGTTCCTGCTGAAAGCATGTATTTCTGAATCATAAGACACTCTTAATTAAAAAAAAACTTAAATAGTTAAAAGTTTCATATTAAACTTTTTCCCTTCTTCCCAAGGTGCGGTTTGATAGCATAGGTGGATTGAGCCATCATATTCATGCACTGAAAGAAATGGTAGTATTCCCACTTCTATATCCAGAAATTTTTGAGAAATTTAAGATTCAGCCTCCAAGGTAGGTAATGTCCTGGATATTTATTATTGTTATTACTGTTAATCTATCAAATTTTAGTTAGTAAATGATTATAAATATAAATATTTCATATATATTGATTTGATGTGTTCTAGCAATGAGACTTAAGAATGAAATTTTCTTATTTAGGGTTCAAAGGCTGTGGTAGTAAGTATATTCTTGAAGTTTACATTTCAGCATTTAACAGTTGGGCACAAGATCTAAATCTCTGGGAAGGCCTTGAATATACAAGTAGATTGCCCAAATGAGTTTTCCTTAATTTGGCCTCCAAATAGCATTGAGTTTGATGCTGTAGGTTGTTTAGTTTTTGGAAACACAATTTCAGTTAAGTGTTTATGTGACTTGATGATGCTGGGAGTTTTGAATTGGAAGATTTTTTTTTTGATATCCATTTTTATGATCAGATTAATTGATCATTAGATAGTTAGCTAGGTAGCTATTAGAAAAGCTAAGAACTTATGTTAAAGGAAGTTGGGCAGAATAAAATATTCAAGATATACATATAGACTGTTATATTCTCCATCTCTTTCAGAATGTAGAAAATCTATTAAAAAGTCATTTCTATTTGAGTGGATTAAAAATATGGCTTATAATTCTACAGTGGCTTTTTAAAATCAAAAGCAATTTACTTTTTTTTTTTTTTTTTAAATATTTTATTTATTTCTAGGAGAGAGAGAGAGAGCGTGAGCAGGGGAGGGTCAGAGAGAGAGGGAGTCACAGACAGAAACAGGCTCCAGGCTCAGAGCTGGCAGACAGCACAGAGCCCGACGCGGGGCTCGAACCCACGAACCGCGAGATCATGACCAAAGCGAAAGTCAGACACATAACCGACTAAGCCACCCAGGCGCCCCAAAAGCAATTTACTTTTTGTAAGATATAAGTTGAATTTTAAAAGTAATTATTACTTTTTCCAAAGTCATTAAAATAGTATGGCTGTGGGAGAAACTGAAATAAAATGGAGAGAGTCAAAGTGTTACAAGTAGAGAGTAATCTTACTTCTTAGGGATGAACAATTTTGTATATTCTTTATAGGGCTTGTTTTATACGTATATGTGTATATTAAGTTTAAACTTTGCCTGTATTAAGCACATATAAACATTTAATATAAATAAATTTATTTAGTAATGCTTTTATATAACTTTTTTCACTCTACAGTGTATTCTAGACCCCTTCCCGTACCAATAATGTATTATTCTTTTTGACATTTTACTAGTATTTTGTTTTATCGATGTAACAGTATATTTATTTGTACTTTACTGTTTTTTAAAATTTTATTTATTTAACTATTCTCCACACCCAATATAGAGCTTGAACTCACGAGCTCAAGCTCAAGAGTTATGTGTTTCTCCAGCTGAGCCAGCTAGGTGCCCTATCTGTGCCTTATTAATAGCATTTAGGTTTTTTTAGTTTTTTCACAAATTAGAATTGATCCTCTTTTCAACATTCATTTAAAATCTGTATTCATAATATTTTGAGTTTTTCTGTATAATTCATTCTAAGATGTGAGATTTCTGGGTCATTGGGAAGACACATTTAAAATTTTGGTTTATCTTCCTAAATGGCTCTCTTTGATTTTTCCTACCAAAGTTTTGTTGTTGAGAACATCCTTGAATCCTGTCAGCAAAGTGAAACTTGTCTATGTACTACAAAAAGCTTTCTCAGTATCTAAGAATTATCATATATGCATTAATAAAAAATTATGGGAGATACATCCTTGTGTATTGGTTATTGGTGGTGATGATAACATTACCTTAATTCTATTGATTCTTTTTCCCTCTAGGGGCTGTTTGTTTTATGGCCCTCCTGGCACAGGTAAAACCTTGGTTGCCAGAGCATTAGCTAATGAATGCAGTCAGGGAGACAAAAAGGTGGCTTTTTTTATGCGAAAAGGAGCAGACTGTCTGAGCAAGTGGGTTGGTGAATCTGAACGGCAACTTAGGCTTCTTTTTGATCAGGTAAGTGAAATCAGCTAATATGAGAATAATTTCTTTAAAATAGAATATTTAGGGGGCACCTGGGTGGCTCAGTGGGTTAAGCGTCTGACTTCAGCTCAGGTCATGACATCATGGCTCGTGAGCTCGAGCTCTATGTCGGGCTCTGTGCTGACAGCTCTGACAGCCTGGAGCCTGGAGCCTGCTTCAGATTCTGTCTTTCTCTGCCCCTCCCTTGCTTGCGCAGTGTCTAACTCTCTCTCTCTCTCTCTCTCTCTTTCTCTGGTATAAACAAACATTAAAAAATTTTTAAATAGAATACTTAATACATTTAGTCTGTAAAAATAAGTTGTTCACAAGGAGGCATATTTCCAATCAGTATTTTAGTTTAGGTTCAATAATCTGAATTTCTAAGGTTTAGATACATTTAACAGCAGTTTTACTACTACTAATTTAAGGTGTTTCGCAAAACATTTATTAAGGTGGCTGCTAAGCATATAGTACCATTTTAGGTGCTTTTGAGAATCCTGGGTATATAACATAATATCATGAAGCTATAGTCTAATTGAGGAAATAGAACAGGCATAGAAATCTCACAGAGCAGTGCATTATTTTCATGAGCTATAAAATATGGTACTGGAAGAATTCAGTAATAAATGCTTTAAAAAGGCAGGATTAGGTGACTGAATATCATGTAGGCAATCTTTTTTTAAAATCACTATTACTTTAAAAGCATTATTTCCTAATACTTAATAAAACTTAGTCCTGGGGTGCCTGGGTGGCTCAGTCGGTTTAGTGTCCAATTTTGGCTCAGGTCATGATCTCACTGCTTGTAGGTTTAAGCCCCGCATTGGTCTTTGTGCTGACACCTCAGAGCCTGGAGCCTGCTTCCGTTTCTGTGTCTCTCCCTTTCTCTGCCTCTCCTATGCTCATGCTCTGTTCTGTTTCTTAATAATAAATAAATGTTAAAAAAAACAAACAAACTTAGTCCTGATATAAATTCACCTTTGGTTATTTGAACTAGTGAAGGAAGTCATTCATGTTTGACAACGCAGCTTCTATTTTGTACCATCTAAGGAAGTTACATGAAATTAAAAGAAAGCTTTCAAAAGCAGGTTTTAAGCTACCAGTACTTAAGTTGATGTGTTTCAAAGTCTTTTGTAATTGGTAAAGCACTTCAAATATTATTTTTAGTTAGTATGAAAAACTGCCATGTTCTAGATAATGTGAGTAGAAAGAGGTATGGGGTAAAATTTTGCCTTCAAGGCATTCAGTGTCTATTGGGAAGTGAAACCTGTAGTCAGTCTGCTTTAAGAGTATGTGTGTATGTATGTATGTATGAAAAATTTTTATGTCACCTGCATTATACTGCAACAAAGCTGTTTAAAATAAAAAAAATTTTTTTTTAAATGTTTGAGAGAGACAGAGCATGAGTAAGGGAGGGGCAGAGAGGGGGAGACACAGAATCTGAAGCAGGCGCCAGGGTCTGAACTGTCCGCACAGAGCCTGACGTGGGGCTCCAACCTATGAGCCGTGAGATCATGACCTGAGCTGAAGTTGGATGCCCAACCAACTGAGCCACCCAGGAGCCCTGATTATTGTCTTTTTAAATGAAATAGTCCACATTATACTAAGTTGACATGATCTATGCGATCTATGCACTAAATAAAATGAAGGAGGTATTATATATTGGCTAAGAGCTTGGTCTTAGGTATTAGCAAAATGTTTAACATCTGACTTTATTATTAAGTATATAACTTGAAATAAATGAAAACATCTGATTTTAGTTGCCTCTTTTATAAAACAGGAAATAATACTAATCTCACTGGATTACTGTGAGATTTCACAGAAAAAGTATATAAAGTGCTTGTCATAGTAAAGGGCACAAGATATACTATACTTTGATATTGTAATTCTGTGAGGCTGTAGTTCATGTATTTAAACAGCTGATCAAATCTCTGTTTTTTTACTTTCTTCAAAATATTTATTTATTTATTTATTTAAGTAATTGATATATCTACCCAGTGTGGGGCTTGAACTCACAACCCAGAGACCGAGGAGTCGCATGCTCTACTGACTGAGCCAGCAGGTTCTCCTATTCTTTCTCTTAATATATAATTCTAGTCTTAGTAACTTTTTCCCCCCAAACCTAAGTTTTATGGTTGAAATGCCCTTTATTTTAAATTATTAGAAAACACTGGATGTTTAATGCATATCATATCAATTGGAGAAATGCGAAATTTGTATCTTGTTTTCAGAAGGTTGTCCTTCCTATGAACTAAGAATTTGCTATAAGTAATTTTGAAACATAAGTAAACTGTATATATTCGAGTAAATTATATAACATAAAGACTTTTCATTTGTAATCTAGTATTTATTAAATCAAATTAAGTTCCTGCTACATTTAAGATTTCAGTGAAAAATCAACAACTGTGAAAGTAATGGAAAAGAACTCATGAGAGTTTTGTTTTTAATACCAGAGTAGGGAGAGTTTTAACTATCAAAGAACAGATCCCCTACATAAATTTTACTTTTAGAATCTGCATTGAAACAAAATATAAGCAAAACCAAAAGATAAATGACACCCCTTGCAGAAAAATATTTGCATTTCCTTTCACAGAGAGAAGTCTAATTTTTAAAATGAATGGCTCCTAGAAATCAGTAAGCAAAAGACCAATGATCCAATACAAAAATTGGTAAAGATCTGAACAGAACTTCATTTAAAAAACAGTATAAATGACTCTTACAGATATGAAAAGTGCTCATTTTTATTGATAGTAGAGGTAAAAATGAAAATGAACCGAGATATTTTTTATCCTAAAATATCGAGAAGTTTGATGATAAATTGTTGGTGAGGTTTCTTAAATATTGGTGGTTAGAGGGTAAATTGGTAGATCGGTGGAAGGCAATTTGAAAATCTCTAACTTAATTAGAAATGACGTTTGCTTTTTGAACCACTTTTAGAATTTCGTTTTTTTTTTTTTTTTTTTACTAAAAAGAGCCTAGGGCCATCTGGGTGGCTCAGTAGGTTAAGCATCCAACTCTTGATTTTGGTTCAGGTCATGCTCTCATGGTTATGAATTTGAGTCCTGCATCAGCCCCATATGTGTCAGTGCAGAGCCTGCTTGGGATTCTCTCTCCCTCTCCCTCTTTCTCTCTGTCTCTCCTTGCCTCTTCCCTGCTTTTGCTCTCTCTCTCTTTCAAAAATAAATAAATAAAAACTTAAAGAAAAATAGCCTACATGTCCACACATAAGAGACTAGTTTAATTATGGCACATCCTTACAGTAGGGCATTTTGTAGCTGTTAATAAAGAATGAGGCAGATCATTGTGTGCTTGTATGGAAGCTAATTAAAACATAATTTTCAGGGGCATCTGGGCGGCTTAGTCTGTTGAGCATCCGACTCTTGATTTTGTCTCAGGTTGTGATCCCAGGATCTTGGGATCGAGCCCTGAGTTGAGCTCTGTGAGGAGTATGAAGCTTGGTTGAGATTCTCTCTCCCTCTCCCTCCCCCCCCTTTCTTCCTCTCTCCTTCCCTCTCCTTCTCCTGCATGCCCATGCTCTTTACCTCTCTCTAAAATTAATATATATATATATTTACATTAAATAGACTGTTATTTTGTAAAAGCAATGTGAATAATGTGTTTAAAATGCATTAAGTAAAATACTATGTTTAAAAGTACATTTTTGTGTACATATATAAATGACACATGGAAGAGTAAACAAAGTGGGAACTGTAGTTGTCTACTGGGAGAGGCCTTGTGGTTGGAGACTGGGTGGTAAGGAGTTTTCATTTTCATTGTATATTTCTTAGTTGCTGTATATTGTAGCATTTGCTTATATTATGTATTAAGAAAATACAATACTTAAGTGTAAAAAATGAAAACCACGATAAGTAACATTTGTTTTCTTTTTATACTAGGCATATTTGATGAGACCTTCTATAATATTTTTTGATGAAATAGATGGATTAGCTCCAGTTCGCTCCAGCAGACAAGATCAGATCCACAGGTGATTTTTCTTAATCTGATTATGTTGGATTCTTTTCACTCATTGACACAGTAGTTAGCCTTAGCCTTTGCATAAGTGCTAGGAGGCTTGTAAAATGTGAACTGTGTCCTTGAGGAAGACTCCTTTGACTGAGCTCAAGGGTGAGCAAACTATAACCTGTGGACCATTTCTAGCATTTTACCTGTTTCTGTCAAGTTTTATTGGAACATATCCATGTTTGTATCTTTTGCATGGCTACTTCTGTGCTACAAGAGGAGAATTGAAGGAGTAGTTGTGAGAGAAAGATTGTATGGCTTGCAAAGTTTACATACATTTACTTTCAGGCCCTTTACAGAAAAAGTTGCCTGATCTCAACTTAGCATATTTTTGAAATTTATCTGTGTCATGTATACTAATATTTTGCTCTTTCCCATTTCTGAGTAGTTGCCCTTGGGAAGGGAGGGAGGGACAAAGAGTGAGAGAGGGAGGGAGAGTATGTATATGTACCACAATTTATTTATTTGTTAATCCAGCTGATGGAGATTTAGTTCACTTCTGTTTTTGGCTGTTATGATACTACTACTATGAACACTTGCATACACAGTTTCGTGTGCACATTTGTTTTCATTTCTGTTGAGTAAATAAGAGAGGAATGGCTAGATCCTATGGTAAATGTATGTTAAAATTGGCATTGTTTTCCAAGTTTGTAACATTTTATGTTCTTACCTATAATATATGAGAACTTCGGTTGCTCCTCATCCTTGCCAACATTTGGTATTGCTGTTCTTATTAACTTTAGCCATTCTAGTGGATTTATTTTGAGAGAGAGAGAGAGAGAGAGAGAGAGAACTAACAGGTGTGCAAGGGAGTGGGGGAGGGGCAGAGATCGAGGGAAAGAGAGAACCTTAAGCATCCTCACCTGTGGCTTGATCTCCCAAACAGTGAGCTCATGTCCTGAGGTGAAATCTAGAGTCGGACACGTAACTGACTGAGCCACCCAGGCACCCCATAGCTTCCCTTATTATGATTACTAATATATTTTTTTATTTTTAGCTTCCCTTATTATTAACATCTTTCACAGGTGGGTACATTTGTTACAGTTGAGGAGCACATAGTAACACATCATAATCACACAAAGTCCATAGTTTTACCTTAGGGTTCCCTGTTGGTGTTGGACATTTTATGAATTTGGACAAAAGCATAGTGACATGCGTACATCATTATCATATCATACAGAGTATTGTCACTGGCCTAAAAATCCTATGTGCTCTATCCACTCTCTTCCCCCTGCCCTTGGTAACACAGGTTTTGCTTCATAGTTTTGCCTTTTCCAGAATGCTATATGGTAGGAATCATATAGTACATAATCTTTACCTGATTGACTTCTTTCACTTAGCAGTATGCACTTAAGCTCCCTCCATTACTTTTCTTGGCTTTTGTTTGCTTGCTTTGGGTTTAATTTCATTTTCTCCCTCAGATAATTATAAAGGAAGCTTAGATTTTTTGATTGAAACTAATTCTTTTCTAATATAGGCATTGAAAGTTGTAGGTTTTCTTTTAAATACTGTTTTAGCTGCATCCCACATTTTTTGATCTATTGTATATTTATTGTCATATACTTCAAAATAATATCTAATCTCTCTTGTCATTTTTTTGACAGAATGATTATTTAGAAAATATTTTTTTAATGTTTATTTATTTTTGAGAGAGAGACAGTGCACGTGTAGGGGAGAGGAAGAGAGAGAGGGAGACACAGAATCCAAAACAGGCTCCAGGCTCTGAGCTGTGAACACAGAGCCTGGCGTGGGGCTCAAACTCACGGACCGCAAGATCATTACCTGAGCCAAAGTCGGATGGATGCTTAACTGAGCCACCCAGGCACCCCATACATAATGATTATTTAGTAGTGTGTTGTTTGTTGTTTAGTTTACAAGTTGTGGGTTTTTTTTTTCTGATTATCTTATTATTTCCTTCTAATTTATTATGATGATAAATTTTTTTTACTGAATTTCATGGCATCTAGTCATTCTTTTTTGTTGTTTTATTTATTTTTGAGAGAGAGAGAGAGAGAGAGAGAGAAAGAGCATGCACGTGCGCATGAGGGGCAGAGAGAGGGAGAGAGAGAGAGAATCCCAAGCAGGCTCCGTGCTATCAGTGCAGAGCCTGACAGGGCTTGAACCCACAAACCATGAGATCATGACCTGAGCTGAAATCAAGAGTCAGATGCTTTACTGATTGAGCACCCAGTTGCCCCAGCTTTTCATTTTTAAATATATTTTCATCTTTTTGCAGTGTAGACTTCTCATGCATTTTGTTTAGGATATTTCTTTTATTAATTTATTATAATAATTTCTGTGTCTTTTTATTTAGGGTGTTTTTTAAATAGATAATGTATAGTTGGGTGTTTTTGTAATCTGACACATTTATTTTATTTTTTTTTAATGTATTTATTTCTGAGAGAGAGACAGCATGAGCAGGGGAGGGTCAGAAAGAGAGGGAGATACAGAATCTGAAACAGGCTCCAGGCTCTGATAGCTGTCAGCACAGATCCTGATGCGGAGCTCGAACCCATGAACATGAGATCATGACCTGAGCTGAAGTCAGACGCTTAATGGACTGAACCACCCAGATGCCCCTATAATCTGACACATTTAATTTGACTATGTATTCTGTAAATGTTTCTGTAATTACTGACATGTTTTGATTGGAGGACAACCAGATTTTCTATTTGTGTGAGTTGTTTTTCTTGTCTGTTTCTCCTTTCTTGCCTTAAATTTTTTTAATGTTTATATTTGAGAGAGAGAGCATGCACATGCACGTGTGCAAGTCGGGGAGGGACAGAGAGAAATGGAGACACAGAATCTGAAGCAGGCTCCAGGCTCTGAGCTGTCAGCACAGAGCCTGGTATGGGTTTTAGACCCATGAATTGTGAGATCATGACCTGAGCCAAAGTCCAACACTTAAGTAACTAAGCCACCCAGGCGCCCCGCCCCTCCTTTCTTGACTTTTTAAAAAAGAAATTTTCAAGTGTTTTAGACTCTTCCTTTTTACTGTTGATTTTTTATTTATTATTATTTTAATTTTTTTAAAGTTTATTTTGAGAGAGACAGAGACAGTGTAAAGAGGGGAGGGGCAGAGAGAGAGGGAGAGGGAGAATCCCAAGCAGGCTCCACACCATCAGCACAGAGCCCAATATGGGGCCCAAACTCCATGTTTGATATTTATTTAATATCAAACCATGAGATCATGACCTGAGCCAAAACCAAGAGTTGGACGCTTAACCAACTGAGCTGCTCAGGAGCCGCCACTGTTGATTTTTAAAAAGCTGCTTTATTGAGATATAATTGATAAACAAAATACACAATGTTTATGCAGTATTGAACTTAAAGAGTACATTTGACATATTTTAACATGTATATACCTATGAAACAGTAACAATAATCCAGATATTGAATATACCCATTTCCTCCCAAAATGGGCGTTTATATTTCATGTGACTATTTAAAAAAATTTTTTTTAACATTTGTTTATTTTTGAGACACAGAGCATGAGTGGGGGAAGGGGCAGAGAGATTAGACACAGAATCTGAAGCAGACTCCAGGCTCTAAGCTATTAGCACAGAGCCCAAAGTGGGGCTTGAACCCATGAACTGTGGGATCATGACCTGAGCCGAAGTTGGATGCTTACAGACTGAGCCACCCAGGCATGCCCATATGACTGTTGATAAAGTTAAATTTATCATCTTGATTGTTAGCTATTTGTCCATCTGTTCTTTGTTCCATTTTTCTCCTTTTGTTCTTTCTTCCTTCAAGTCAGTGAATTTTTTTTAAATGTTTATTTATTTTGAGAGAGTGTTAACATGTGGTCGTGAGCAGTTGAGGGGCAGAGATCAAGGAGAGAGAGAATCCCAAGCATGCTCTGTGCTGTCAGCTCAGAGCCAGACATGGGGCTCAGTCTCATAAACTGTGAGATAATGACCTGAGTCGAAATGTAGAGTTGGATGCTTAACCAACTCAGTCACCAAGGAGCCCCTGAATGTTTGTCTTTCCTTTTTATTTCTTTTGTTAGCTTGTTACTGTTTATTATTTTCATGGTACCTTTAAGATTTATAGTATATTGCTTTCCTTTGTCATCATCTACCTTCAAGTGACAACATGCCATTTTACATATGGTAGAAAACCTTAAAATAGTATGCTTGCATTTCTGCTTTCCTGGGATTTGTGCTATTGCTGTCATACATTTTTTACATCATACAATCTTTCGAAGAGAGTTAAATAATAATCCTAATAACCATCGTCGTCCTTAAAGATTTAGTTGATGTAGTTACCCGTTCTGATGTTCCTTATTTTGTAGCTATTTCCATTGGATAGGTATTTAGATGGTTTCCAATTTGGGCTATTAGGAATAATGCTGCTGTGAACATTTGTATGTATGTCTTTGTGTACACATATGTTTTCATCTCTTGGGTAGATACCTAGGAGTGGAATTGCTGAGCTGCATATCTTTTTCCTCTGCTTTTAATTGTTGTTTTCTGGTATATTGATGGTTTTGTGCAGTTTGTTTAATGATATTCCTTGTTAGAGTTTTCTCCATTTGTTTTTTTCTCATTCTTGGATTGATCTCCTGACATATGTGAGCTTCTAGTTTTCATCATAGTTTTAACATTTTTGGCCATTATTTCTTAAAATATTTGTCTGTCTCCCTTGTTTTTGTCTCTCTGGTCCTGTGTCCTCCAATTACACTTATAAGTTGCTTGATCTTGTCTCACAGTTCACTGATGATAAGTTAATTATGATTTTTTTTAAAATTATTTTTATAGGTAATCTCCACACCCAACATGGGGCTTGAGCTCAACAACCCCAAGATCAAGAGTTACATGTTCTATCCACTAAGCTGGTCAGATGCCCCTAATTTTGCTTTAAACGGTCTCTTTAATATATCATTTTGGGAAGTTGCTTTGCCCTTTTAGTCAACTAATCTTAAGTGTCTAATCTGTTCTTTGTCTGCTTCATTATATTTTTCGTCTTACATGATTTTATTTTGATCTCTGTAGCTTCTGTGTGGGTCTGATTTGTATCTTCTGTAGAAAAATAAAAGAAACTTTTCAACATTTGGAATCTTGTTTTAATGACTACTTTAATGTCCTTATCTGCCAGTCCTAACATCTTAGTTTGGGGTTGATTATATTTGATTAATTTTAATTATACACAGTATTTTCCTGCTTCTGGCAGTTTTTTGGATGCCATACATTATAAGTTTTGCCTTGTTGAGTCCTAGGTAGGATATTCTTGAGTTCTTTGAGGCGACACTGTTAACTTGAAAACAGTTTGAGTCTTTTGAATCTTGCTTTTAAGAGTTGTTATGTGGATCTGATGTAGTCTTCAGTGTAGCTAATTATTCCCCACTAATGAAGCAGGGTCCTTATGTGTATTATACAAAGTGACCTGTGAATCCTGAGGTTTACCAATCTGGCTTGTGGTAACTGGCACTATTCCTGGTTCCTTGTGAATATAAAATACTGTAACTTCTAGTCCTTTTGGGTGTTTTTCCCCTAAGCTGTGAGTGATTTCCTCACCTGCATGCAGTATTTAGCTGAAGTCTGGAGAGGCCCTGTGCCTATTTCCTACGTTTTCTTTCATTCAGTAGTTTCTTCTCTGTTACTCTTTTTGGTGAACTATAAGTCCTCTTTGGGACCTTGGAATCTGAGCTTTGTCTTTTCCACTTACTGAGTCAGCTGATTCCCACCAGGATTCCATGTCCCCTACATTACAGCCTAGAAGTAGAGAGCCATTAATTGGGTCATTGTTCCTGTGCTTTATAATATGTGGTTTTTCTCTTGCTGCTTTGAATATTTGCTCTGTAGCTTTGGTTTTTAACAGTTTAGCAGTGATATACAGTAGTATGGATTTTCTTATTTGTGTTTTTATCATGTATCTGCTAATTTGTCTTTTTTTGTTTTCAATCTTTGTATCTCTTCATCTTGGGTAATTTTTATTCATCTTCAGTCATTACCTTTTCCTTTGTCATGTCCATTTTGCTGTTTTGTCCAGCCAACACATTTTTTAATTTCAGAAATTATTTTTCATTTGTAGAATGTTTTTCATTATATTTTCTAGTATGATTTTCATGAATTTAAATATATTTTGTTTTTACTTCACTGAAGTTAGTGACAGTTGCTTTAAAATCCTTTTGTGTTCGCTTCAACATCTGGTTTCATCTCACTGTTAGGCCTGCTTAATTTTCTTTTCTCCTGAAAACATGTTGCGTTGTTTTTGTTCTTCATTTGTTGGGTGATTGGATTATATCCTGGATATTGTTAATGTTAGTTTATGAAGGCTTTGGATTTTATTATTTTCCTTTTAAGAGTAGTGTTTCCTTTGTTTTACAGATAATTTTCTGTTTTAGGCTTGAACTAAGGACTGTTTCATGGCTGGCAGCTTTGGTCTCCTTTCAAATCTTTTATCTGTAGCTGCTCTTTTTACCCTGTGCTGTTCTTTGTTTTAGGGGTCATTTAGAGATGTGGGTAGGTAAAGTTTAGAGATGTCTTCACTGGCTCTTGCCCTTGTGAGCACACAAGAATCCCCCACATTCTTTAATGGTCAACCTTCTCTTTTCTGAACTCGAGGTGGAAGGTTAAGGAATTTCCCTACATCATCTTCCTCTCCTGTCTCTCTGTACTTAGCCCCATGCTGAAAGCCAGAGAGGGGAGCTTGCTTTCTATATGTTCTCCTTTTCTCCACGTGACCATGGACTTCCAACAGAGTCTGTGTATCTCTTTTTACTCACCAGTTCCTTCAAGTATATGTCTATGTATTATTATGTACAGGTTTTATAGTTATTTTCTGAAGTAGAATAAGGGATCTTCTGGCAGAGTCTTCATCCATCAAACCTGGAAGGGGAACCTTTGAGAACCAAGTATGCAAGTTTTAATTTCTAGAGTAATTACTAACAGAAACATATTATAATTTCTAAACTGTTAGTAAGGAGGCAATAGAATAATAAAAAATCAATCCAAATGCAATGAACAAGGGGAGGGGAATCATAGAACTAGTCTGAGAAACAGCACAACATATAATTGTAGGTTTAAACCCAGTCTTATAAAAATGACATGAAATGTAAAGGGAATAAATGTTGTTTTTATTATTTAAAATTTTTTTCTTTTAATGTTTATTTTTGAGAGAGAGAGAGAAGCAGCATGAGCAGGGAAGGGGCAGAGAGAAGAGAGAGACACAGAATCCGAAGCAGGCTTCAGGCTCTGAGCTGTCAGCACAGAGCCCGATATGGGGCTTGAACTCACAAATTGTGAGATCATGACCTGAGCTGAAGTTGGATGCTTAACCAACTGAGCCACCTAGACGCCCCCTTTAAATGTTTTTTATAAAAGACAAAGATTGTCAGACTCAGGAAAACCAAAATTCGATGACATTTTGTTTATAAGAGACATATCTACGTGTAAAGATATAGAAAGATTCTAAGTAAAATGGTGGGGAAAGGCATGGAAAACGTTAATCACGAATATTCATAGCAATGTTATTCATAATAGCCAAATCATGGAAATAACCCATATGTCTATCAACTGCTGAATGGATATGTAAAATGTGTTACATCCATACAATGGAATATTATTCAACTTTGAAGAGGAATGAAATTCTGACACATGCTACATGGGTGTACCTTCTACAGGTACATGTAACATGAATGAACCTCAAAGACTTAATGCTGCGTGAAGTAATTTATACATAAAAGATCACATGTTATGTGGTCCTATTGATATAAAATGTCCAAAATAGTCATTCATAAAATGGCATGAAAATATGGCAAGTGAATACTATCAGGAAGCTGCCACAGCTATATTAGTATTAGAGAAGATAGACTGTAAGGCAGAAAGCTTTATTTTTTATATATATAATAATATATATATATAATAATAATATATATATAATAATGTATAAATATATACATTATATATTTATATATAATACATTTATATGTATAAAGAGGATCAACTTATAATGAATAAAAGCTTCAGTTTATTAGAAGATGTAACAATTCAGAATTTATAATTCCCTAATGACTGTTTCTAATGATATAAAACAAAAATTGACAGATCTGCAGAGTCAGATTGATAATCAATGTGAGAGATATGTGCCTCTCAGTAGCTAAAAGACCAAATGATCAAAAAAAAAAAAAACAACAATAAAAACAAAACAAAAAAGTTAATGCCCTATAGATTATTTGAACAACCTTATTTTATATTCTAGTTGGTATGCTTATCAGAGACAAATACAGAATGAACACTGTTTTCAAACATACACAGGATTTATAAAAATAAATCATATATTGTGCCTTAAGTCATAACTAATTTCCAAAGTTTAGTAATATACAAAATATAAGAAACAAATAACAAAAAGATCTAAGCAGAAAATTTTGTTTGCTGTTAAGAACTGTTATTCTAATTCGCTGTTATTAGTAAACAAAAAAATAGCAAACAATATGAACTTGAAACAAAGACATACAGATATCAAGGGTTGCTTCTTTGAAAAAACTAATAAAATTAACAAACCTCTGGCATGATTGGTCATGACAAAAAGGAGACATTGATATGCACTATTAGGAATGCAAAATGTGATGTGTCAAATTCTTTAAGTATTAAAGGTTAAGAGGATAAAGGCCTGAACTTACGAGGTAAATGTATTAAACTTTTAGGAAAAAAATCTACGTGAAAATCTTCATGATTTATATATGAATGTTCATAGCTGTTTTGGTAATAGTCCCAGATTAGGAACAATCTGCATGGCTATCAACACGTGAATCAGTAAACAAATTTTGGTATATCCGTATAATGGAATATTGCTTACCCATAAAAAGGAACACACTATTAGTAAACCATTAGTGTGGTGAATCTCAAAATAATTATGCTCAGTGAAAGAATCCAGAAAAAAAAAAGAGTATTTCTTGTATGATCCCATACATATAAAATTTTAGAGAATGCAGGCTAATCTGTAAGTAAGAACACAGATCAGTGGTTCCTGACGATTAGATAGAGGTCAAGGAGGAGCAGTAGGGATAGATTACAATGGGACATGAAGAAGAGCAGGATGGATAAATTACTTAGAGAGTGATGGTAGTTTCACAGGTGTATATACATTTCAAATCTTACCCAATTATATACTTTAAGCATGTTCAGTGTATTATATGTCAAATATATCTTCAAAAGACTTAATTAAAAAGAAAAACTTATGTAGAACACTATTAAGAAAGTTAATTGGAACCCAGTTTCATTCATGAACATGGATATAAAACTCCTAAACAAAATAGTAACATGTGACTTCTAGAAAGCTTTAAGAAGGATATTACGTCATGACCAAGTTGATTGTATTTCGCATATACAAGGTTTGTTTAACATGAGAGAAATCACGTAAGGTAAATTTGTCACATTGTCATATTAGTGAAAAATCATATCATCTCAACAGATGTGTAAGAAATGTTGGATGAAATTTAATATTTTGATAAGATCATTCATCTTAGAGAATGAAGAAAATCAGGTATCTATAAAAACCTATAACAAACATACTTAATGTTGAAAGATGAAAACCGTTTTTTTTAAGATGAAAGCTTTTAATATGAGGAGTTATAAGTATGGCTGCAGTGAACAATTCTGATCAACACTACATAGATCCCAGTTAGTGTAGTCTGGCAAGATAAAACAATACAAGGTGTGTGTATTGAAGAGGAATAAACAATACTGTTGTCATCTGTAGGTGATATAATTATGTGTGTAGAAATTCCATAGCTATCTCTAGATAACTTTTTATACTAATGAGTATCTTGCAAGGGTAAACCAATCATTATAGAGAATTTTATTTCTCTCTGTACCAGTTTCCTGTATAAAAATGCAGAATTACTATTTATAATCTCATTCAGAATAGAAGAAACTAGGAATAAATTAAGTTCCATATACATTTTTGGAGGGAAGAGCAAAACTCGATTTGGAAACATTAAAGGAAGATAAAATAAATGGAGAGAAATACCATGTACATAAGTTGGAAGACTGCATATTTAAAAGTTGTTTGTTCTTCCATATTTATCAATAGATTCAGTATATCAGGATCAGTTTTTTTGGGGGCGGAATTTGACAAAATGATTCTGGAACTTTATATGGAAATAAAAAGGACTAAGAATAGTGAAGACTTTTGTGGACGAACAAGGTGGAAGTATTTGCTCTTCTGGTTATTAAGGCCTCTTAGGATTAAGGTAATTTGATGTTGGTAGAAGTCTAGACAGATAGACTGATGGAACAGAGCCAGAGCCATATATAAAACTATACATATATAGATGCTTGATTTACAATAAAAGAGACTGTGCAATACTATTGGGAAAGGATGACCTTTTCAATAAAGAATGCTGGGAGAATTTGGTATCTGGTGAAAAAATTGGACCCCTCTTCACACCATACAAAATAATTCCAGTTAGTTTTATTTAGATCCATATTTAAATTATATAAATGCTTTTAGAAGATAGTGTAGGAGAAAGGGTTAGGGGAGGCAAGTAGCCCTCAAATATAGTGTAAAGTAGTTTGGACTTTATTTTGAACATCATAGGAGTTACTAAAGGATTTTGATCCAAGGGCTGGTCATTTGATTTTTTTAAAGAATACAACTATTGGTAGAATCTAAGATAGGTTATAATTCTGTTTCTGGCCATGTTTGAGACTTTGTCTTCTGAAAATCCTTGTAGAAAACACTTTAAAATGTTGGTAAGTCTTAAACACTTGAAATGCCTATCTGTGATTGGAATGTGCTAAGGAAAAATTTGAGGTAATAAATATGAACTTACATTTCAGGGTGCTTATTGCATTCTTTATATCTGAAGTAAGACACTTAGGTCATTAATTTTCTCTTATTTAATTAGAAAAGAACAAGCATGTGATACCTGGATGGGTCTTATTGACATGACTGGATAGTGGTTGGAGACCAGGGATGCTGTTAAATATTGCATAATGCAATATTATCTAGTCTTCGAGAATAATGAATTATCTAGTCCAGGGGCACCTGGGTGGCTCAGTAAGTTAAGCGGCCAACTTCAGCTCAGGTCATGATCTCTGGGTTTGCGAGTTTGAGCCCCACATTGATCTCTGTGCTGACAGCTCAGAGCCTGGAGCCTGCTTCGGATCCTATGTCTCCCTCCCTCTCTACCCCTCCCCTGCTTATGCTCTGTCTCTACCTCAAAAATAAGTAAGCATTAAAAAAAAATTAAAAAAGAACAAGCACAAATCCTTTATATACATGTACACTGGATATGTAGCATTTTGATTCCATTTATAGTTTTGAGAAACATTTAGAACAGTTTATTTGGAAGTGAGAATGATTTCTTTAACATGTTGAGCATATTGGAGAAGTTATTTCTGGCAGGTGTGAGTAGTAGAATAAAGGGATGTAAGCGAGAACAGTTGGAAAACACTAGGAAGACTTTTGTTACTAGAACTGTGGTTTTTGTTATAATTGGACATGTAACAATTTTATTTATTCAGAAACGTTTAAGTCATAGTTTCTTTTTTTTTTTTTTTAATATTTTTATTTATTTCTAGGAGAGAGAGAGAGACAGCGTGAGCAGGGGAGGGTCAGAGAGAGAGGGAGACACAGACTCTGAAACAGGCTCCAGGCTCTGAGCTGGCAGCCAGCACAGAGCCCGACGCGGGGCTCGAACCCACGAACCGCGGGATCATGACCCAAGCGAAAGTCGGACCCTTAACCGACTAAGCCACCCAGGCGCCCCTTAAGTCATAGTTTCAAAAACTAAAATATGCACAAGATGATTTTGAGTTGAACTTAAAATAGTCGGCATTATAAAGAAATTGTCTGAAAGGTTAACAGTAATGCACATGTAATTCTTTTTTTTTTTTAATTGTTCATTTATTTTTGAGAGAGAGAAAGCACAAGCAGGGGAGGGGCAGAGGGAGAGGGAGGGAGACACAGAATGCAAGCTGTCTGCTCTGAGCTGTCAGTGCAGAGCCCAGCCCGAGGCTTGAACCCATGAACTCAGGTCAGATCATGACCTGAAGTCAGACGTTTAACGAACTGAGCCACCCAACTCTCCTAATGCACATATAATTCTATAGGAATTCTAAACATCATATATAATCCTATATATTGAAACAGATTTTTATATTTCTTTAAAAAGTTTTTATATTTATTTTAATTAATTAATTTTTAGTAATCTCTACACCCAATGTAGGGCTCAAACTTGTGATGCTCTACTAACTGAGCCAGCCAGGCGTCCTTGTATTTCTTCTTAAAAACAGCTTTATTGAGATAACTGTTCATATATCATACAGTTCATTTAAACCACATGTTCAGTGGCTTTCAGTATATTTCCAGAGTTGTATAACTGTCACCATAATCAATTTTAGAACATTTTCATCTTCCCAGAAGGAAAGAAACCTTTTAACCTTTAGCCATAACTCTCCAGTCTCCTCTTCATCCCCCTTAAACCCTAGGCAACCACTAATACACTTTGTATTTCTATAGATTTGTCTATTGGATATTTCATATAAATGGAATCATTTTATATGGGGACTTTTGTGACTGGCTTTTTTCAATTAGCACAATGTTGTCAAGGTTGATCCGTATCATAACATCTATTAGTACTTCATTTGTTTTTATTGACAAGCTCTATTTTATTGTATTGATATGCCACATTTTATTTATCCATTCATGAGTTAATGGACACTTGAGTTGTTTCCACCTCTTGGCTATTATGAATAAAGCTGCAGTGAACATTTTTGTACAAGTTTTTTTTAGATATTGCTGGATCATATGATCACTCTATGTTTAATAGTTTAGGAAATTGTCAAACTTTTGAAAGGAGGCACACCATTTTACATTCCCATCAAGTACTGTGTGAATGTTCCAGTTTCTCCACATCCTTGCCAACATATACTATTATCTGTCTTTTTTATTATAATCACGCTAGGGGGTTCAAAGTGGTACCTCATTTGGTTTGATTTGCAGTCCCTAATGATGGGCCCTTTAATATCTTATGTGAAGAAATGTTTATGTAAATCTTTTGACTTAAAAACTTTTTTTCTTGAGTTTATTTATTTTGAGAGAGAGAGAGCAAGAGAGCACATGTGGGGGAAGGTCAGAGAGAAGTAGAGACAGAATCCATAGCAGGCTCTGTAACATCAGTGCAGAGCCTGATGCAGAGCCTGATCTCCCAAACTGTGAGATTGTGACCTGAGCCGAGATCAAGAGTCAGATGCTTAACTGACTGTGCCACACAGGTGTCTCTCTTTTGGCTATTTTTAAGTTGGGTTAATTTTCTTTTTATTGTTGGGTTGTAATTGTTTTTTGTATATTCTGGAGCTTCAACCCTTATCAAGTATATAATTTGCAAAAATTTTCTCCTTTAGGTTGCCTGTTTACTTTTCTTGATTGTGCCCCTTGAAGCAGAAAAATTGTTAATTTTGATGAAATCCTTATCTCTTTTGTTGCTGTTTCTGTGCTTTAGGTGTCTATTAATGTATTGTTTGAATATGTTCAAAAATGATTTCTTTACATTATTTTGCATTAAGTTTTAGTCATGTTATTGTTTTATTAACATTTAAGACTGATAAAGTTTAGTAGAAGCAGCAGTTTTTACATTTTTTTCTTTCCTGTTTTTAATTTATAATTTTGTCCGGAACTTTTGTTACAGCTCTATAGTATCAACCCTCCTTGCTCTTATGGATGGATTAGATAACAGGGGTGAAATTGTTGTTATTGGTGCTACAAACAGACTTGATTCTATAGATCCTGCTCTCAGGAGACCGGGTCGTTTTGACAGAGAATTCCTTTTCAACCTGCCTGATCAAAAAGTAAGTTTCTGTTTTCAACGTGTTAGGATTTATTTGTGATCCCATTATCAAGCATTAACGCACTTGGATGGTGATATTTTATGAATTTTCATTTCAAAAATTTTGTGCTTATGGAATATCTTAGTTAATTCTCAGAAAAAGCTTGTGGTTATTGAATAATTTAGTCTATTACTATTAACAATTATTAGAACACGTATGGCTTTTAGGAAAACTCTTGATTAGGTTACTAAAATGCTTACTTTAGTTCTCCAGATTGTAGTAATTATCTTGGATGGCAGGTTATATGTCTCCAGTTAGCCAAAGTAGCTTTGTTCTCATAAAAATAATGTTTTCAGAATATTAGTGAGCTTATGAATAAGAACCCAATGTGCAAATTTTCGTAGAAATGACCATAACATCATATTTAATTAATGAGCAGCAAAAGTTATTCATTATAGTGTATTTTTTTTAAAAGAGTGTATAATTACACAACGTATTGGCATTGTGTAAAATGTTAATTAATATACAAGTTTTTTTCCCTAATTCTGCTTGAAATTTTTATTATTCTGGTTTGTCCAGTTTATTCATTGACTTGTCTCTTCACGAGGATCTCAAGTTTGAGAGGGAGAGATATATATAGAGAAGATACTATATTTGACAATGTAATTGTAATTACATTTTTACATATAATAAAATAATTACATGTAATTAAATTTCTATGTAATTTAACATTTTAAATAAGCCTAATTAAAACATAACACATACCCATACAAATATAACCTAAAGAAAGAAGATACTATTTATGAATATATAATATACACACATGCACATTTGTAATTGTTGCATAGCTTTGATTTAGATCTCCATATAAAATGCCTGGTTTACATACACAGATGTGAAATGCTGTGATTAGTAGGATGGTGTAGAAGACTATGGGGAAATGAAGTCAATGGTGCTACTGTGTAGAACAATTAATACTTCAGTTTGAAATCAGTCTGCACATCAACTAGTAGTTGTCTCTGTTTTGGACTGTCTAACTTAGAGGCTTTACTTTGGTACTGAATTTACCTAACTTTATCAGGATAGGAAACAGCGTATACAGCCTCAGTTTCATCACCCAAGTGCAGCTTCCAGGACTGTATCAATGTGTAGAGGTGTGCTTAGGTATAGGGACAAGGGTAGAAGTGGGAACAAGTCTATTTCAGCACAGGGAAGCACCAGCTATCTTTGGAACATCTTATAGTCCAAGCACATCTTTTAGGCTCTAGCATAGGTGGGGAATGTGTTTAGTTCTGAGACATAGCCCGTGTTCATTTCGGCACAGGAAAGCCATTATCCGAATTAACCAAGTATCTTCAGTTTACCCTAGTCATGTGGATCTCAGTCATGTATGCCAGTCACGATACTCACACTTCAGGTACAATCTATACAAATCAGAGATTTAACAATAAACCAGGACTAGAACAGCACTGTCCAATTGAATTTTCTGTAATGATGGAAATGTTCTGTATTTGCATTGTTCACTAAGCAATGTCCAGTATGGTAGCCACTAGTCACATGTGGCGTTTGAGCTCTTGAAATGTCACTAGTATGACTAAGGAACTGGGTTTTAAAATTTTCTTTAAAAATTTAAATACAATAACCATATGTAGTTAGTGGCTTACCATATTGTATGGCATGGATCTCAACATAGTTTTCCATGTTAATTTTAACTTTCTACATTTCAAGGAAACTACTTTGAGACCTAAACCTAAGGTCATTTTTCTTGGTCTGTGTCTATGGAAAAGGCCTGAACTAGCTATTTTTGCTTAGATAATGTTTAAAGTCATGGATTATCAAGATTAGATGAGATTATCAAATCCTCTGTCCTAGGGCATAGTCAGTAAAGTAAGAGGAAAACTACACGAGTAGATTCTGGAAGCCAAGTGAAGAAAGTAAAACAATGAGAAGCGTATGACTGATTTGTCAGATGCTGCTAAATTAACTCGGATGAGGACAGAAAATTGACCATTGTATTGATCATTATGCTGGTCATTGGTGAACCTGATGGGAGCAAGTTGATTTAGTGATGGGTGCAAAAAAGCTTGTCTGGAGTATGGTTATCTTAAGAGAATAGGAGGGGATGAACTGGAGATAGAGAATGAAGGTAGGTTTTTCAAAGAGTTTTGCTCCAAAAGGGTGCAAAGGGTTGAGGTGAGGTGATAAATGTCGAGGGAATTGGAGGCAAGAGAACCCGTGTTCTTAAAAAAGCTGGGACAGTTATCCACTAGAGAAGGAAATTTTGGTGATGAAATTGAGAAACAAGAATTACCACAACGTGTCCTTAATAGGCAAGAGGGGGGACAGTATTTACTATATGAGTGGTGAGAATGATTTTAGATAGGAATTGGATAGTTCTTCTGTGATACTAGGGAGAAGACAGAGTATTATGGGTACATATGCCAACAGGTGGACAGAATTGGTGTGAAAAGTCTTTTGAACTTCTCTCTTGACTGCTTCGGTTTTCTTAGTGACTTAGGAAGCAAGGTCTGAATGAGAAGCTAAGTGTGAAGACAGAGAAACTGAACTAGTTTGCTAGGAGATAGCCTTACTGAATGGTTTAGGGAAAGAGTGAGGGGAGCGTTAAGGATCCATTTGGACATTCATTTAAAGCAATAGTCTGTCCATGTCTCATGTTAGTCCTGTAGTTTGGGCAGTGGAATATCATGATTCCTGTTGTTTGACCAAGTAAAAGTTAAAAAAAAAAAAAAAAAGGAAAAGGAAGCTCTGGTTCTTACAACTTTTGGTAATTTTGTTAACCCTTTATTAGCATAAAATAGCACGTACCTTCTTGAGGCAGCGATGCTTTTTAATTTTTTTTGTTTTTTTTCTTTATTATCATCAACACTCATGATTGTTACAGGTGTTCTTTGTATTTCTGAATCTTGAAAAATGAGAGCTTGAATATGCCTTTGACTTTTTTTTTTGGTTTGAGAGAGAGAGATGGAGCACATATACGTGTGCAAGCAGGAGAGGGACAGAGGGAGAGAGAGAGAGAGAGAGAAAGAGATTGAAAATCCCAAGCAGGCTCCATGCCCAGAGCAGAGCCCAACGTGGGGCTCAATCCCATGACCCTGGGGTCATGACTTGAGCCAAAATCAAGAGTTGGATGCTCACTTGACAGGTGCCCCTTTAACTATTAATAGTAGAGGAAGCTACTTTCTAGTAGGGAAAGCCATGTAACTTTTATACACACACACACACACACACACACACATATGTAGAGAGAGAGTGTGTGTTAAAGTACATAATGAAGCATTTCTGATTTAGTTAAATTCTTCTATTTCTTGTTTTTATGATAGAGAAAGGAGACTCTGATTGATTCTATAGAGAAAGAGCAAGGCACTAAATGTCTTAGAGACCGGACAATAACTTTTGACCTTAGGTAATTTCATTTCTCTAAACCTTTACTTATTTTGTAAAATGACAGGGTAAGAATAGGTATTTTTTGTGGTATCTTCTAGCTTAAAATTTTTTTTAATGTGCTTCTGATTCTATGAGGGTCTTCACTAAGTGGTGCCTGTGCTGCGAATGAGGCCAAATAGATCTCTTAATGTCATCTTCTGGAGAATATAAACTCTCAGGATGATATCTTTTTGGACCTTGATGTTATACTTTTTTGGTATATATTCAGGCAGATACTTCGAGTTTGAAGAAAATAAATGTCACATCATTGCTTTATTTTGGGTAGCTGAACTTCTAACTTAGAACTTGGAATTAGAGCAATAGCTATTGATAATCAAATTTTATCAACTTCAAAAAATTTTTTTAATATTTATTTATTTTGAGAAAGAGAGAGAGAGCGCGCGCAGGAGGAGGGGTAGAGAGAGAATTCTAAACAGGTTCTGTTCAATCAGCCGAGAGCCCTATGTGTGGCTCGATCCCACAAACTGTGAGCTCATGACCTGAGCTGAAACCAAGAGTCAGATGCGTAACTGACTGAGCCACCCAGGTACACGTCAGTTTATCTTGATGACTTTGAAGTTCTTTTTGCTGGACCCCAAATTCCTCATTAACCCAATAAAATTATCCTCTTTGTTATAAGTTGCTTTTTCATAGTCTTGAGAATCTCAACTATCAGTGTTGAGGGAACAAGTGTTTTCAAATTTCCTTGAAAGAAGGCAAATGTGAAGGTAAAATTCTGATATACCTCTTCATGTTGGTAATATCAGCTGATTATGGATTCTTACCACTTCAGTTTCTTTTTAACTGTGGAAGAAAAAGAAATTTCATTTAATCTGAAACCAAGGTGTTAAAATTTTGATTGTGCTATGTAGTCAGATTAAAGGTAGAAAATGCTATTTTGAAAAAAAAAAATCAAGGTAGAATTGCTCAAACATTTGACTTTTTAAAATGAATTGGATTAATATTCACTGAAATACTACCATGTTATATATTAAAGTATCAACTAACTTACAAGATAATGATATGCATTATATTTCTTTACTTGATTGAAAATGTTTTCAATTTTAAAACTTTTTTCAAGTTTTAAATTACTTGTTTAGCTCATTGGCAGTCATAATACCTCATGCATGTGATAGAACCAAAAGTTCTGTGAAATCTGAATCTGTAGTTTAAAGGTTAACACTGAGTGGGGTGCCTAGCTGGCTCAGTCAGTAGAGCATGTGACTCCAGAACTCAGAGTCATGAGTTCAAGCCCCACGTTGGGCGTAGAGCCTACTTAAAAACAAAAAGAAGTTAGCACTGAGTATGGAATTGTTGAATCATTATGTTATACATTTCAAACTATTTAACACTGTACAATTATAATTAATTATATTTCAATAAAAGATTATAAATGCTATATACATTAAACTATATTTTTCTATGTATTTAGATGGTAAAAATGATCTCAGGTCATTCATTCAAAATATTGAAACTTAGTTTTTAATTTTTTAATTAAAAGTAAAAAATTAGTTTTAAGATTAAAAAAAAATTTTAGTGTTTTATTTCTGAGAGAGAGAGACAGTGTGAGCAGGGGAGGGTCAGAGAGAGAGGGAGACACATAATCTGAAGCAGGCTCAAGGTTCTGAGCTGTCAGCACAGAGCCCAACGTGAGGCTTGAACCCATGAACCGTGAGATCATACCCTGAGCCAGTGTTGGATGCTTAACCGACTGAGCCACCCAGACGCCCCTTAATGTTTTTTTAAAATTTATTTCTGAGACAGTGTGAGTAGGGGAGGGTCAGAGAGAGAAGGAAACACAGAATCTGAAACAGGCTCCAGGTTCTGAGCTGCCAGCACAGAGCCTGACGTGGGGCACCATGAGATCATGACCTGAGTGAAGTCGGACGCTTAACCGACTGAGCCACCCAGGTGCCCACTTAGTTTTTAATCTAGTCCTAGATGAGTCAAGATCAGTCACTTAAGTCATATGTGCCACTAGTTAACTCCTTCACCTCTCAGAATATTAAATATGTTAGTTTGATAAACAGAGACATGGTCTCTACTACGTATTACTGTATTGTTATTATGGGAAATTAGAGTTGATGTGGATGCCATGGTGTTTAAATTTCTTTTAAAATAAACAGTTGCTGGGGCGCCTGGGTGGTTCAGTTGGTTGAATGTCCAGACTCTTGATACCAACTCAGGTAGTGATCTCAACAGTGATCTCATGTTTCATGGGATTGAGCTCTGGTTCAGCCTCTGGGCTGTCCGTGCAGAGCCTGCCTGGGATATTCTCTCTCTCTCTTCTCTCTCTCTCTCTCTCTCTCTCTCTCTCTGTCTCTCTCTCTTTCTCTTTCTCTCTCTCCTTCCTCTCCCTCTCTTCCTCTCAACCCCTCCCACCCCCCACGTGCTGTCTCTCCCTCAAATAAACTAAAAAAAAATGAACTAAAAAAAATAAGCAGTTGCTTTTCTGGGGTGGTGGTTAGCGCATAAATTTGTTCCAGCGAATACATTTGAGAGGTTGATGATATTTTATTTATTTGTACTGTTTTTCTTAGGCAAGAAAACACATTTTACAGATCCATACCAGGGATTGGAATCCAAAATTGTCAGATGCTTTTTTAGGTGAATTGGCCGAAAAATGTGTTGGTGAGTGCTATTATTTGAATTCTTTCATTGTTATTGTTTGTGCTGCCGGCCCTTTCCCCTTATGTTTGGAATGTGAATGAATATAGTTATGTCTCTGTGCAATAGATGGCTGGCTTTGCCTTTAAATGTAACACTTATTTTGAACATTTCACTTGAAGTTTGAATACTTCTAAATTACAATTTTAGCTGCCAGTAGGTGTTTGATTATTAATAAAGCTAGTAGTAATATGCTTTCATTGAGTGCTGGATTTCCATGATATTAGTGCATTGTATCATTTTAGGAATTGTTCTCTTTTAGAAATTTTGCTGAGAAAAATAAGCTAACCTTTAGAGATAAAGGTCCACATCAAAGGCAGGACTGCAGTCTTTTACTTTGCAGATTGACGGGCTCATCTTCATTTCTGTGGTCTAGAAAGAAGTTGAGTGAGAGGAGTCTTAAAGAAAATACTGGCATCTGCTAGTATTTCCCCAAATACAAAACTGTCCAATTTAATGTTAAATTATTCATAGAGTGGAAGATCCTCCCCACAGAGTGAATGACTACTACTGTCCTAAAAGGATATAGTAAGAGTATTTTATGTACATACAGGATCATACATAGGAGATGGAATTCAGGGTTTTGGCTCTAATTAGGTCTGAAATAAAAGTGAATAGTGTATTAAGCAACTGAATATATACACTGGTATTTTCCCTTCATTCTTTATCTATCTTCTGTCTATTTTCCTCTTATTCTCTCAGAAATAAAAATTAAAAATCTTTCTCCATGAACTTTTTAAGCATTATGAAAAAATCCCCAAATAAGCTCACTAACAATCAGCAGTCTACTTGGGAAAACTTTAAAGTTACCAAAACCAGAAAGAATAACTTAGTTAAAAAATCATTTTGATCCACCATCAAATATTAAAACTTAAATAGAACATTAGTCCATTCAGTTAGCTACATCCGAATTATCCTCTTCATCCACAGGGACCTCCATCTCCGAAGCAGCATACCTCAACTTTTGAACCACAAAGACCTCGACATCTTCTGGTGAGGAGAAAACGTAAATCTCTCTAGCACTACTCCAGTTTAAGCTTTGCCTGGTATAAGAGAGCATGCGCCAAACCCATTTCATGTAAATTTGGCTTGACCTCTGCAAAGCCCTTGTGCTGCTTTATGGGAGAGGGTGGTATTTGGTACAAAATCCAGTCTTTTCCCTTTTTGAAATTTGACCCCTTTTATTTCCTGCTACTTTTATGATATTTTACTAGAGTATGGATCAGACTGGGAAATCTTTGTAGATTTTTGTGAATTTGCCACAGAATGATCCTTAGCTAAAATAAGCAGTAGTCTTCAAATAATTTTGGAAATTCCCTAAAAGATAGGTGTTTTAAAATTACTTACTATTACCCTATCTACCATCTGAAAGATTACACACTAATTTTTCATCCTAAATATTAGAATCTCAGTTTCCTTTTTTCATTTCCAAAGGCCACAACTTCTCATTATTCTAAGTGATTTATTTTAGCTTTAAAAGTCAGTTTCTTAAGTTTAAACATTTTTGAGACATAATTTCTTATAGGACTAAAAAGTTCCTCTTGCCTTTTGTGGGGGGATGGTGGTGGTGGTGATGGTGGTTTAGAATCTGCTTACAGTATACACCGTTTTCTTCCTGGAGAGTTACATAAAAATCTATTATAATTAAATGACTTCTGTTTTTGATTTTGACATGTATTCCATTTAAGTTGCCAGTTTCACATAAAAAATGCAGGTCTTCAGACAGAAACAGAATAGTAATAAGTTTTAAATTCATTATGAACTTATCACTTTCTGTATCCCAAACATTTTTTAACATGTATGGGTTCAGTTCATTAAAATTTATGCCTAATAAAGGGTATGTAGTCTTGATGAAAACTGCAGCGACAACTGACCCCTTGTTAGAGGTTATGGATTTGGTAACTTTTACCTTAAAATAAATTCCCAAGTACTTGGAGGTATTTGCATGCATTATAGGTGTGATTTTTTTTTTAAAAGCAGTCCTCACATAATTTTGGCGTCCAGATCACATGTATGAATAGTAGGAGCTTAAGGTTATGAGGACCTCAAACCTAATCATATTTGTCTATTTATTTTCACTGAGAGGGCCAAAACAATGAAAGTGTCCCAGTGAGAGGTCTTTCTTGTGGACCTTATGTTTGATGTTTTACGTAAATGGTAACTTCCTAAAACTTTATTATTATCCTTGTCTAGTCTGTAACCTTTTTAATAGCTCATATTTTCAGTTTTGCAGACAAGTTTCCATTTCAGTGGCAATATTTAAGAATGCTTTTTCTTGGGGTGCCTTGCTGGCTCAGTTGTTAGAGCATGAGACTCTTGATTTCGGATCGTTAAGTTCAAGCCCCGCATTGAGCATAGAACTTACTTAAAAAGAAAAAAAATTTGCTTTTTCTTTGATATCTAGATATTTGTGTTCATCAGTATTAGAATAGTAATGGTAGAATTAATATGATTATGGAATTCTTATGAAAGGGATGTTGATTTTTTTTTAACATCAGCTTTTAACTTTCAAAAGACTGTAGTGTGTTTTCTGTGTATCTAGGGTGATCATGTTACCTGCATCTAGTTTTTAAATCAGAATCCTTTAGAGAGTGAAAAAATACACTTTTAATTCTGACAAGACAAGAGGCCTAAACCAGGACACGTGATACTAAATATAATTATTTAGCCATGGTTATCATGTAATTTTTAATTGTTTTAGAGTCTAGTAAAGGAAGTATATTATTAAATCAAGTAGTTCTCAGTTTTTTCCTTTCATATGTCAGAATCACTTGTAAAGTTTTCTCAGAATAAACATTTATGATATTAAACTGCCAGAGATTCTGATTCACTAGGTTTGTTGGAAATCCATTGTTGGCAGTTTCATTGTTGAGTAGCCAAGACTGAGAACCCCAGATATAAACCAGTAATTCTCATTCACAGGCAAATGTAATGAAGATAATTTCATTCTTTTTGTCTATTGATTATGATAATCTGAGTGAAAATTAATTTCTTTAAATGGGATCTGTTGTTGGTAACTCTTAAATTATCTTTAGTAGATTAAGAAAAAATGACCAGTCCATTGCTATTATGTATTTTACTGACATTATGTCAAACATGAATGTTATGAGCACCACTTAGATAAAATATCTTTTAGTGGCTTTTTCTGTTTTGCATTGTTTCTGAGTTTTTTTTAATTTAGGCTTTTGCTCTTAGAAATAGGTTCATATAATACATTCACCAGGTGTGTATGTTCTTTTCAAGAAGAAAAAGAAATGTGGTTGTTTATGTTGTTTAAAGATGGTAGTTTATTTTTTACTTGTTCTGAAGTGGATTATTTGATTAACTGTTTATAACTGAGCTGGTATTTTACAGTTATTTTGTTGAACTAGTCTAATTAGGATATGTATGGCATGGGAAAAGATACTTTTTTCCCCCAGGGCTATTCATTGAGAAATAGAATATAAAATGAAAGACTAATGGTAAATTTCGTAGATTGATTGCTGTCATGGGACAGTGTTCATGCTTAGTCTGCTTATAGTTTTCTAAATTAGATTCTTATAGTCATACTAAGTTTTCCTTTAACTGAATAAATATTTCTTGAACAGTGCAGAAATTTTCCATGTTTTTCATAATTTTCATTATGAAACTTTTACTCTTCATTAATGAGTAAAGAATTTAGATATCTTCAAAAAAGATGAAAAATCTAGTAGATATAATTCCTCCACTTTTTATGATAGTACATGGTAATGTAACAGTTTTACTTTCCCAGACTATAACCCTGGAATTACTTTCTTTTTTTATTCATTCTTTTACTCAAGAAATATTTACTGGATATCTACTGAAGGCTAGGCCAGGTATTATTTTCAGTATATGAGATATGTTAGTGGACAAAACTGATGAATACTGTACACTCACAAAGCTCACATTCTAGTTGGGGAAGGCAGACAGTAAACATAATAGGTAAATGACAAGGTGGTACATGTTACGGAAGAAATGGAGCAAAGAGGACTTTTTGTTATTTGTGAAACTCGATGAACAGGATGGCCCTACTAACAATAGAGGTGCATTTTGGTTGTGTGAGTTACTTACAGTTTGATTTATCTGGTTTTGTGCCTTAATGTTCTTTTTCTGCCAGTTAGTCTGGAGCTGTTTCTTTTCTGCTTATAGTTTTCCTAATCATCATTTGTATTTCATTATTCAAGTATTCTACAATGTCATTGCTTGGTATAAGAAGATAAATAAGCTTGATGCCATTCTTGGAAGAGCTTAGGGTTTAGTTTTTTTTTTTTTTTTTAAATGTTTTATTTATTTCTAGGAGAGAGACAGCGTGAGCAGGGGAGGGACAGAGAGAGAGGGAGTCACAGACTGAAACAGGCTCCAGGCTCTGAGCTGGCAGTCAGCACAGAGCCCGACGCGGGGCCCGAACCCACAAACCGCGAGATCGTGACCTAAGCGAAAGTCGGAAAGTCGGACGCTTAACCGACTAAGCCACCCAGGCGCCCCTCTTAGGGTTTAGTTTTAAAACTAGTTCGAATAGTTCCCCCTGCTGGCATAACTGATAAAAGTGACCAAATGCAAGTTTAATTGCTGATATAAAAGCAACATAGCTGGTTTGAGTTTTTCTTCCTTTTTCTGGTTAAGACCTAACAGTTTGTGTATTTTTGTATGTATTTGTTGCTTAAGTGAGTCAAAAGATTTCAAAGCACTGGGGGCTTGACTGTTAACTACAATAATCAGTTACATGTGGGTAATGGGTAATACACTGTGTTTGTATAGACTTTAGAACTAGATTATCAGTTATTTTAAGTTAAAGACATATTAAAAGGAAGTTAATATGGAAAATTAATGGATTCTTATTCCCTTTAATACCTTTGAAATTATGATAGATAGTGACAACTTTAAAGTATAATTTTTGGGGTAATTACATATAAATTTGCTATGGTTGGCACTCAAAGTTGGTAGTAGAATGGCTCTATTTTTGAAATTTCTGCATATATTCTACTTTGTACTGCCCCCTTATATGTGTTTGCAAATTAGTGATATTAGAAAAATTTATAGGTAAGTGTGATGTCTTGAGGACTAAACTAATAATTGATAATATTGATGAAAGATTGAGATGAAACTTATTCTTTAAACACTTTTCCTGAAGAAAACTGTACATTATAATCAGTGTTTTTGGCACAAAATACATGGCTTATCATTAGTTCATGTTTTGTTAATTAAAATATTCAGGATAGTTTTATTACTGAGTAATTTTATTAGGTGATTTACATGGTCAGTGTTTGCTAATAAAATTGTATATAATTATTGATTTAGTATTAATTATTTCCTAATATACACACTAATAAAGATGTTTATATTTGCAAACTATTATTAGTACTGTAAGAATGAACTTATTACCTTTGTTATTCTTTTCCTTTTGTGCATTAGGCTACTGTGGAGCTGACATCAAGGCCCTGTGCACTGAAGCCGCCCTCATTGCTCTGCGGAGGCGTTATCCCCAGATCTATGCTAGTAGCCATAAACTGCAGCTAGATGTCTCCTCAATAGTGCTCAATGCCCAAGACTTTTACCATGCAATGCAGAATATTGTGCCTGCGTCTCAACGTGCTGTCATGTCTTCAGGACATGCACTATCCCCCATCATAAAGCCGCTATTGGAAAGAAGCTTCAACAACATCCTAGCAGTCTTGCAAAAAGTGTTTCCTCATGCTGAAATTAGCCAGAGTGACAAGAAGGAAGGTACTATAAGTTACTTCTTCATATTATTAAAATGAAACAAGTACAGGCATAAATAAATTTTGAGTTTTGTCGTAAGGTTATTTATATATTTGCCATGAATATAGAAAATATTTCTATTTCATTCACCAGGATATATTCCAGGCCTGGTATATTGCTTCGCATATGGTAGTTGCCTAGTGAATGTTTATAAAAAGAAAGAATGAATATTAGTTCTATTATTGCTTGGGAGATTCTATCTTAACATAGAAGTGTTACTGTCTTTAGAAAAGTTGATTATAGGGGCGCCTGGGTGGCATAGTCGGTTAAGCGTCCGACTTTGGCTTAGGTCATGATCTCGCGGTTCGTGGGTTCGGGCCCCGCGTCGGGCTCTGTGCTGACTGTCAGCTCAGAGCCTGGAGCCTGTTTCAGTCTGTGACTCCCTCTCTCTCTCTCTAACCCTCCCCTGCTCACGCTGTCTCTCTCTCTCTCTCTCCTAGAAATAAATAAAAACATTAAAAAAAAAATGAATAGAAAAGTTGATTATAATAAGGATGGGTTACATTTAATTAATTAATTTAAAGACTTTATTTAAAAACATTTTTTAAAATATTTGTTTATTTTTGAGAGAGGACAAACAGAGAACTTGCAGTGGGGGAGGGACAGAGAGAGAGGGAGACACAGAATCCGAAATAGGCTCCAGGCTCTAAGCTGTCAGGACAGAGCCCGATTCGGGGCTCAAACTCACAAACTGTGAGATCATGATAGCTGGAGTTGGACGCTTAATCGACTGAGCCACCCAGGCAGCCCAAGACTTTATTTTTAAATAATGTCTATACCCCACGGGGCTCAAATTTATAACCCCAAGTGCAAGAGTCACATGTTCTACTGACTGAGCCAGCGAGCACCCCTATGTTTAATTTATTATAAAGCCCTTACATAAATTGTCAGTTATTAATCCCCACAAGAGTCCTGTGGGGCAAGTACTTTTGTACTGTAAAGGAGGAGACTGGAAGACTTAGGGACATATTCACTATTTAGGGTCATTCAGTAAGTTCCAGGGCTTACTCAAACCCAGGGCACCTAACTCTAGAGCCTTTGTTCTTAACTATGTTGCTTATAATATCCCTATGGATTCAACTCATCAAATATATTTTTGTGTTATTGCAGTGTGCAGTGCTAATGGAATGTAAATCATTAGTAAGGGAGTAAATTAGAACCTAGTTGTAGAAGGTCTTGAATTCTAGCCTCAAGATTGGACCTGAGATAAAAATAGAAAGTTACCTTTAAAAAGTCATTCAGAGGTGCATTGGTGGCTCAGTTGGTTGAGCATCTGACTCTTGGTTTCAGCTCAGGTCATGATCTTGCAGTTTTGTGGGTTCATGCCCTGCATTAGGCTCTGTGCTGGCAGCATGGAGCCTGCTGGGATCCCATCTCTCTCCCCCTGTCTGCCCTTCCCCAACTCGTTCTGTCTCTGTTTCTCTCAAAATAAATAAACTTAAAAAAAGTCATTCATTTACGGGGAAACTTTCTAGGTTCATATACTAACCAAAGTAAGGCCTATGAACTTTGAAGAGAAAGTAATATTTAAAAAAAATTTTTAAATGTTTATTTATTTATTTTGAGAGAGACAGAACAAGTGCGGTTGGGGGGGAGGGTGCAGAGAGAATCCCAAGCAGGCTCCATGCTGTCAGCGCAGAGCCCATTGCGGGGCTGTGTCTCATGAATTGTGAGATGATGGCCTGAGCTGATGTCAAGAGTTGGATGCTTAACTAACTGAGCCACCCAGGTGCCCCAGAAGTAATATGTTTTAATTATCTTAATTTTCCCAGTTTTTAGTACCTTATTTAGCATGTAGTCTGCATCAGAAAATTGTTCAATTAATAATACTAACATAAAAAATATTATATATACTAAAATCATCAAACATAAAAAATATTATATATACTAAAATCATCAACATTCAGTGTATTTTGTTTATAAATTATATTCTTCAGAAACTGTATTTTTCAGGGATAGATTCTTATGAAATATCCCATGAATTACTTGATTTCTTAAGTTTGTCAAATAGGAGATTAAATATTTTATTATGCATGAACTAGGTACTTGGCCACGGATTGTCTATTTCTTATCTCTGATTTTCATAACTGAGGATATGTATCTTTCTCCCAGTTTTTTTTAAGTTTATTTATTTGACACATGGATATGTGTGGGGATGTGCACAAGCAGTCGAGGGGCAGAGAGAGAGGGGGAGAGAGAATCCCAAGCAGGCTCTGCACCATCAGTTCAGAGCCTGAGGCAGGGCTCAGTCTCAGGAACTGGAAGATCATGACCTAAGCTGAAATTGAGAATGGGACGCTTAACTTACTGAGCCACCCAAGTGCCCCTTTTCCCCAAATTAAAAACAAAAAACAAACAAAAAAACTTATGTTACCTTTAAAAAAATGATAAAAATCTTATCTCTCCATTTGAAATATTTTATGATAATACCTTTATTTTCATTTGAGAGTTTTTTATGGCATTATTATGTTTTCTTATAATTTTATTTATTTATTTATTTTTGAGAGAGAGAGAGAGAGAGAGAGAGAGAGAGAGCGCAAGCAGAGGAAGAGCAGAGAGAGAGGGGTGACACGGAATCCGAAGGAGTCCCTAGGCTCCGAGCTGTCAGCACAGAGCCTGATGCTGGGCTTGAACCCACAAACCGTGAGGTCATGACCTGAGCCGAAGTCAGACGCTTAACTGACTGGGCCCCCTGTTTTCTTATAAATTTTTAAATAAGTATAAAGCATGCTTTAGTTCTAACTTTTCTTCATGTTCCAGTAGAGAAGAGAAATCAAATTTTATTTGATTATTAATGACTGTTTTTTAGTTATTTAGATACATTATTCTGGTTTGTTTTGGTCTTAATGTTCTTCTTAGATAGTATCTTTTGCTGGTATATGAAATTATTACCCAAAAGATATTCAATTATTTTTCAGGTTAACTTTCATATTAGTTGTACTAAATATTTAACTTAAATTTTATTTAATGTTTTATTTATTTTTGAGAGAGAAAGAGAGACAGAGTACGAGCAGGGGAGGGGCAGAGAAAGAGGGAGACACAGGATCTGAGGCAGGCTCCGGGCTCTGAGCTGTCAGTACAACGGGGCTGGAACTCAAGGACCACAAGATCATGACCTGAGCCAAAGTCAGACACAACTGAATGAGCCACCCAGGTGCCCCGTAAACATTTAGCTTTTAAAATCTATTGAGGGGCGCCTGGGTGGCTTAGTCGGTTAAGCGCCCGACTTTCGCTTAGGTCATGATCTCGCGGTTCGTGGGTTCGAGCCCTGCGTCGGGCTCTGTGCTGACTGCCAGCTCAGAGCCTGGAGCCTGTTTCAGTCTGTGACTCCCTCTCTCTCTGGCCCTCCCCTGCTCACGCTGTCTCTCTCTCTCTCTCTCCTAGAAATAAATTAAAAAAAAAAATTAAAAAAAAAAAAAAAAAAGATAAAATCTATTGAAATCTGTATCTGTCAGCACAACTTAGTACCTCTTTTTAGAAAGTAGAAAAAATAAATTCCTCTTTTATTTCTTTGTTCTTTTTTTTGAGAAGGGTATGATTTCTATTGACCTTAATTTTCTCTCATATCTCTTACACATGTAGTATTACTTTTTATTGAATGAATTGACGCTTTTGTTAGGCATGTGTGAAGCACAGCTATTGTAGTCCTTCAAGCTGTAGTTCACATAAATTTAAAAAAATTATTTTAACATTTATTTATTTTTGAGAGACAGAGACAGAGTAGAGGCAGGGGATGGATAGAGAGAGGGAGACGAAGAATCTAAAGCAGGCTTCAGGCTCTGAGCTGTCAGCACAGAGCCCAGTTTAGGACTCAGATCTACTGACTGCAAGATCCTGACCTAAGCCAAAGTTGGACGCTTAACTGATTGAGCCAGCCTGGTGCCCCCAGATAAATTTTTTAAGTATTGCATTTTCAAGGGAGATTTATATTTATAGTTCTAGTTTCTCCATTGAACATTAATATATAGCAGACCCATATAGAGATTAATGTTACTTGATGAGTGCATTTAAAAAATATTTTTTTAATATTATTTTTTTATTTTAGAGAGAAGGAGAGGGGTAGGGGGTGGGGGGGAGAGAATCCCAAGCCGCCTCCATGCTCATCGCAGAGCCTGGCGAGGGGTTTGATCATGATGCCAAGATCATGTCCTGAGCTGAAGTCAAGAGTTGGATGCTCAACTGTTTGAGCCACCCAGGCGCCTCAAATGATGAATGCGTTTTTCAGATTGGCTTTGTTTCCACGGAATTACTCCTTAACTAGACTAGATTTTATTTGTGAAGGTGTATATGTGTGTGCCATGTTAAAAAAAAAAAAAAAATCATTTTGGTCCTTGTTGCTTTTGTAAAAACTGGCCATAACTCAAGTTTACCATAGTAGCTAAGCCAAATGTCTTCTATGAAATGTACCAGTTTTGGTCACAATTAACTTAGAGATTTTTAGTTAAGTATGTGGGTGTTTTATGAGGGTGCCATTTATTTTCTATTTCTTGAGGCTAGTCAACGAAGTCTTCCAAATCACATCTCATAACACTTAGGCAGTCTCTAAAGGTGAAAGAATTCCACTGATTCTATTTACAAATTATTAAAAAAAAAATCCTACAGTTTGTCAGTTTGCTTGGTCGATTTGTATTTGATAGGTAACTTGTTAATGTCACACGATTTTTAAACCAATTTTCCTTAGCTTTGGTGGGACATTAATATTAAATGACTTTACAAGTCATTTTTTTTTTTGAAACAGATATAGATACTCTGATTTTAGATGATAGTGATGATGAGAATGCTTTATCAATTTTTGAGACCAGTTGTCACTCAGGATCACCAAAGAAACAGTCATCAGCTGCTGCTATACATAAACCCTACCTTCATTTTACAATGTAAGTAATGTATCAGTTTTTTAAAAATTTAGAGTGATATTTACTATTTGTGGTTAGAATTATGGTACATTATTACTTATGGTTGTAACTTCGAGGACTTTGTTTTCTCTGTCATTTGGACACAATTCAGGAACATTTTTACTGTGTATGCTTTTTTCCTCTGGTAATAAATTGGTTTATTGGTGATCTAAAGATGGTTTTTTGTAAGCTCATTGTGTGCTTTCTTTCTCTCTCTTTTTCCCTTTCCTTCCTTCCTTCTCTCCTTCTTTCCTTCCTTCCTTCCTTCCTTCCTTCCTTCCTTCCTTCCTTCCTTCCTTCCTTCCTTTCTTCCTCTTCCCTCTCTCCCTCTCTTTCTCTTTCCCATCCCTTTCCCTTCTCTTCCCTCCTCTTCTTTTCGTTCTTTTTTTCCCTTTCTTTCTTAACCAGGGTAGAAGGAAGGACTGTCTTTAGAAAATCAGCTTATGTCCCCAATTTTAATGCCTTTTATTGTGAACTAAAATGGTCACAAATAAGATATTAACCGTGATCTGGAATATTTTAATTTGTAGTGTCAGATGGTAATTTAGGGATTCTCAGAGTACTAAAGAGATTCTGAATTAGAAATCTCTCAGTAAACAGATAAACAGGTAACTTTCTGGTTCTCCAAATCCTCATTAGTTTACACTTCTCTGATTTCGATTTTATTATTTTTCTATTTACATTTATCTTTATCCATGTTAAAGCATCTTTTGTTATGTGCTTTTTATTGTTAAACAATTTTAGTGCTAATGCAATTTTTTAAAATCTAAATTCTAGTTAGTTAACATATAGTGTAATAAAGGTTTCAAGAGTTGTGCTAATGTAATTTTAAATTAAGAGATCAGCTTCCTCATTTACATAATTAGCATGAATTTTAGAGGACCATATTGCTTCTGTCAGGCAGATCTAATAGCACTTTCATTAGAAAAGGCTGGATTGATTGATTGTACTTTTAAGTAATTTTTTTCAAATCTGTTTTGAACAAATTTAAGTCTTCCAACTTGAAGTTTTTCCTATGTAGATTATGGTGAAATGTTAATTTGATTATTTGTTTTGATAACTCTTTCTTAGTTTTTATTTTTTAAAATGAGGATAAGTTATTTTCATTTACTCTTTGTTTTGTTCTTTAACAGCAAGCTCTTCTATTAGAAAATTCTCTTCTGTTCTAGATCTTTTCTTTTATGTCCTTAGGGATGTCTTCTTAGACTTTTTCAGTAATTTCACAAGTCTGTTTTATTGATGGCCAAGGGGAAACCAAATAATCATTTTTTTCCTGACTCTCACCTGGCTACCCTGTATGTATGTGTATGAGATTGTGATTTGTTATGACAATTTTACTTATCCGGATTTGAAATATATGATAGGAGCTAAGAAACTGTCAAGACTTGTTCCAATTTTATGGGATAGTTCTGCTGTTAGTGATATAGAAATAGATTTTGATATTAGAAAACTTCATGTGCAGTTTTGAGGTTGACCTTTTATTAACATTCTCTGTCATTGATTTAATGTATATCACTGGTATGGCTTATTTTGTTTGGTTTAAAACTTTTTGAAGGGTTTGGCTGAATGTTAATTTCTTTTATGTAAACTTTTTAAATGTTTTATTTATTTTTGAGAGAGAGAGGGAGACAGAATGAGCAGGGGAGGGTCAGAGAGAGAGGGAGATATAGAATCCAAAGAGGCTCCAGGCTCTGAGCTAGCTGTCAGCACAGAGCCCAACACGGGGCTCGAACCTGCACACTGTGAGATCATGACCTGAGCCGAAGTCGGACCCTTAACTGACTGAGCCACCCAGGCACCCCTTATGTAAACTTTTCTAGTTCATGATGTGATTTTTATTTAATAGGAAGCCAGCTATATCCTAGAAATAAGCTTTTTTTTGGTTTTAGATGTTTTGATAAATTCCATTCATTTATTTCTTTATTCTGCCAATTTTTATGTGTTTATGCCAGGCACTGTACTAGGTCCTGAAAACATAAGCATGAATAAGATATAAAGTAGGTTTATACTTTATACTTACTCTGGAGAAGTTCTTGTTATTGAAGGTGACAAACATTGTGATATGGCTGAAGTGCTTTGTTAGCAAAACTAGAAGCTTCCATTGGGAAGTTCAGGTAGGCTTGACAGAAGAAATGGTGATATTTGCTGGCCTTCTGAGTATAAAGGGATAGGAGTTAGCATCTGATGCTCATTACAAACTAAACATGTGGCAGGTATATAAAGCTAGAGACTTTATATATAGCAATTCATATAGGCCTCTTAACAATCATATAGCATTTGTGGGATCATCGTTTTATAGATTAGGAAACCACAATGAGAAAAAAGTATATTGCTCATGATTAACCTGATAGCAGGAAGCAGAGCCAGGCTCTGTACTGTTTGTTTCCTAGGACTCTATATTTTTTTCTATTTTACTGTGTGTGATTTCTAAATTGATTTCTGAGCTTAATAAGGTAGATAGAGAATTGTATTGCTTTTTTGGATAGGTTGGACAATACAATTTTCACACTTTCCAAGAAGCATACACTTTAGGATATAGGCTTTTGATATGTGTTGTACATTTTTGTTATTGTTGGTTTGGTTTGGCCTTCTGTCTGTCTGTCTGGACAAGTGTTAGTATGCCCAGTCAATACAGAAAAAATACTAGACAGGTAGAAAGCATGACTTTAATACTGGTCTCTAGTAACACTAGCTTGGGCATTCCTGGTGGGTTTCTGTTTCTGGGACTAGTTTCCTATAACAATGTTGAAACCTTTATTTAGATAAAAATTTTTTTATTAACATTTATTCATTTTTGAGAGACAGCACAAGCAAGGGAAGAGAGAGAGGGAGACACAGAATCTGAAGCAGGCTCCAGCCTCTGAGCTGTCAGCACAGAGCCCAACGCGGGGCTCGAACCCACAAACTGTAAGATCATAACCTGAGCCAAAGTCAGACACTTAACCAACTGAGTTACCCAGGCACCCCAAACCTTTATTTAGATTTAAGGTGAAATAAAAGTCAAGATATTTAAGGTCTGTCAATCTGATAGAAAACCCTTATCACGGAAAATAAGTTTTCCTTCTTACTCTATATTACCTACCATAAGGGAATTAGAAACCGAGATTTCTGAGGTTTTCTAAATGAAAATAGCTTTGTTTTTTCTGATATACTCTGTAGAAAAATTCAAGTAATTAAGAAGAACTTAAAGAGAAAGTAAAAATTAAAGCCCAGGCACCTGAAGGTAATTTTTGTTAAAGTTTTGGTGACCACATTTCCATATTCTCTGTGCATATAGATGGACCCACTTATTTTTTTAATATAAATTAAAATCCTCCTGTAAGGCTGTTAACATAACTTGCCTTTTTATCCACTGTGTTTGCAACATTATTTCATACTAGTGTACGTTTAATGTCGTTCTTTTAATATTTTATTTTTGGATGATTATTTTTATAACCTTATTGATAAAGATTGAAATTTCCAGGTTTCCTCTTTTATGATACATATATGGATCTGGATAGGCATCTTTCTCAGTATATATTTTTAGCCTGTTATCTGATTGATCGATTAGGGTAAATTTTAAAAACAGTGATTGTTCTGTCAAAGCGTATATACATTTAAAAATTTAATACAGGTTGTTAAACTGACTTCCAGAAAGGTTGTCCCAATTTACATTTTCATCACTGATGTAGGAGAGTGTCCTTTTTCCTGTAACCTTGTTAATTCTGAACAGTTTGCCTTTAAAAATTTTTGCCAACCAGATAGATGAAAATAATATCTTCTTGTTTGATTTATTCATTTGTTCTTTCATATTTACTCTGATACATTATCAAAGTGCCCAGTCATGTGCTACATGTTATTCTAGGTACTTGGAATATATCTGTAAAAAAAATTGGCAAAGACCCTGCCCTTATTGAACTTACATATTAGATAGAGATAGATAATAAAATAAGTATAATAGATAGATTGAATATTAGAAGATATATACTATAAAAAAAATTAGATAATGCTTAAGAGGTCGGGGGGTCCTTGGGAGTGGAATGAGTTGCAGAATATCCTTTGTAAACATTTCAGCATATATGTGATATAATAGCCAAATTTAATTTTGGAAAATTTTGCTTTTTTCCATTACACAATTCATGAGAAAGCCAAATTTTCCCAACATATACTCAATAATAGTATTAAAATTAATTTTTAGTTTATCAGTCTAACATATCTTCCATATAAAATGGTTTTTCATTATTTTGAAAAATTTTTCGGGGCGCCTGGGTGGCTTGGTTAAGCGTCCGACTTTCGCTTAGGTCATGATCTCGCGGTTCGTGGGTTCGAGCCCCATGTCGTGGGTTGGAGCCTGTTTCAGTCTGTGACTCCCTCTCTCTCTGACCCTCCCCTGCTCACGCTGTCTCTCTCTCTCTCTCTCCTAGAAATAAATAAAACATTAAAAAAAAAATTAAAAAAATTTTCATGTCTGTTAATAGCTACCAGATCTTTCCTTTTTTTTTTAATGTTTATTTTGAGCGAGAGAACATGCATACATGTGCTGTGTGTGCACAAGTTGGGGAGGGACAGGGAGAGAGAGAAAATCAGAGAGAATCCCAGGCAGGCTTTGCGCTACCAGCATAGAGCCTTATGGGCTTGGTCTCACCATTTGTAAGACCATGACCTGAGCCGAAATCAGGAGTTAGATGCTTAACAGACTGAGCCACCCAGATGCCCCAACTACCAAATCTTTCTTAAGCCAACATTGGTCTTGAGCTTTAGACCATCTCTAGCTGTCTCTTGCCCTTTGTGTGCCACAGGTCCTTCAGTATGTACTGGACTAGGTTTCCCCTTCTTTTCCACTGGGTCATCTCAGCTCCCATGTACCCATGGAGGTGTTGCAAGTAGAATTGGGGATCTTCCGCAACTCCTTCCTCTTTCTTTCTTCTGTACCTAGTCAGTGTCCAGGTCCTGTAAATTAAGTCTCATCTCAGGCTGTTCCTTCTTACCTCCTCTGACATTGTTCTTGTCTAGACTATCATAAACATCTCATACCTGGGTTGTTAATGTAGACTCCTAACTGGTCATCTTTCCTCCTGTTGTGCCCTCTTTCATTTTCTATACTGACATAGTGATAATAGAGTTTTCTTTTAAAACATGTGTATGATTATATCACTTCCCCTGCTTAAGTATCTTAATGCTTTCTCATATTCTTCAATGTGTATCCCAAACTTTTAACAAGGTTTACAAAACTCTATATAGCTTTTCACACTCTGGTTCTCCTTCCTCCTAACCACAGAACCGTTACCCATACATGGCCCTAAACCCTTAAAAAAAGCTAGCTGTATGAACTATTACTGCAAAGGGCCAGGAGCCTCTGGTCCTTTGCACATCCTGTATTTGTTTCTTGGAATTTGTCTTTTCTGTCTCCAACCTGTTGAGTTTGTGCTTTGATAACACTGTACAGGAAAGCCTTTGTTGAGTCTGTAATTGGAGTCTGTCATAGCATTCTGTACTTAAACAATGCTGCTTGTTGATTTTACTGAATTATATTAGTTTGTAGATTTCCTTTTTCTACTCAATACCTTTCAAGTATGAGCTCCATAATAAACTGGTATTATTGATATGCAGGGCTGAGGGACTCAGCATAGGAAGCATTCTCCAATTATTAAGTGATTGAACATTTAAGAAATGTTACCTGATTTGTTTTCTTTTTGAAGTGTCTTTGTCCTTTGACCATGAAACTGTTTTGTTGTTGTTGTTAAAACACTATGAACCACAAGCTCTTTGTACATTAAGAACCATTCCTATTAATGGCAGATTGTTTGTCTCATTTGATTGTTTGCCGTTTGGTTCAGATTGTAATTTTTGAGTTACAAAGGTTTATAGATTATGTTGGTTTTTTGAAAAAATAAAATTGACAAACCCCCAGCCAGGCTTCTCAAAAAGAAAAGAGAGAGCACTCAAATAGACAAAATCATGAATGAAAACGGACTGATTACAACCAACCCCTCAGAAATACGAGCAATTATCAGGGAATACTATGAAAAACTATATGCCAACAAACTGGACAATTTAGAAGAAATGGACAAATTCCTAAACACACACTCACTACCAAAATTCATACCGGAAAAGATAGAAAACCTGAACAGACCCATAACAAGTGAGGAAATTGAATCAGTTATCAAAAATCTCCCAACAAATAAGAACCCTGGGCCCGATGGCTTCCCTGGGGGATTCTACCAGACATTTAAAACAGAATTACTACCCATTCTTCTCAAACTATTCCAAAAAATAGAAATCGAAGGAAAACTTCTGGACTCATTTTATGAAGCCAGCATCACTATGATTCCCAAGCCAGACAGAGACCCAGCAAAAAAGGAGAACTACAGGCCAATATCCTTGATGAATATAGATGCAAAAATCCTCAACAAGATACTTGCAAATCAAATTCAACAGCACATAAAAAGAATTATCCACCAAGATCAAGTGGGATTCATTCCTGGGTTACAGGGCTGGTTCAACATTTGCAAACCAATCAGTGTGATACATCACATCAACAAAAGAAAAGAGAAAAATCATGATTCTGTCAATAGATGCAGAAAAAATACTTGACAAAATACAGCATCCCTTTTTAATAAAGACCCTCGAGAAAGTCGAGATAGAAGGAACTTATTTAAACATCATAAAAGCCATCTATGAGAAGCCCTCACATAACATCATCCTCAACGGGGAAAAACTGAGAGCTTTCCCCCTGAGATCAGGAACACGACAGGGATGTCCACTCTCACCACTGTTGTTTAACATAGTGCTGGAAGTCCTAGCATCAGCCATCAGACAACAAAAGGACATAAAATAGGCATCAGAATTGGCAAAGAAGAAGTCAAACTTTCACTTTTTGCAGACGACACGATACTCTACATAGAAAACCTGGCAGACTCCACCAGAAGCCTACTAGAACTGATCCAAGAATTCAGCCAAGTTGCAGAGTACAAAATCAATGTACAGAAATCGGTTGCATTTTTATACACCAATAATGAAGCAACAGAAAGAGAAATCAAGAAACTGATCCCATTCACAATGCACAAAAAAACCATAAAATACCTCGGAATAAACCTAACCCAGGATATGTTTGATGAAAACTATAGAAAACTTATGAAGGAAATTGAAGAAGACACAAAGAAATGGAAAAACATTCCATCCTCATGGATTGGAAGAATAAATCTAGTTAAAATGTCATTACTACCCAAAGCAATCTACACATTCAATGCAATCCCAATCAAAATTGCACCAGCATACTTCTCAAAACTAGAACAAACTATCCTAAAATTTGTATGGAACCACAAAGGATCCCAATAGCCAAAGTAATATTCAAGAGGAAAACCAAAACGGGAGACATCACCATCCCAGACTTTAGCCTCTACTACAAAGCCGTCATCATCAAGACAGTACGGTATTGGCACAAAAACAGACACATAGACCAATGGAATAGAATTGAGAACTCAGAATTGGACCCAAAAGTATACAGCCAACTAATCTTTGACAAAGCAGGAAAGAGTATCCAATGGAAAAAAAGACAGCCTCTTTAACAGATGGTGCTGGGAATCACAGCAATTTCTTACTTGACACCTCCCCAAAAGCAGGGGAATCAAGAGCAAAAATAAACGATTGGGACCTCATCAAGATTAAAAGCTTCTGCATGGCAAAGGAAACAATCCATAAAACTAATAGCGGACGGAATGGGAAAAGATAGTTCCAAATGACATCTCAGATAAAAGGTTAATATCCAAAATCTATAAGGAACTCACCAAACTCCACACCCGAAAAACAAACAATCCAGTGAAGAAATGGGCAGAAGATATGAACAGACACTTCTCCAAAGAGGACATCCAGATGGCCAACAGACACATGAAACGATGCTCAGCATCCCTCCTCATCAGGGAAATACAAATCAAAACCATACTGAGATACCACCTCACACTGGTCAGCGTGGCTAAAATAAGCAAATCAGAGGACTCTCGATACTGGCGAGGATGTGGAAAAATGGGCACCCTCCTACACTGTTGGTGGGAATGTAAACGGGTGCAGCCCCTCTGGAAAACAGTGTGGAGGTTCCTCAAAAAATTAACAATAGAACTCTCCTAAAACCCAGCAATAGCACTGCTAGGAATTTACCCAAGGGATATGGAATGCTGATGCATAGGGGCACATGTACCCCAATGTTCATAGCAGCACTCTCAACAATAGCCAAAATATGGGAAGAGCCTAAGTGTCCATCAACGGACGAATGGATCCAGAAGATGTGGTTTATCTATACCATGGAATACTACAAGGCAATGAGAAAGAATGAAACCTGGCCATGTGTAGCAACATGGATGGAATTTGAGGATGATATGCTAAGCGAAATAAGTCAGGCAGAGAAGGACAGATACCATATGTTTGCATGTATTAGAAGGATTAGGAGGAACTTAACGGAGGACCATGGGGGAGAAAAAGGGGGAAAATAGTGGGGGAGAAGGAGGGAGGCAAACCATGAGAGACTTGAATGCTGAGAACAAACTGAGGACTGATGGGTGTGGGGGGCAGGGAGGTGATGGGCATGGAGGAGGGCTCTTGTGGGGATGAACACTGGTTGTTCTTGGAAACCAAGAACTTGACAATAAACTATTTATTAAAACAAGTTTATAGATTATGAATTAAAAATACATGAATCTTGTGTTTTTCTTTTTTCTTAGAATTAATTTTGTTCTGTGAAATGAGGGTCTAAATCTTCCTTATTTTATTTAAATTAAAAAAATTTTTTTAAATTTATTTCTGAGAGAGAGAGAGAGAGCGAGCAGGGGAAGGTCAGAGAGAGAGAGGGAGACACAAAATCTGAAGCAGGCTCCAGGCTTTGAACTGACTGTCAGCACAGAGCCCGACGTGGGGCTCCAACCCACGAACTGCGAGATCTTGACCTGAGCCAAAGTTGGACGCTTAACCGATTGAGCCACCCAGGCACCCCTAAATCTTCCCTATTTAAAAAAATTTTTTTTCATGTTTTATTTATTTTTGAGAGACAGAGCATGAATGGGGGAGGGACAGAAAGAGAGGGACACACAGAATCTAAAGCAGGCTCCAGGCTCTGAGCTGTTAGCACAAAGCCCAATGCGGGGCTGGAACCATTGAATTATGAGATAATGACCGGAGCCGAAGTTGAATGCTTAACTGACTGAGCCACTCAGGCACCCCTTTTCCCTCTTTTAAAATAAAATTTATTTTATAATCCCCCCTCCATTTATTTTTTTATGCTTGTTATCTTGTATGAAATTCATTGAACTATGATGATTTGTTTCCCGGTCTATAGTTGTACTGATCTCTGTTTCTTTTTCTTTGGTGTATTCTACATTATATTTTATTATTCTGTTCTGTAATAGATTTTTTTTTTTTTTTAAGAGAGCAAGGGAGGCGTAGACAGGGAGAGAGAGAATCCCAAGCAGGCTCTGCACCATCATTGTGCAGCCTGATGTGGGGCTTGAACCAGTGAACTGTGATATCATGACCTGAGCTGAAACCAAGAGTTGGACACTTAACCTACTGAGTCACCCAGGCGCCCCTATAATAGTTTTCTTTTTTAATGTTTTAAAATTCATTTTGAGAGAGAGTGCAAGCGAGGGAGGAGTAGAGAGAGGGAGAGAGAGAATCCCAAGCAGGTTCCATGCTTAGTGTAGAGCCCAATACGGGGCTCGATCCCACAAACCTGTGAGATCATGACCTGAGCCAAAATTAAGAGTCGGACGCTTAACCAACTGAGCCACACAGGTGCCCCTGTAATATATTTCAGTATAGTGTAGTGTACATCCTAACACAGTGGTTCAACTTAGCAATTATATAGACCAGAATGAGAATTTGAACTCTTTGACCACTCATTTATATAGTCTCATACCTAACTTCTCTGAGTCTTGGTTTCTTCTTCTGTTTAATAAGAGGAAACTATGTGTTTCATAGAATTGCCAAGAAATTAAAACTGTGTGTAGTACTTCTTACTGAAACAGGTTTAAATGTTCTTGGATCTAGCACACTTTACCAAGTAACATGGAGCCTGCTTGGGATTCTCTTTCTTCTCCTCTCTCTTTCCCTTTCCCACTTGCTTGCTCTTATTATCTCTCTCTCAAAATAAATAAACATTAAAAAAAAAGAATCTTCTTTCCTTCTTTATATTGGTTATTGATGGTGGTAGGGTATGTTTTGATTTTTCTATTTCTGTCTTCTGACTTGTTATTTTGGTAGATTCTGACAGTTATTAATTAGTTAATTCTCTCAGATTTTTTAGTGCAGAATCATATACTTTACAAGCAACAACATTTTCCTTATTTCTTTCTATTAGTTACAGTTTTTATTTGGTTTATTCTTAATTGCATTGCTCAAAATTTCCTATGTTTACTATTGTGATAGATGAAGCTATTTCATTTATCATTTTAATTGTGTTGTGGAATCTGGAGAGGGTACAAGTTCAGCTTGGTTTAATGTTTTTTCCTAAATTTCTTTTTACTATTGTAGGTCCTTAGATGTCATGAATTAGGGTGTAGACATTTAGTTTTTATTGGCCTAAAATAAAAATTTGCTGCCACTGAAAAAGTCCTACATTTATTTTCTATCTTAAAAATTATAGTAAAATATGCATAAAATTTACAATTTTAACCTTTAGAAAAAAGTCCTACATTTTTGGTAATCTTCAGATATACCTACTTCCTTGTTGAAATGCAATTCTTAACATTTGATCATGAATAATTAATAACTAAATCCCCTTAGTGTCTGAAGCATTTTCCAAGTGAATATATGTGGTATGATAGGATGAATACCCAAGTATTGTTACTTTGTTTTAGAATGTGTGTTTATACTTTTACATTATGGTTATTAAAATTGTCAGGGAGGTCAACATGTTAAAGTGATTATTAATGAAAAGGTGATTCACTGTACTTAAAAAGTAAAAGAGAAAATTCTGTTAATTAGGAGTTATATATTTAGTGTCAATATTTTACCTAGTATTTCATACTGATCTTCAGAGTGTATGGTTTTGAAATAATTATCATGTCTTACATGTATTCCAGGTCACCATATCATCAGCCAACCTCTTACAGGCCAAGATTACTGCTATCTGGAGAACGAGGCTCAGGTCAAACTTCTCACCTTGCTCCAGCACTTTTGCACACCCTAGAAAAATTCTCTGTGCACAGACTAGATCTCCCAGCACTTTATTCAGTTAGTGCCAAAACACCTGAAGAATCATGTGCACAGGTAGGTTTGTACCATATCAGAGTACTTCCAACTTTCTTAATTGTTTATATCTCGGTAGTGATTATAAAGCCTTTTCAAAGAACAGAAATGTGAATCTTAACTTTTTGTTAGTTACTCATTAGCATTCTAATATTAAGGCCAAGGATCCTTTTGAGGTATAACATGTTTAAAACTGAGCTTATTGTTTTCCCTATATTTCATTATTTTCTGAAATTTTAATATCCTGTTATATTAAAGTTTTATTAAACATTGTAGAAAGGGAGTTTCTTTTGCCTTTATCTGACCCTCTTTTCAATGCTGTGGTTTCAGTCTTTCTAGACTTCTGTGTGTACTTAGAGACTTTCTATATGTAGAAGGGGAAAATTAACGTAGAAAATTGAGAGCAATTTAAAAATTATATATATTTCTATCAGTAGTCAAGTGTGTGTGATATTTGATTTTTAACTACTTTATACACGCTTGTTTGTGAAATGCAGAGTTCTGGTGCAGCTGTTTTAATATATATTTGAATTTATTGTAAGTGTATCATGTTGGAGCAGGTTAGGGGAATGTGACTTTCTACTTTGATATTTAGCTTACTTTTAGAGATTACATGACCAGAGTAGTAACACTTGAGAGCATTGCACATAATTATGTTGTTTTTTGGGGGTACATTTTATAACTATTTAATACGTACACATATACTACCTAATTGAAAACCATTCTGTACTTTATAGAAAGAAAAAAAAAATATATATATATATTTCGTGGTCCACAGCATTGGTTTCATCTCTTTTTTACTTATTTACAGTTGTCTGGTTATCAACATCCTAGTAGCATTCACCACTTACAAAGCCCTATTTAAAAGTTTTTTTTCCCCCTAAACTCATGGCTTAAATAAAAACTGTATACCAGTAATTTGCTCCAAGTTTTATACATTTAGCTCATCCTGGCTGGGAATGTTTCCCAATAATGTTGATTTATACGTTTGTTCATATTTTTTCTTTTCAGTGAGATAAACCATGCAGTTTGTATGCAAGTATGAGAATTTCACAGTACCATTAAAAGCAAATCCAGTGGAGAAAGAATCTAAATAGACACTAACTGTGGAAGAAGAAATTGAGTGTCAAAAAGCACTAAATACAGATAGTTTCATGGGTGAATTCTTTTAATCTTAAGGATAAGATCATTTTGATGCTAAACTGAAATACAGAGAAAAACAGACTAATCTCACTTGGGCAATGGTGGTAAAGTAAATATTACAAATGGATTCTAGTAGCACATCAGAAGAGTAATATATGATTATTAAGGCATGCAAAATTGATTCAGTTAGACATTGAGAAACAAAAATTTTGGAACAGACACATTGAATTTATAAATATTTACCTGTGCCGTGATTGTATATTTGAAAACTTTTTAAGATCTACTGAAAAATTATTAACAACAATAAGATTTGTATATACTTTCAAATTTAATATTGTAAAATAAATAAGTTTTCTTTTATATACCCAGTAACAAGTTAGAAGTATGATGGAAAAAATGGTTCTATTTAAAATAGCAACTAATTTTACTTAGGAATTAAATAATTAATTTGCAGTGTCTAAAAGAAAACTAAAAATTTAGTGAGGAGTACAGTTGAATAAATTAAAACAACACCTTGTTTTTAATGACTATAATTCAAAGTAAGGACTCAGTCAAACTGCATATTGATTCAAATATCAGCTACTTTACTTATTGGTTGTAGCCTTGGACAAATTGCTTAACTTCTTTTTGAGACTTAATCTTCTCATCTATGAAATGAAGGTAGTGATACTGCATAAGGTAGTTGTGATTATTAAAATCAGCTCATCCAATGGGGCTGGCATATATAGTACCCGGTAGCTCTTAACTGTCATATTTATCACTACTACTACAGCTTCCATTCACAGCTGAGGGCTGATAAGGCTCAAGATTGGGAAGCTGTGAGCTCTTTTCTAAATTAGTGTATAAATTAAGTTCAGTCTCAAGTATAATATTCCCAGAATTTAAGAGGAAAAGTTAAAAAAAGTGCTTTGAATTTCTTCTAGAAAATAAATATGAGCATAGCAAGGAGAGTTCTGGAGGAAATAGTATAATAAAGGGAGCCCTACCAGATTTTTAAAGATGTAACATAGTAATAAAGGTGAACATAGTAATAAAGAATATGTAAGTGTACAGGGATAGATAGACAAAGTAATAGAAGAGAGAATTAACCCTGGGCCTATGTAGAATGAGAATTAGTATCTGATGATGATTAGCACTTGATGATGGTAAGGATATGATGATGATGACGGCAACGATATTTGATATCATGGAATAGATTATTAAATAAATGCTCTTTGAAAACTGATTTTATGAGGGGGAAAAAGAAAAAAACAAAACTGGATTTCCTATCTTCTTTTGGTAGCCCCAGCATAAATTCTGTATTGTCAATGGAACTGTAAAAGGGGAATTCACAAGGTCAATATGTTTATTATATTGAGTATGAGAAAGTAGTTTCTAAGCAGTGAACACAAACCAGAAAATATAAAGATATGAACAAATTTGACTTTATAAAGTTTTAAATTATACATGGCAGAAATAATTATTTTAATAAAATTAATAGACACAACCTGGAAAAAAAGCATGTTTGTAACACACATGTCCAGGATAAGTTTCTTTTTTTTTTTTTTAAATTTATTTCTAGGAGAGAGAGAGAGACAGCATGAGCAGGGAAGGGTCAGAGAGAGAGGGAGATACAGACTCTGAAACAGGCTCTAGGCTCTGAGCTGGCAGTCAGCACAGAGCCCGATGCGGGGCTCGAACCCATGAACCGTGAGATTATGACCTAAGCGAAAGCCAGACGCTTAACCGACTAAGCCACCCAGGCGCCCCCAGGATAAGTTTCCTAAATATAGAAAAATATGTTAAACTCAGTAAGAAGAAAGAATGCCAACCTAATATAAAAATTTGCAAAATAGCATGCCATTTATAGGAAGAAAAAAAATAGAAAAAACAACCAATAAAAGTTTGAAAAAATTCTTAGCCTCACAGATGAAGAAAATGTAAATTAAAGCAACAGAATACTATTTTGAAGCAACTGTCTGGTTTGTAAAAATAAAAAGCTTGATGATGCCTGGTGATTTTAGAGTGTAGGTTGACATCATTAAAAATTTTTTTTTAAGTACATATGCCAGGAATTTTACACTAAAAATTTTTCCTAAAGATGTGTTAGCTCTAAATAGTCACTGCTAAATGTACAAGGACATTTATTACAGCATTGTATAGAATTGCCAAACTAAGTAAGACCAACAAATTGAATGTCTTTTAATGATGGGTGGGCTGTGGTAAATTATGGTATATCCTTACATAATGTGAGGTCATTAACAAGAATGAGGTAAATTTACATAAGGCTGATATGGAGATATGAAGAAGATATTTGTGAAAAAAGCAAGTTGTAAATCAGTCTATCAAAATAGGATCAAAATAGGATCTTTGTGTAAAAAAAAAACCTTGAAAAGATATATTCATATATATATTCATGCTTTAATGTATAAATTTCATATAGAGCTGTTAATAATATTGCTTTGGCTTCAGAGGAAGGAATTTAGAGAATTGGGGAATGAGTAAAAACTTTGTCGTTTTAGTTTACACTCTGCTGCACAGTTTAGATTTTTTTTTGACATGCGTATTTGACAGTATGAAGCAAACTAAAGAAAGTCATTCTGAAAAAGGAACATTTTCAGAGTGAGAGGATTTTCTGTGTTTAGCTGTTCTTTATGTCTAATATGTGTATGTACATGTTCATAAATCCATTATTGAATATTAGGTGAGGAGATACTTAGGAGCCATTTTAGTAAATCATATGTTGGTATTACTGGGATACTGGGAGTTTTCTGCATTCTACTGGGCATCATTGGGCCAAATTTGAATTCTAACTGTGTATGTTTTGGTCTCTTTCTCATTTCTTGGCTTTTACTTTTTCATTCTGTTCTTGGGGAGGGAAAAAGAACAAAAACTTAAGATTTATTGTTTTGGTTGTATTTCACTACATTTAGTACATCAAGATGTCTTCGATTCCTTGCTTTTGCCTACAAGATTGTGGGGTTGTGAGTGATGCTTATTCTTGAGTGACCACACCTGGGTGTCCAGTCTATTCAGGGACCGAGTCAGAATTTTGTAGATATGGTAGCTGAAGCTCAGACTTCTTCTGAACATTGGCCAGAGACCACATTAACTCTCTTGGTTAATCCCTGATTATTTGTATCTTAAGTAAATATTTAAAGTTATTTTAAATTCGTAAATATATTACTGTCTCTTCCCCAGATTTATTTATTAAATGTTTATTTTTTATTAATTTTTTTAACATTTATTCATTTTTTGAGAGACAGAGAGAGACAGTACAAGTGGGGGCAGGACAGAGAGAGAAAGAGAAACAGAATCTGAAGCAGGCTTCAGGCTCTCCAGGCTGTCACCACAGAGCCTGACATGGGGGTCGAACTCGTGAACAGTGAGATCATGACCAGAGCAGAAGTCAGATGCTTAACTGATTGAGCCACCCAGGTGTTCCAAATGTTGGTTTATTTTTGAGAGAAAGAGAGAGAGGGAGGGAGCAGGGGAGGAGTAAGAGAGCAAGGCGAACAAGGATCCAAAGCAGGCTTCTGTGCTGCAGCAGAGCCCAATGTGGGTCTTGAACCCAGAACTGTGAGATTATGACCTGAGCTGAAGTCGGACGCTTAACCAACTGAGCCTCCCTGGCGTCCCCTAAAAACTTATTTAAAAGGAGATTATTATATAATAAAACTGAGGACTTTTTCTTTCCTTTATTTTAAGTTTATTTATTTTGAGAGAGTGGGAGCGTGAGTGCGTGCATGCACGAGTTGGGGAGGGGCAGAAAGAGGGGACAAAGAGAATCCCAAGTAGACTCCTCACTGTTAGTGCAGAGTCCAGTGCGTGGCTCGAACCCATAAACTGTGAGATCATGATCTGAATTGAAATCCAGAGTCTGACACTTGACTGAGACACCCAGGCACCCCTGGAATTTGTTCTTAATCTGTGGATCTGTGAGTGGGTAGAAGAAGGCATAAAAGTCCTAGGAAAGAGAGCATACTCATCAGGTGCTAAAATGCTGGAAAGAGGTGATGGGTGTTAAGTAGAGCAGTTCTTATGATGAGCACTGGGTGTTGTATATAAGTGATGAGCCACTGAATTCTGCTCCTGAAACCAATATTGCACTGTATGTTAACTAAAATTTAAATAAAACTTGAAGAAGAAAAAACAAAAATAAAATGCTGGGAAGAGTCAAAGCCTCTTCTTTCTATTCCTCTGTTCTATGTTCCTTATTCTCTTTTGCCTTGTTTCTCATGAGAGCTAGTCTGACTATAGGCAGGATTTTCTCTAAATAGATATGGTTTTGCCTGTGGCAAATTATTCTTCTGTGCTTTTCTCTTTTCCCTATCTCTTAGATACTTAATATAAATTAAATTGCTTTATTTAAAACTGTGACACAAACATGAAAGGTAACCTTAAAGGAAAGAAGTCTTCAATTACTTTTAAAGGGTTGTATTTATATATGTGATAAGATGGAAAAGGGAAGAGCCCAGTTTATATTTCGTTATACATGTTTAATTCTATATTTTTTCTTTAAAACATATCCACACACAAGCATATATATGTTAATCTTCCTTTTCTCCCTCATACTACCTCAGCTGATGATGAATATTACAAATTTTGTGAAAATGGTAGAAGAGTTACTGTCTACTATAGGGTTTTGTCAGTATCTTAAGATTTAGTGAGTATAAGCGTCTTCTGGGGGTGCTTATTAAAATTTCTGATTCCCTGGCTCTACATTTAAGAATTCTGATTCCTTAAATTTGGGGTGAGCCCCAGGAATCTGTTCTTTAAACCTGAATCCAGGTGTTACTCTTCTAGGTCTTTAGTAGATCACATTTGGAGATATAGTACTTTGATAACCGGACATTAGACATTTATTACTGAAAACAATTGCCAGAATTCATACTGTGGTTTTGTGTGTCTCTGTATGTCTGTATCTGTCTGTCTGTCTATATCTATCTATCATCTGTCTATCTATGTTACTGAGTATTTTATAGTCTTCCAAAAGCTCTGGAAGGAGAATGGAAAAGCCTGGTGTGGCCTGGAAGATTTATGATTGTTGAGTTAAATCCACAAGTTGTTAATGAGACATACAATAAAGCTGGAGATGTTAGTAGCTGTAGTAAAAGATTTATCTGTATTAACACTCTAGAAAACCAAAACAACAGCTATGATTCCCCTTTTCTGACATCTTCAAATGGATTGTTTATATTATTTCTACTGTTGATTTAGGAAATCAGGATTGATGAGTGTATTGTGTTTTATCTTTTTCATTAATGATTGAATTGATAAATTTATATATTGTATGTCACAAGCTTTGGAGTTTGGATACTATATGGTGTTCCAAATCATTTGGTCAATGAGGTCTTTTTTTGGGGGGAAAAATTGTAGTATTTTTCTTTTCCCAGAAAGAAGTTGTATTTGGAAATGTTCAGGGAAAATCCTTTTTGGTTAAGTAGCATGAAGGAATTAATATACTTACCTATGTGTATTTGGATGCTCTTGTGTTTATGCATAAGGGTTTCTGGATTTCTTCATAGCATTCTGTATATACTTTGGGTACTCTTGGTTTGTGCACATGGGTTTCTGTGTTTTACCATAGCAATAACTTTTTTTTTTCTTAAGTTGTAAACAAGTTAAATTATCCTGGTCCAGAGTTTCTCATATCACATTTGCTGAAATTCTTGAAGTTTTTAGGCAATGAAAATAACAGAAAAAGAATTTGGGTGATACAGTTTTCGTAAAATGTTGCTTTATATTATAATCATTGATCAGAAAGTCTAGTATAGTTATGTTTTATAATAGGCTGGTTTTGTATGCTTATAAAGAAATTGAGCACTTTATTTCCTGCATCCTGACCTAGACACTGCCTCCTTTTCACAGAGATGCTCCGTAAATCTTAGGTAAATAGAATATAAATGGAGTAAAGTGATAGATATGACATTAAGTTATTAGTAATGCAGATACATTATTTGTTAATATTTATGATAGTATGGTATAAGGAATTAAATACTTAATAGTGTATAGTAATAGTGCTTTTTAATTTTTATAAAAATCAAGAATATTTTAGTCCTCAAGATATTTGTTTTACCTCTGTTTTACAATTTTAGCACATTCCTAGTACTATAACATGACCAAGACAAATTCTGGAAGTTTATTGATGACAGAATTGTTTCCCTCTTTCTTACAAAGTCCCTTTTAGGAAAGTGAAAGCTGTGCTGGCGTGAGCTTTCTGCTTCATTTACATTTGTGATTAAAATTACTCGCGTTTTCAGTTTCTCAAGAAAATGGCTTGTTATGGGCTGTATAGTCATAATTTTTAAAATACAGTAAAATTTCACACACCACATACTTTAGTTTGCTGGCTGAAATACTGACTTGAAAGTTTAGCTTTTGACCTGATAAGAACTTTTATAAACATAGGTTCAGTTTATATAAGTAGTGCTTCTTTGTATAGATACTTTTAACTTCAGTGGCCTGATTTTTCTCTTTCATATCTTTAATATTCATAGTAAGTAGTTTGTACTTTTTTTTTTTTAATAAAGAAACTTTTAAAACAGTTACATAAGGGACCATGATGTCTGGGGCAGGAAGAAGCCAGAAGGAAGTAGAATATATTGTTTAAAGAATCAAAATGAACAGTTCACATACACTGGTGTTTGTTCATTTTATTTGTGCAAGAGTGCTGGTCATGTCAGAGGTGTTTTGAACGGTTGGTTCAGTAATTTGGCCTACTGTCTTTTTTTCTCTATAACAGTTTTTCTGTTTTCTACTACACCTTGCACATCCACCAATCCAAGACACCCTGTAGGTGAGTATTTTTCTAGTTATCAAATGGCATCACTTGTTCCGAAGACAGCCGCTTCACTAAAACTAGGCTTTATTTTTCTACTCTGAATCTGGTTAATTGATTTCAGGGAGTGTATCTTATTTTACAACTTTAAAAGTTACCAGCAAACTGCTGAAGAGCGGTTTTTACATGATGGAAAAATCAGGAAAGGATTAAACTTTTTTTCCTGAATTTTAAAATACTGTTTTTAGACCATTCTTTTTGAATTTTTATTATAAAAAGTGGAGAATTAGAACAGGTTGGCTATGTATTTAAAGAAGTATGAAAGTTTAAGTATTCTGAGATCACATGGAGTAAGGAATTAAAACTAAACTTGCTTTTAAATTTTCCTAGAAATTACAGATATTTTTTCCTGTAAAGGCTTAGGAGAAAAATTGTGAAAATAGCCCCTGGGTATTAATATTGCATATAGTTAGATTAATTGTAAAATTAGGTAATTATACATTCATGGACCAGAATGCCTAAGCCTTTTTATTTTTCTGTATTTGTCTTAGATTTTTTCTTTCTGATTTTTCCCCCTTTAGGTTTTCAAATATAATTTTTTAAAAGATAAAGATACTTTCCTAAAGTCTTTAGAAAAAGGTCAATAGACTATCCTGTTCAATTTGTTAATTTGTGGAGAATTAGATGAAGAGAGGAAAGAAATAGAGAAACAAAACCCCTCAACTCTTTTAGAGTTGGTGATGCTTATGTTTCGAGTTCAGCCTTGCAAATAAGTTAAAATACCTATAGTACTGCATTATTTAATTTCTGGCTCTATATGAAGTTTTTATCACTTAACCCTTTGTTGCTTTGCCCTTACTCTTTGATACTTATTAGCAATTAGAAGTTCTCAACAACTGTTTCTAGAAAACCTAACCTACAAGTACTAGAACGAGAGGCTACATTTTATTTTTTTAAAGGCATGTTTTCTCATCTCTCCTTGGGCATGTGGTAAACTTGCATGGCTGACTTAGGTGGTTAGTTTTGTGAGGTTTCTCAGTAAGGTTTTATAAGCTCATTAGTCTTTTTTCATGTAATCACCATTCTCTCCCTGCCGACTCTCCCTAGTTTTACCAGCACAGAATGGGAGTCAGAAAGACAAAAGGCATCGGTTCCTGTCTTCACATACCATCCCTGATTGGGTGGCATGTAGCAATTTTTTTTTCTTTTTGGGGGGGATGGAAATTAAATGCCTCACTTGCCTTTGTGCTCCTGTGTGGTTCCTTCCTTTTGCCAATATTTATGCTTGTTTTTCTCTTATGAATCTTCTACAAGAACTTTGGAAAACAATAATCCTTGGATTTTCAAGATCCAGGATAAGAGGGTGCGTGTTTGCAGAAAAGGTCAAAATTTGAGAGTCCTGGAGTTGTACTGTACAACTGTTCTGGATTGGTGGATATGCAAATATTAAAGGAAGGGAAGGAGCAAATATTACTTTTGATGTGAGTGATCATAACATCTACATTTCCACTTTGGGGGAAATTTTTTATTTGAGCGTCTTCCATCTGGTTTATTAAATTGGCAACATATTTTATTTTACACAGAATGTTGAAAGCTTTATAAAATGTAGCATTTGAAAAATTCATGCAAGTGATAGGCTTATTCATTAAAGAAAAATAATCATTTTGATTCTCAGGAACATTTCTGATAATCCTAATCATCTTAAATAGTAGATCATTATTTTTCTGTCTTGCACATTATACAGCTTAATTGAAACGTGTTTAAGATAAAGGGAAATAGAGAATTTTAGAATGTAATTCTTAAATAAATTGGAGAAAGATTTTTACATTTATTCTTTCATTTGTTAGAAGTATTGAAGAGATGCCATATCATCCCACAAGAATTTGTTGGTGGGCCATTGAGCTGTTGTTGACATCTATGTAAAGGGCAGTACTTCTGCTTGGCAGCTTACTAATAGCCAACCTTGTCCTTCCTGGCGTGTGTTGGCAGAGTGTGACTGAAGCTATGGTTAGGGTTCTTTTTCACACCTGAGGAAACTTTATTTTGTATTTTCTGACAATGGGAGTTTCGCAGAGCTTTTTGCGAATTTATTTATTGCTCTTTAGTGATGTGAGGTTATTTTGTGACTACTTTATGGAGGATTGAATTAAGGTAATAGGAGGTAAAGAAGTGGTCAGTAGGTAGTTCATAATTTTAAGCTCTAGGGTGATACATCGTGGTGAAAATATTTAATCCATGTATTTAGTGATTTTAGGGAATGTGCACAAACATGGAAACTATGTCTTCCTTTTCTTCTTTGTGCTTACTGAGATCATTATGACATGGGTGACATATCGGTGCATGTTTATCTCTTTATTTGCAGCATATTTTATAATGGTGTTTTGCTTTGTTATCGTTACATGATAGATAAGTGGAGCAACTTGATACCTTTATATTATTAAGTACTGAACAGAAATAATAAAATGGCAAAAAATAAAAGACCTTTTTTTAGGTGGAGCAAGGGAGATAGAAGCTCTATGTGAGGCTTGTATATCACATTGTGAACAGCTTAAATATTTGAGCTGAGAATAATTACAGTAAAAAACCTGACACATTTCATGTATTTGGGGGTTACTGAGTAAACTTTAGAATAATAGCAATTTGAATTTTTTTCAATTTGTATTTTTAATGCTAGTTCTTTTCTTAATTAGATTTTTCGTGAAGCTCGAAGAACAGTACCTAGTATTGTTTACATGCCTCACATTGGTGATTGGTGGGAAGCTGTCAGTGAAACTGTGAGAGCAACTTTTCTGACATTGCTACAAGATATACCATCATTTTCACCTATATTTTTATTGTCTACCTCTGAAACCATGTACAGTGAACTGCCTGAAGAGGTAAGTGGTTAAATATTTATCTTCCTGTTTTAAAAATAGTTGATCTTGTAAATTGGACACATTTCAATTTATTTAATAAATTTAACTTATTTAACAAAATAAATACTGTTAAGGTTCACACCTTGTTACACTAATTATTAGCTCTGTGACTTAAGCAAATTAGCTAATGATTTAAGTTTCAGTTTCTCTTTTGATATAATAGTGATAAATTTGTCACTGTTGCTGTGAAGACTGAGATAAATCATGTTTGGGCCCGAGCCCGACATATATATGGTTTGTACCAAGAAGGCCTAGGCTGTATCACAGTTAGTTCCATCATAATTAGCCTTCTCATCCTTACCGTCTGGTAGAGTATTTGGTGGGATTTGACCTTTCAGGTCCTACACTGGTAGCATCATATTAATTTGACTGTTGCTACTGCTGTGCATATTTTTAAAATCCGATATGCAGTTTTTGAGTTCAAAGTCAACTCATACTTAATATATGGGAATCAGAGGTAAAATCACATTTGTTTCAGAAAAAAATATTAGTCAATTCATGTGAGTGAAAATGATTTTTAAAAAAATTAATGTTTTTAATACCCTATGCTTACTAAGTCTTGAAATTCTCACCTTTAGAAATGCTTAGGAAAATTTTGCTTAGGTGACACAGTTTATATAAAAGATTTTGCATGTTTTAAATGCTATAATGTAAATCTTGATTATGTAGAATTTTATGATTAAGAGATCTGTTAACAGTTTTTTTGTTTAGCACTTGTTAGCTATCTTGTTCAAGCTGACTTGTACAGGTACTGATTTTTGTAAGAAAAGTATATTAAATTTAGAATGATTCATTTTTGGTTATTCATAATCTAATTATTAGTTAAGACCATTAATTACATTTTTTTTTTTTGTATAGGGGCCAATAAAGTTTAGTAGAATGCTACATGTAGTAAGAGTCAGAAAAACCAAGTTGTACTGATTTACTATACAAGTCTTTTGATTTTGGGTAAATATTTGAACCTAGAATTGCCTTAGTTTCCTTATCTATAAAATGTAGATAGTAATAGACAGGCTTGACGGTGTGAGATAGTATATGTGAGTTTATGTGGGAAACCACAGAGCTATAAAATGTTTAGTATTATGAAGTAGGAATGTACTTGAAATTGATTGAACCTGGACATAACCTAGGAGCCACTTTTAAAAATTAGATCCTCACTGTCAAGTAGTTTTATTATAATTTTATAAGAGAGAAAGAAAATTTGAGATAATTGGGGCACCTGGTTGGCTCACTTGGTTAAGGGTTGGACTTAGGCTCAGGTCATGATCCTGCAGCTCATGAGTTCGATCCCTGCATCGGGCTCTGTGCTGACAGCTCAGAGCCTGGAGCCTGCTTCAGATTCTGTGTCTCACTCTTTCTCTGCCCCTCCCTTGTTTGCTCTGTCTCTTTATCTCTCTCTCTCTCAAAAATAAACATTGTTAGGGAAAAAAAATTGGGATAATTAATGTTTCTAGTTAGAAATGTATAATTACCTGATGTTTTCCTTACATTGTTTGAAAAATTTGTAAATAAAAGTATTATGAAACTATTTTCTTGATACAGCAGTTTTGTCTACTCCTGTTGTCTATTCACATGTGATTTTATTGTTGGTTAGTTTTTTAAGTTTAGTATTTAGTTATCTCTACACCCATTGTGGGGCTTGAACTCACGACCCTGAGATCAAGAGTCCCGTGCCCTTCTGACTGAGCCAGCCAGGTGCCCCATTGTTGTTGGTTTTTTAAAGGTAACATTAGATCATACAGATTTTCAGCGTTGTTATATTGTTGTCATATTTTTAATAGATCAATTTATTCATTATTTGTTTGCCAGTACCCTTAATTAGTAGCTAAAATATTAGAGGAATACTAGCATCAAATCATGAAATTTCAGGGTTTTTTCCCCTCTTTGTTTTCTGTATTCTTTGCTCTTATTAATCAAGTAGCTACCAAAACTATCATGGACAGTCCTATTTGTGGGGTAAAGATTATGAGAATTCTCTTAGACTGCTTATTACATAACATGTTTTATACTTACTGTTCTTAGGAAATCCTACTCTGCCTCCAAGCCTTTCATTTATTTATTTATTTTTTTCAGGTTTATTTATTTATTTTGAGAGAGAATGAGTGAGCATGAGCAGGGGAGGGACAGAGAGAAAGGGAGAGAGAATTCCAAGCAGCTTCTGCACTGTCTGCACGGAGTCCGATTCAGGGCTCAAACTCACAAACCATGAGATCATGACCTGAGCCAAAACCAAGAGTTGGATGTTTAACCACCTCACCTGAGCCATGCAGGTGCCCCCAACACTTTCATTTAAATTTCAGCTTTACCATTAGAATGTTTAGGTCACAAACTGAGATAGTAGTGAATAATACTTAGCGCATATTGATAAGTATTTGGGGAATGAATGAAGAACATTTAGAGTAGCACACTAAGTAACTGTAGATTAGCAAAGTGCCAGATCTATAGAAGAAATGAAGTAGACAAAAAAACCAAGTGATTCTAAAGGAAAGAAATGGCCAGTTACTAGAATGCATTTACGAAAATATAGTAGATAAATTTTTTTAAAGATTTTTTATTTTTTATTTTTTAAAAATTTTTTTTACAAATAGTTTATTGTCAAATTAGTTTCCACATAACACTCAGTGCTCATCCCCACAAGTAGTCCATTTATTTATTTATTTATTTATTTATTTATTTATTTTTACAAATAGTTTATTGTCAAATTAGTTTCCTAAAGATTTTTTAAAAAAATAATCTCTATACCCAATGTGGGGCTCGAACTCATAAACCCAAGATGAGGAGTCGCATGCTCTACAGACTGAGCAAGCCAGGTACTCCGATACAGTGGATAATTTAAAACAAAAGTAAAAAGCAGATTTTAACCTATCAAGTAGGCAAATATAAAAACCGTTAAATAAATCTCTCCAGGGCAGTCCGGTAATAGACTTAAATATGAACATACAGTTTGGCTCAGCAATACCATTTATGTGTAATTATCCAAAGAGTTCTTCATGGACTAACACAAAGATTCTGTGTAGACCACACAAAAAATACAAGAATATTTATTATAACCTTTCTTCATAGATTGGAAACTGTCTAAATGTCCTATTGTAGAGGATTGGTTAAGTTATAGTAGATTTCTTCCATGAAACACAATGAATCTTTTAAAATATTGATGTAAAAAATAATGTCATGGGATGCATGGCTGGCTCAGTCAGTAGAATATGTGACTCTTAATCACAAGGTTGTGAGTTCAAGCCCCACGTTGGATGTAGAGATTACTTAAAAATAAAATCTTAAATATAATAATGTGGTGAAAAGATGTTGTGAATACATTGTTAAAAAATAGAGTAATCAGTATGTATAGTATTATCCAAGTTTGTATGGAAATAACTATATAGTATATGTAAATAAAGTTATTTGCATATATGTATAACTATTAATAAATGTTGATAGTAATTATTTCTGCATATAAAGATTATAGTAATTTTCATTTATCTGTATTTTCTGAACTTTCTGTAATAAATGCTATTATTATCAGAAAATAAACTCATTTAGAGGTGAAAAGGAAAAGTTCTACACTCAATTTTAAAACTAGAACAAAACAAAAAAGATTTAATTACCATGGAGGTAATGTTTTTTTTCAGAATATAAAACTGCTTTCTTTCTGCCTGACAAAATAACAGTCTAATCTTTAGAGCTCTTTAGCATTCTCTTGTAGATGTTTCTTTGTATATGTATCTCTCTCTCCTAATCCAGTAGTCCCCAAAGTAAGTTTGTACTCAAGTCAGTACATTGGAATATTGAAAAAATCATTAGAACTTTTACTCATTTTTAGTCTTCATATTATCTTAAGTATTTTGTGTATATATACTTTATAATAGAAATAGTAATATTGGTAGAATATATATTTAAATAAATATTCATATACTGGAAGGAGTATTTTCAGATTTTTTATGGAGGAGTGGTTTGATTAAAAAAAAGAAAAAACAGGACTTCTGTGGCCCCATAAAACTTTCAGGGAGTCACATTCCTCTTTTTTCCATCTGCATACCTGCTTGAACATGGGCTTTCTTCATGTACTTCAGTCAAAACAACATATTGTAACCGATTAAATACGGAAGCACAAATGAGAATCGAGTTGTCTTTCATTAAGCTAGATATTAAAGAGATTTGAGGAAATGTAAAACAATGTCACTTTTCTCACTAAATTTCATTTTATATTTATTATATTTTATATTTCAGAAAAATACATTTTTCAAGAGAATGTATTTTCCTTTTTAAAAAAAAATTTTAATGTTTATTTCTTTTTGAGAGAGAGAGAGAGAGCAAGCAGGGGAAGGGCAGAGAGAGGGGGAGACACAGAGTCTGAAACCAGCTTCAGGCCCCTAGTCGTCAGCACAGAGCCTGATGTGGGACTCAAACTGATGGACCGTGAATCATGACCTTAGCTAAAGTCAGAAGCTCAACTAACTGAACCACCTAGATGCTCCTTCCTTCCTTCCTTCCTTCCTTCCTTCCTTCCTTCCTTCCTTCCTTCCTTCCTTTCTTCCTTCCTTCCTATGTTTTATTTATTTCTGAGAGAGAGACAGTATGAGCAGGAGAGGGTCAGAGAGAGAGGGAGGTACAGAATCTGAAGCAGACTCCAGGCTCTGAGCTACCTGTCAGCACAGAGCCCGACACGGGGCTCAAACCCACGAACTGTGAGATCATGACCTGAGCCGAAGTCAGATGCTTAACTGACTGAGCCACCCAGGCGCCCCTCTTTTTTCATTTTTTAGTGTTTGTTTATTTTTGAGACAGGGAGCGCATGCGTGCGCATTCGAGTAGGGGAGGACAGAGAGAGACACACACACACAGAATCCGAAGCAAGCTCCAGGCTCTGAGGTGTTAGCAGAGTCCACTGTGCGGCTTGAACTTACAGGCCGTGAGATCATGACCTGAGCCAAAGTTGGTTGGTTAACTGACTGAGCTACCCAGGCACCCTGAGAGAATGTATATATATATATTTTTTAAATCTGTTTTCAGTGTTAATATGTAATTGGCTTTAAGTGTATACATAATTTGGAAGACTCTTGGTTTTAATTTTAATACATAATTATTGACAGATGTAAACCACATAACAGAAGCTCTTTTGGTTTCCTGAATAGTTTTTGAGAGTTTAATAGGTCCTGAGACTAAAATGTTTGAGAACCTCTGACCTAGACCACAAGCTATTTGAGAGGTGGGAATTGTCTTATTGGCCTTCATTTTTCCACTTCTTGACACATTGGAATTGCCTCTAAATGTTTGTTGCATAAAAAATAGGAATTTACCACTGAATCACCACATTGGTTTTAACTCCTGCTCAGCCTCATTTCTTTTATTGTAAAATTCTAATGTAAGTAAATTTACTTTTGTGGACCTTGTAGACTCAGAATAGTCGGAGAGCTTTAGTTGAGATACATGGGAATTGCAAGTTATTTCTTTTCATTCAGGAGAATTAGAAAAAAGAACTGAGGATTGAGCATAGGAGGGATTTTTATTTTATTTTTTTCATTAGGCTCTAGGAAAGGGATTTTTAAACAAGGAAGCAGATGGAGGTAGAAATATTTACAGGAAGGAAAGTCAACTTTGGTCAGAATTGTACTTAAATTTCTGATAAGATTCACAGAATTGTATTTTGGTATTATTATGGGTAGACTCAAAATGATATAATTCAGTATACTGAAAATGAATTTTAAAGAAATATCTACCCTTAGGAAAGTAAAGATTACAAACAGCATTTTGTCATCTCAGTATTTCATGTCATTTTGTGTCTGTCAGTTTATGAAAGAAACTGGGAGTTAATAACTTAAGTAGAAAAATCAAGTAGGAGCATTGAAAATGATCATATATACAAGGGAAATATCTTAGTATTAATTTTTTGTCATAAAACATTCATGTGAATCTTAAAATTTATGAGAAAGGGGGTCACGAGAAGTTTTTAAATCACAATTTACTATATCTAGTAAATGAACATGAATTATTACTGTGTTAAAGTATGTGAAAGTTATTATTTATTTTTATTTAATTCACCTATTTTGCTTTTAGGAAAACAAATTTTATTCACAGAAGCTGTATTAGGTTCATTTCTGACCTCATTTTCCATACCTTTGAGGTCTTGAGTATTAATCATTACTTTTCCCCAGTATAGATATTGCATAAACTCTGCCTTTAAAGCTGAGGACTGACAACTCTTTAACATTTAATAAATGAGGTAAAACAAGATTTTGCTAGTGAACGAATTGCTGTCCCTTATGCAGCTATGTGCCAGGCACTATAGAAGCCAATTATGTATATTATCTAATACAAATTTAATTCTTTAGTAAGAAAAGTAAGACCCTAGACCTTGCCTAGGGTCTCACCACTAGTATGGCAGAACAAAGATTTAGGTCAAGTTTGTCTGATTACAAAGGTCATATACTTACAATGTACTGTTTTCTCTAAGATTGCAGAGAGCCACTTTCTGGATTTTGTGTTGCTTAGTTTGATGAGTGGTCAGGGAAATGGAGTTTAGTATTTATCAAGTTAAAACCATTGTTTATTCATCAGAATTTATTGTGTGCATGTTTTGTGCAATATAGTGTTCTAATAAGTTTGAATTTGTTTAAGGCAGGTCAGGTGTCTGCTTCGTGCTTTTATTCACAGTGCCTGCCTGCCTTACAGGGTCTCTGTGTGTACACAAATATGCAGTATTCACAAATAGATACATATATCCATGCACATATCTCTAGCACAGTAAGTCTTTGTTGGATGAATGAATGAATAAAATAGGTGCAAAACCAAAGGTAGCCACTGTTCTCTAATATTTTAAGTTTAGAGGGAAGAGAGACCTGAAAAAAATAATACAGTATAAGAAGTGCTCTATTCTATAAAAACATGAGCCATAAAAGGAAAAATTGATAAAGGCAACTTTATCAAAATTAAAAACTTTTTAAAAGGCACCATTAACAAAATGAGAAAACAAGACACAGACTGGAGAAAAATACTTCAAATATATCAAATTCCATATCTTGATAAGACTTAAGTCCAGAATGTATTAAGAGCTCTTTCAGGGTGCCTGGCTGGCTCAGTCACTAGAGCATGCAACTCTTGAACTGAGGGTTATGAGTTCAAGCCCCATGTTGGGTGTAGAGCTTACATTAAAAAACAAAATCTTTCAATATATGACTATAGCAAATGATTTTCAACAAGAGTATAAAGACCATTCATCGAGGAAATGATAGTCATTTCAATAAATGGTGGTGGGAAAACTGGATATCTACATGCAGAAGAAATGATTTGGGGCAGCTGGCTGGCACAGTTGGGTGAGCATGTTACTCTTAATCTTGGGGCTGTGAGTTTGAGCCTCACATTAGGTGTAGAGATTACTTAAATAAATAAAACTTTAAAAAAATGAATTGGACCCTATTACCATATGCAAAAGTTAATTCAAAATGGATCAAAGAACTAAACAGAAAACTTAAAACCGTAAAACCCTTAGAAGAAAACATAGTAAGAAAGCTTTATGACTTTGGATTTTGTAATGGTTTCTTGGCTATGATACCACAAGTATAGGCAACAGAAGAAAAAACAGTTTTCATCGAATTTAAAAACTTGTTGCATCAAAGGTCACTATCAGCAGGGTGGAAAGGCAACTCACAGAATGGGAGAAAATATTTGCAAATGATATCTGATAAGGGATTGATATCTAGAGTATATAAAGAACTCCTACACCTCAAGAACAAAAAAAATCCAGCTGATCATACTTACCCCCATTGAGGATATTCAGATAGCCAATAAGCTCATGAAAAGATGCTGAACATCACTAATCATTAGAGAAATGCAAATTAAAACCACTTTGAGGGGCGCCTGTGTGGCTCAGTCGGTTAAGCATCCGACTTCAGCCCAGGTCATGATCTCACAGTTCGTGGGTTTGAGCCCCTCGTCGGGCTCTGTGCTGACAGCTCAGAGCCTGGAGCCTCTTTCGGATTCTGTATCCCTCTCTCGCTCTGCTCCTTCCCTGCTCATTCTCTGTCTCTCTCACTCTCTGAAGGATAAATAAACATTAAAAAATTAAAAAAAAAACAAACACTTTGAGATGTCAGTTAGTACCCATGAGGAAGGCTGTTATCATAAAAATAAAAAGTAACTAATAAAAAATATTGGTTAAGATGTGAAGAAATTGGAGCCCCTTTGAGTATAAAATTGTGCAGCCTCATTGGAAATAAATGTCTTATTAAAAAAAACTAAACAGAATAACCATATGATCCAGCAATTCTGCTTCTGAGTATACACTCAAGTGAAAGCAGGGATTTGAGTAGATATTTGTATGCCCGTGTTTGCGGCAGCATTATTTCACGATAGCCAGAAAGAAACACACAAATGTCCTTCGACAAATGGATAAAAAAAATGTGGCATATACATACAATATAACATTATATAGCTTTCAAAAGGAAGGAAATTTTAACACATGCTTCAACATAAACTTTGAAGGTGTTACGCTAAGTTTCCCAGTCACAAAAGGACAAATACACAATTCCTCTTTTTTTTTTCTTAATGTTAATTTATTCTGAGAGAGAGAGAGAGAACTCAAGCAGGAGAGGGGTAGAGAGAAAGGGAGAGAGAATCCCACGCGGGCTCAATGCTGCCAGCACAGAGCCCTGTGGCTCTGGGCTCCATTGCACAAGCAGTGAGTGAGATTATGACCTGAGCTGAAATCGAGGTGCCCCATGATTCCTTTTTTAAAAAGTTTCTAGAGTAATCAGACTTATAGAGATAGAAAGTAGAATGGTGATAGCCAGGGACTGGGGAAAGGGAGAGTGTGGGGAGTTCTTGTTTAATGGATACAGAATTTTACTTGGGGGAAGATGAAAAAGTTCTGGAGATAGGTAGTGATGGTCGCATAACATTGTGAATAGACTTACTCCTCTAGGCTGAACAATTGATAATGGTAGATTTTATGTTCTGAATATTTTACCACAATTAAGTTAAAAAGAAGACTACAATTTAAAAAAGGGCTAAAGATTTAAATAGACATTTCACAAAAGAGTATATATTCTTTTGGGCTAATAAAGCACAAGAAAAGATTCTTAAGATCATTAGTTATTCAGGAATGGGATACCACTATACATATGACCACTAGACAGTATAGGGTGTTGGCAAGGATGTAGAGAAACTGAGGGCCTAATATATTGCTGGTGGAATTGTAAAGCAGTGTAGCCATTTTTGAAAAAACTGGCAGTTCTAAAGATGTTAATCATAAAATTAGGATATAACCTGGCATTCTAGGTAACTACACAAGAGAATTATGTTCACGCAAAGACTTGAATGCTGATGTTCCTACTAGCATTTTTCGTAATAGTGGGAAACAACCAAATATTCATTAACTAGTGATTGGTAAAACAAAACATTGTGCATACATCCAGGGAAAATACTGTTCAGCATTAAATGGAATGAAGTACTGATACATTCTACAGTATAGGTGCACCATATATATATATATATTAATATTATGCTAAGTGAGAGAAGCTAGACACAAAAGACCATAAGTTGTATGATACACAATTCCTAGAAAAGGCAATCTCTGGAGAATGGAAGTAATCAGTAGTCATTGGGAGTAGGAGTGTGGAGATTGGTGGCAGATGGACATGAGGGAGCTTTTTGCAGGTAATGGAAATGTTTTAAACTGTCTTGTGATGATTACACAACTGAATTAATTTACTAAAAATTATTGAACTTATGGGGTGCCTGGGTGGCTCAGTCGATTAAATGTCCGACTTCAGCTCAGGTCATGATCTCATGGTTTGTGGGCTTGAGCCCCGCGTTGGGCTCTGTGCTGACAGCTAGCTCAGAGCCTGGAGCCTGCTTCGGATTCTGTATCTCCCTCTCTCTCTGACCCTCCCCTGCTCACACTGCCTCTCTCTCTCTCTCTCTCTCTCTTTCTCTCTCAGAAATAAATAAAACATTAAAAAAACTAAAATAAAAATTATTGAACTTAAAAGTTAGATGGGGGGCCCGGATGGCTCAGTTGGTTGAGTGTCTGACTTTGGCTCAGGTCATGATCTCATGGTTTGTGAGTTCCAGCCCCACCTTGGGCTCTGTGTGGACAGTTCAGAGCCTGGAGCCTGCTTCAGATTCTGTGTGTGTGTGTGTGTGTGTGTGTGTGTGTGTCTCTCCCTCTGCCCCTTACCTGCTCACTCTCTGTGTCTCTCTTGTGCTCTCAAAAATAAATAAAACTTTATTAATTTAAATTTTTTTTTTTAATTTCTGAGAGAGAGAGAGAGAGAGACAGCCTAAACAGGGGAGAGTCAGAGAGAGAAGGAGACACAGAATTTGAAACAGGCTCCAGGCTCAGCTAGCTGTCAGCACAGAGCCCGATGCGGGGTTCAAACCCACAAACTGTAAGATCATGACCTGAGCCAAAGTCGGACACTTAACCAACTGAGTCACCCAGGTGCCCCAATAAAACATTTAAAAAATGTTTTTTAAAGTGTGATGGAGGGGTAGTAGATGGTATGGCTGAGTGTATCTGAGAAAGTCAGAGAAAACATTACTCAGAAAGCATTTGCTTGAGCGGAGAATTAAAAACAGGGTTGGAAAAAGCAGATAGCACATACAGAGGTCACTGTGAGCCAGTGTGAAAGTGCATGATTTCAGGGAATTATATGAGGTATGTTCAGTTGCAGCATGTAATTTGAGGCTGGGAATGTCAGAAGATAAAGTTAGGAATAAATTTAAAGTAAAATGTAGCCTACTTATAAAGTGATGGATTCTAAGCTGTTGGTAATAACCTGGAAGGAATATCAGACGATTATTGTAGACCTACTCTTGGTATGCTTTTTGTATTCACAAAGTTGAACACTGTGCTGAAAAATTATCAGAAGGAAGAATATTTAAAACTGAAATTAAATGTTTTGCTTATCTTGAACAAAATCCTGGTACTTCTAGGGTATTGCATTTTGTTTATTTTTCAAGACCCAGTTAATGTTAGCTATTTTTGCCCTATCTTATCTGATAAAGCCTCTTCACCCTTACCTCTTCCAGACTATTGTAGTCTCTTCTGTCTCTCTCCCTCTCCCTGTGTTACAGCACTTCTGGTGTGGTACCATAATGCTTTGTTAGGAAACTCTTAAGATCCTTGACAGCAGAAAGTAACTATGTTTTCCTTAAGTTTATAATTACAGTATTTGGTATTATACTTAGCACACAATGGGTGTTCATTGGTAAATTTGCTTACCAGAACTTTTGAAGAAGGGCCAGTGAGGCATAGATAAATGGGTTGAGGGAATTGTACATGAAAGTAGGCTACAAAAAGAAATATTGGAAGGAGACAAGGTGAAATTTTATAAACTCTTGAAAGGATTTGCCTTTGGGTTGAGGTAGATAGTTCCCTATGCGAATTTTTGAATTCTACTTTTCATTGATTGTGTCTTTTCTGTCTTAGGATTTTAGAGCTGGAAAAGGCCTTGGGAGATCTAGTGTTCTCTTTTTACTTACGTTGTGACCTTTAGCAAATTACTTAAACCTTTTCTAGTCTAAGTTTTCTTATTTGTAAAATGAAGGACTCCTACATACCCCATTGTTATAAAGTTCGATTGAAATAGTATTTAGAAATTCTTAGTCTTCAGGGCGCCTGGATGGCTCAGTCGGTTACGCGTCCGACTTCGGATCAGGTCATGATCTCATGGTTTGTGGGTTCGAGCCCTGTGTCGGGCTCTGTGCTGACAGCTAGTTCAGAGCCTGGAGCCTGCTTTGGATTCTGTATCTACCTCTCTCTCTGACCCTTCCCTGCTCACGCTGCCTCTCTCTCTCTCTCTCTCTCTCTCTCTCTCTCTCTCTCTCTCAGAAATAAATAAAACATTAAAAAATTAAAAAAAAAAAGAAATTCTTAGTCTTCAGTTCAGTAGGTAGTTGGACATGACAAACTAAATGGATTATGTAGTTTACTGTAAATGTGTGACTAAATTTGGGCTAGGATCTGATATCTTGAACTTTGATCCAGTGTTTCCTCATTATCTCATAGTTGGGTCTTCTTTCCTTACTAGTAACCTTTTCCCATTTGCAGTTTCCAGTTTGATCTGGGCTGGGAAAAAAATTACAGGCTTTACTCATTTGGTCCATGCTAATTAAGCATTAGTACGTACCAGTCACTGTGGTACATACAGGAAGTCAGAGGAGTAAGAAATGGTCTCTGTTCTTAGGGAGTTTGGTCTAGAAGTAGAATACAGACATTCTAGAAAAACATAAAAATTAAAATGTGTAGATTAATATGGATGATATGGAGGATTTGAACAGCCTTTCTTGCAAGGAGGACATCTGGGGCCAGAGCCTCTATACCTACCCGGTAAACAAAAGAGAGGTAGGTAATCACCAGTGGGAAGGAACTCTGAGGTATGTGAGAATGACTGGCTTAATATTGCTTGGGAGCCACCAATATTTTGTGTCAAAGGTGGTGTTATTGTGGAGCATTCTGGGAAGAAACTAAAGGTACGGTTTATTTGCAGTGAAACCAGGATTCTGGAGGATTCAAGGGAATAGACTTGGTATGAAAAGAGTTCAGGAAAGGAAGTCACTGGATAGGAAGTACACAGAAAGAACATCAGAGAAGGCAGTGCTGTTAGCATCCTTTCAGCTCTCTCATGTAGATTCTAGATAATGACTGTCCAGCTCTAATGCAAAAGTCCTTTGAGATTGTTGCCATCTAGCTATTATGATCAATTACCCTTTTTGCTGTTATTTGCTGATTCTCCCAGGTATAGTCCAATTTATTAATGACTTGGGCAACTGGTCATTCTCTCATTACTGTTTAGTCCATGAGATTGAATCTCTCAACAGCATAGCCTGGGACGAGGTTAACCGTAGCCCCACATGAATGAAAATAGAAAATGGTGCTGGAAGTTGAAGAAATTGTAGTTTGGCATAGAAGTAAGCTTTTAATTCTCTGTATATTTAATGTCTTTGTGTGTATGTGTATGTGTGTAGGTTAAGTGTATCTTTAGAATACAGTATGAAGAGGTCTTGTATATTCAAAGGCCTATTGAAGAAGACAGAAGAAAATTTTTCCAAGAATTGATTCTCAATCAGGCATCAATGGCTCCACCACGAAGGAAACACACTGGTAAAGTTTCTAAAGCCTTTAGGAAAATGGGGAAGAGGGAGGATGGGGAGTGAAGTTAAAAATGCTCCTTCTTGGAGTCACTTTTTTAAAAAGCCATTTCTTTGTGGAAACAAAGTCAGTTTTTTAGATTCTCCTTACCTTTAGATGGACATACATGGAAGTTGTCATTGTGTTTACCTGACTTGAGGAGATTGGGAAGTACAGCCTCATTGTTAAGGCCTTATTAACAGGTGACCATTAATGAATATTCTCCTTACCATTTCAATCCAGTTGCTCTGATAGATTTCACATTCTGAGGCTTAAAAAGGTGAAGAAAAAAAGTCTTTGGTTCTGCTCTGTTTTAGTCAGTTCAAGTACAGGGGACTTAAACTGTAAGAATGAAAACGCGTTGTGGGTCAGAGTAGGTGTGATGGGTCAAGAGCTGATCAGAATGTGTGCCTTTTCTGGCTTATTTATTTTTCAAGTATTTATTGAGCACCTGTTATGTTAGTTGTGTTAGGCACTTGGAAATCTAGCATGGCTTTGTTTTAAGCATTACAGTTTTCTTGGATTTGGGCCAATAGCATAATATTTCAAATTTCAGCCTCCTGGTCTAAGAAAGGAATGCATTCTGGGTCAATCAAAAAACTCTTTCTAATCTTAAAGATGTGTAAAAGATAAGGTCCCCTTTGTAATCTTTCAGCTCCTTCTAGAAAATAGCAATCCTGTTAGAAGTTTTTAAACATCTTTCCCTGTGTTCTTTTATGGTTCTCATAGCAGTTCTTGTAGGATATTAAATGCATTTCCACCCCTTCCAAGTCCTTGCTTTTCCACATTTGTTCTACTTCTGTTTTTTACTGATTATACTATCCAACACTTCAATTATTTTATTGTTCTTTAGCGACTCCTTTCCACATTTCCTCAGAGTTCTAAAAATGAGCACCTATCAAATGTCTGTAGTTGTGGGGCTCCCCCGACCCAGAAACCTTGGAAAATTAAATATGGAAGTTACACCTTCTGATTCTTGGTTGTTGATTCCTGTTACTCTAAATAACAGTATTTAAAGTATTTTATTATGAATATGATTCATTTTAATAAAGTATCTTATATGTTCTCAGATACATTTTAGTCTCAAAGATTTGAATTTTCTATGTTAAGGATTAACATAATTCTTTTTCTTTTTGAGTTGCTTTTATTTACTTTCATTTCTTTTTGTCTTAGGGACTGTTTAGAAATCAGTGAGAATCCATAGTATTTTAATTGTGAAGTTCATTGTGATACTGGGAAAAACTTTTAAGGAATTAGGGAATGATGTGTTTAGGAAAGTTAGTACTTTTTAGGAAGATTTTGTGTTTTAGGTAGATAATGAATACTGTAAAATTTACATATAACAGTGTAGACTGGATTTTCCATCTTATCCATGTCTTTGGGATTCTTTTTTTTAGTTCCTAATATTTTTTTGCTCCCTACACAGGTATGTGCCATTCACTACCCTACTATGTTGTATTAAGAATGTGAGAGTAGGAAAGACTCCTCTAAAATCAAAGTTCTTTTGGGAGTGTGAAGGATCAAAGAATTGTTACTTGCCCATTTCACTGTCATGCATATCAGGCAACCTCATTTTGAGAAGAAGGTTTTTAAGCAACATTGATTTTAAGCAAATTGGTATACAGTTCTTCACCTGAAGATATTTTTGTTCACTTGAAATATTTCTCATAAGTTATATGTAAATAATATTTCAAAATCATTTAAAATCATATCATTTTCCATTTATAGGAATCCTACTGTGAGCTATTTTATGGAGTAATTCTGTTCTCTAATGTACCATTGGTTTCTTTTCAAATTCTTACTTGCTAGATTTGCAAGTCGTTCACATAAATTTAGAACTCTTTTTTGAGAGAATGCCAGAAAAGTAATTGAGGTCCTGGCCCTGCCATGTTGGAATCTTAACATTTCCTTTTATTTCCTTTAGGTCTTTGTGCTATGGAAGTGCTTCCTCTAGCACTACCTTCTCCACCTCGTCAGTTATCAGAATCAGAAAAAAACCGGATGGAGGACCAGGAGGAAAATACTTTAAGAGAGCTGCGGTTGTTTCTCAGGGATGTAACCAAGAGGCTGGCCACGGATAAACGTTTTAACATCTTCAGCAAACCGGTGGATATTGAAGAGGTCTTGTTTCAGTAGTGTGCAAACAGTGAAGTTGAACTGGCTAAAAGAAAAAAATATTGACATCTTTTTTTGGAAGGAAAAAAAGCAAAGGCATGGATGAATATTACCCCTAGCCTGTAAAATTTTAATCCATGTGATAACTACCACTGTCATCAGCAAACATCTGGTGACTTTTGGATGAAATTAGTGACCAATTTGTATGTCCTCTTATTTAGTATTGATCTTTGTGATCTCTTACTCTTCAGTTTAAGAAGAGGATTAAAAGTTACTTCAGTGAAATGTCCATACTAGACTATTTTTATTCCAGGATAAATCTTGCTTTTAAAAGTATATTGGTGTTAACTAATCAATACCAATTAATTTTGGCATTTTCCAAATTATGTATAGTATAGTGAAAGAGGTGGCTAAGAAACCTGAAATCTCTCTTTTGGAAATGCCTGTAATGAAGATGCTGTTTGAAGTTAAGCATATCTTGTTCAGCTAAAGTTATTTTTTCTGCAAGGATTTTCTCTGCTCCCAGTGGAAAATTTCTCACTTTCAATGTGTATTGTTTTGTGTCCTTGTGGGAGCATGGTTTGTGGTCATAAGAAATTTTCCATTTGGAATCTACTATAATACCGTAGTTAAAATTTGTTTGTTGTTTTTTGGTTTTTTTATCCTGGGATAATATAGCGTGTGGATGATGCAGCCTTTACTGGCCTTCTTCTTATAGTTCAGACTCCATGTTTGAACAGCTTTGGTGTTTTTAGTTTTGAGTTTCTTCTTCATCTTTTTTTTAATTTGAATTTTGAAATGATTCATAGTTCAATGTTGTGTACTTCTTGTGAAATCTGTGCTTTTGGGCCCGAGCAGATTCCTTTGGAATCATTACTTCATCTATGACTGGGAAGAATGAACTAGTGATGTTTTTTCCCCTCTGAAAATAGCTATTTTTCCCTCTTTGGAGGAGGAGGGGGACTGTCTATATTTTATTTGTGTATTTATCCAAAATACATAGTTTTCGCCATTTGATCCTTTTAACAGCCTTACAGACTCATTATTATTCTTAAGTTGCAGCTGAGGAAACTGAGGTTCGCAGGCAAGTGACATAGCCAAGACTCAAAGGTTTTTTGAAATTCAAAGCCTGCATTCTTTCCATTATATCATAGCTACCTTAAATTTTCTACTGAAATGACAAGAATTGCTAATTTGCTTTCACAGTTAATACATAACATTTTATACTTGTGGAACTTTTTTCTCCCTCTCTACAGAGTGTTTTCAGATAAGTGAAAATTTTGAGCCCACTTTAAGGATTAGTTTTGATGTTTATTTTTATTTCAAATTGGATATGGGCTCTGACACTTAATTGATAGGGGCTTGACTGAAAGTCAGCCTCCTGCACTAAATCAGTTTTGCCTTTCCCCCAGAGAACTCTCTTTCTTTCTGACCAGAAGAGATGATCAGATTTCACATGTCACGTGTGATAAAGTAAAAAGTTTTATAAATGATGGTAAGGCAGTAGGAAGGGATAGAAAATCTTGGTCAGAAAGAACTTTTATTCAAGGGTTATGTTTCTTATTTTCTCTTTTATTCTTTCTTACCTTCATTCTGCTACTGTTTTTTTGCTCTTGAAGTTGCAAAGATAGAGGTCTCTGTGAAATATTTGGGGAAAACAAGATAACATTTAAATAACCTAAAACATAAAAATTTATATTCAAATAATGAATTTGAAATGTTTAAAGACTATGAAATTCCAAAGCAGACTTCCAGAGAAAGCAAAAGTTTAGAATATAAATGTAGGATTTAAAATTAAATATTAGAAAGAAAATTTTATAATCTCTAGGTAGTATAAATTTTTATAGTGCTTTGTAGTAAATAGACATTTTCTTTTTTTTTAATTTTTTAATGTTTTTATTTATTTCTGAGAGAGAGAGAGAGTGAGAGCGAGCAGAGGAGTGTCAGAGAGAGAGGGAGACACAAAATGTGAAGCAGGCTCCAGGCTCTCAGCTAGCTGTCAACACAGAGCCCGATGCGGGGCTCGAACCCACGAACCATGAGATCATGACCTGAGCTGAAGTCAGACGCCCAACTGACTGAGCCACTCAAGCGTCCCTAAATAGACATTTTCCACATGTACTCAGGGCATGCCAAATGCTAGGGCAAAGAATCCAACTAATACCTTCTGAACTGTTGCTTGTCCATCATAACTTCATTACCTCCCCCATAAAGAGATTGACTGGCTTTTCGGCTCCTAGAAGTTAAATAATAAAACATGAACACACAATTACCTAAACATTTAAAATTGTGTATAAAATACGTATATATGTGTGTGTATGTGTATGTGAGTGTGTGTGTGTGTGTGTGAGAGAGAGAGAGAGAGAGTGTGTGTGTGTGTGTGTGTGTGTGTGTGTGTGTGTATTTGCAATGGAGAAAAAGTAGCCTTTAGTTTCAAAGAGCAGAAATTATCCTAGCTCCAGAATTTGGTCTTGGAGTAAGTGGATGTTTCTAAGACTGATTACTTGATGTGAGATTTGCATTGGGGGAGGCAGTAGAGATAGGTTGATAAGAGATTTCTTAGCGGTCAAATGATATAAAACATTGGTCAAATAATAGCTCCTATTCTGAGTTATCTCTCAGAAAATCAGCACAATAGAATATATTCACTTGTGAATTTATTTATGATTAGGGAAGTTCAAGCAAATCTACTAGTCATGAAATCAATACTTATTTTTGTTATATAATTGACTCAAAATGTTTGTAATGACTCCAAAGGAGCAGAAAACACTTTCCATGAAACAATCCATCCTGGAAAATTGAGAAAGAAAGTGGTTTTCATTTTTTTCTTTTTGTTATTGTTTTTGTTTTGTTTTGCTTAAAGATTTTAAAGAGATTTGCCAGAGAATTTTTCTAATAGTATGAAAATCTATGTTTCTTAATTTCCTTTAAAAAGTTTCTTGAAGTAATGCGTATTAATACTTATTGGGTGCTTTTACCCATACATTCTCTTCTCAGGTATATACAAAGGCCTGGGGGCAAAAACAGCTGACACAAATTGGCTTAATATTTCAAGATGAGAAACATTTCAGAGTTGATTTAGATATGACTTGAAACTCAACCTTTTCATGGAAAGTATGATTTTAAAGTAGTAACTTTAGTAGCATAAATTGCTCTACAATTTTATCCTTATTTGTAATTATTTTTTAGATACTTAGATTGAAATTTTAAATAATTTTATGGTTTTATTTTGTGTTTTTCTGAGTGGACCATGTGAAATAGCAGAAGTAATTTTCATTAAGATATCCTGTTTGTTTTAGGTTTCAGATTATCTTGAAGTAATCAAGGAACCAATGGATTTATCAACAGTAATAACTAAAATTGATAAGCATAATTACCTGACTGCTAAGGATTTTCTGAAAGATATTGACCTCATCTGTAGCAATGCTTTAGAGTACAATCCAGATAAGGACCCAGGAGGTAAGCATGCACTGGGCATGGTTCAATTTGGTGATCAATGAGAAGATATTTGAAAGTTTAAATACTAAAGCATGCCCATGTTTCGGATAGATAAATTGGTTTTAATGACATATTATTGTGTATAGAAACTTTTTTGAAGAGGAACTCATAATATGTTTAAATTAAATTAAATAATGGATTTAAATTAGAGGATTTTATTATTTTAGGTATTCTGTTCAGGGTTTAGTTTCTTCATTTACTTTTTACCTTTTGCACTTAGATTCTTGCTTTGCTCAGGTAGGGTGGAAAACTGGGTAAATGAGAATTTGATATAAAAAATTTTTTAAAGATCTGCTTAGATTTTTAAAGATATTTATTTAGATTCAAATTAGTTAACATACAGCATAGTATTGGTTTCAGAAGTAGAACCCAGTGATTCATCATTTACATAGAACACCCAGTGCTAATCCCAGCAAGTGCCCTCCTTAATGCCCCGTCACAACTAGCCCATCCCCCCACTCACTTCCCTCCAGCAACCCTCAATTTGTTCTCTGTATTTAAGAGTCTCTTATGGTTTGCCTCCCTCTCTGTTTTTATCTTAATTTTTCTTCCAAAGTTTATTTGTTTAGTCTACATTACCATTGATAAACACTGGGAATTCTAAATTGGTGCGAATTCATTATAGGATAAGTTTACATAGTAAAAGACCCCTTTAGGTAGACAGTATGTATTCTATAGATTGTGGATATTTTTAATGTAATTTTATTGTTTTGTTCCTAATCTACTCTATACTGAAGTCTGTAGTTTCAGCTCTTTGAGTGCCCTCCAGGGAGGATTGCCAGGAACATATCTGTAGTTAAACAAGATGAATTTACTGATTTGTTGTAACAAGGAAGAATATGTATCATGTAGAACCATGTAGGATTTGAGCTTGTGTTAAGGGTTTTGGAGAGGATTTAAATAGGACTTTGCCTAGATTGGATGCTCTTAGAAGCATCAATAGGGGGTAATTTTGTGATTAGGTATTTTTAGAATCTGCAAGACAAGAAGAATGGGAGAAGGCCAAAACTGTGATGGGTAAAGAAGCAGTGGTCACTGATAATCTCCAAGATAGGATTATACTTAGTTATTTTTGTGGCTAGGACCATGTTCATGCTTTTGTCTGTGTTCAGATATGATTATGGAGTGCTCTTGTTTTTATCTTCATGGTCACAGAGTGGCCTTTTCTGATGCTGTGTTCTGTAAAATTGTTTATGTTTGATTTGAGTACACCGAGGCCTAGCTGATAGTGCCAGTCCAATTTCCAGCTGACAGGGGCTGTTATTCTCTTTCTCACCTTACTGACAATTCTATTCTTCAACAGATGATACACATAAAAGATGTTTTTTATTTCTTACAAATGTATGTAAGTTTCAGTCATCTAAAGATATTTAGTATACAGTTTCTGCTTTGTTTCTGTATTTATGAACAGTAGTTTTTAGGCCACATATTAGAATGACCTGGATTTCTCATTTTCACATGAAATTAGGTATTTCTTACCTAAATTTAGAGCACAGTAAATCACACATCCTAATTCCAAGTTAAGAGGCAGAATGAAATTTTACATAGCTACACCTGGTATCTAACAGTTCTTAAGCTTTGTATTAGGACATTTGCCTCTTGCTAGTTTTTGTTTCTCTCGCCTCATTTTGACTTTTTATTATATATGTTGTATAGAAAGGTTTCTGAAGATTAAAAACAGATTATTAAAGTAACCTGTAAAAGTAACCTGTAATTCCATTATCTTGTGTTCTTTCTTTCTCTTACACAGATGTATTGTACATGTAATACATACATGCATAGTATCTACTAAAATGAGAACATAATTTTTATAAGCTTTGTCATTCATGTTGTATTTTGTGAAAAGCTTATGAGCTAATATATATTTTTTTTTTTTTTTTTTTTTTACAAATAGTTTATTGTCAAATTAGTTTCTACATAACACTCAGTGCTCATCCCCAAAGTGCCCTCCTCCATGCCCATCCCCCCCTCCCCCCCACATCCATCAGTCCTCAGTTTTTGTCAGCATTCAAGAGTCTCTCATGGTTTGCCTCTCTCCCTTTCCCCCACCATTTCCGCCCTTCTTCTCCCCCTTGTTCCTCCGTCAAGTTCCTCCTAATCCTCCTATACGGGAAACTAACAATAGAGCTAATATATTTTTAAGACATTATTTTAATTACATAGATGTACTGTGATAGCCAATACCCTTTTGATGGACATACTAGATTTTTAGTTTTTTACTCTATTATAACACTGATGAATATCTTTGTAGCATAAATTTTATGTACGTTCTTAACTATTTCATTAGAATGAATTTCTTAGTGAAATTTTTGAATCGAAGAATATATATCTTGTTTAAGCCTTTTAAACTGTATTGTTAAATTTTTCTCACAATTTTTTTCTCTTTTACCAGCAGCATCAGGGTCACTGTTAGCCAGTATAACAATTTTATATGAATGAGAGAATCTCATTCTTCTGTGTAGATGGCAGCCTGCAGCAGGATCACAGTTTGGGTGGTGAGCAATGGGCTGGATGTCAGCTTCATTTGATTTCCTTGCTGGGGCCCTTGGTGAGGGTCCAGTCTGCACAAGTGTCTATAGTGTCTATAGTGGCATTGAGAAAAGAACGAGAGTACTTGAGTGCCTACGCTATGGTTAGTTTTCAAGACAGAGAGGTTGCTGAAACGGTAGTAGGTAATAAGAGCTTGGGCTTTGGATTTATACCTAAGTGTTGGTCCCCATTTTGCGGTTTCCTAGTTCACTCCTAGTTCACAATTGAGTTGAGTCCTCTAAATTTTAGTATCCTTATCTGCAGAGTAGGGATAATTATGCTATTCTTCTCATTGGGATCGTTGTAAGGGTTAAATGAAAAAATGTATTAGGTTAAACCTTAAGAAACCATGATTTTCATATGGTTCAACCTAAATACGTTAAGCCCTTAGCATAGTGCCAGAGACATGGGAAGTGTTCCATAGAGGTTAGTAGTCGTATTTTTATTCTTGTTATCATCATTATTATTGAAATTCTGCTTTAATTTTTTTCATAATTGGTTGCATTAAGGGTACCATTTGCCACCTATTATATTCCCTGGAATACACTGAAAATTTAATCTATTTTGGAAAAAATTTAAAGACTGATAGTAAAAAATAAGTATTTGAATGGTTAGAAAAAGTCAGTTTAGAAGTTTAATCCAGATTTTTTCCCCTCATGTTATTACTTAATTATAAACACATTGAAATAATACTACCTTTAAGAAAGAAGCAATGGTTTCGGGTGCATAATAAGCTTTTCCTATCCAGTGCAGTTGTATAATCAAAGGATATGGCTCAGTGTCACAGAGTTGACATGGTACACTTGTAACTTTGTTTCTTCACTGTTTTAGATGCAAAAGGTGTGATATAATTTAAAAGCATCATTTTGGCTCTGTTCAGATTATTTCATATCTTTATGTTAAGAGGCCTGTTTTTTTTTCTTAGCAGCAGAACTACTTGTTATGTATTAGGAAAACAACCTTGGGGTCTGTTGTGTAGCAAGTGGAAATTACGTGAATGTTGTATTACTTTTACAAGCTCCCATGAGTATTTGAAAGCTTACAGTGTTCTGTTTTGCAGAACCTTTGGCCATTTGGGAAAACAAAAAACTAGGATATACATAGAAGACAAAAGCCAGTATTCTGAAGGCTATCGATGTTGCCTAAGTGTTTACCCAAATTCTCTCCCTTGAGGAGGATGTGGACAGAAATTGAATATGTTAGCCAGAAGAATTTCAACTTGTGGTGCTCAATGTAACTAGTATCAGATATTTGACCCTAATTATTACCTTACAGATATATGATATATATGTTTATTCCCCATTCTATGTCTTGTCTTGTGTCTCTTTTCTAGCCCTAAGTAACATTCACATATATTGTCATTTAGCTAATTTTGCTGAAATTTCAGCCCTAATCTTGAATCTTCTCAAAATCTTCCATTTTGTACCAGTTGCTTAGGAATAAAAGCTCACAGTTTCACTCTAGCTTTTGGATCCCTCTGTGGGCTCTGCTTTAGCCAAACTCATTCATATTCTCTATTAGTATTTATGAGTACCATGTACTAGTTACTGAGCTAGGTGCATAGAATACAAAGACAGCTGTGACAATCCTTGCCTCTTGTGGTAGAGACATACCACAAGATATACTCAGACATAATAAATGTTCAATAATTACTGTGTGGCAGATATATTATGCTCTGTGTTATGGTTTTAGTTTGCTGGAGCTTCCATAACAAAATGCTACAGGCTAGAGGTGGCTTAAAGAACAGAGATTAATTTTCTTAGAGTTCTAGAAGCTAGAAGTCCAAAATGAAAGTGTTAGCAGGTTTGGTCTCTCTTGACACTTCTCTCTTTGGCTTGCAGATGGCTACCTTCATTCTGTGTCCTCGTGAGGCCTTTTCTCTTATGTGCATGCACCCCTGGTATCTTTTGTCCAAATTTCCCCTTCTTATAAGGACACAGATCAGATTAGGACATATTCATACAACCTTATTTTATCTTAATTACCTCTTTAACGGTTCTACTTTATTTTATTTTTTAAGTTTATTTCTGTATTTTGAGAGAGGGAGAGGGTGAGAGAGAGAGCGAGTGAGCACAAGTGGGATAGGGGCTGTCAGTGCAGAGCCCAAAGTGTTAGTATGAGTTAACGTTTGGTGCACCCAGATAAAATGCAGACATAGAATAGTAGTTGTATATATGGTTCTAGAGGTTGGGAAACATTTGGGCAAGAAACATGGTTGGAGTCATCAGTGTATAGGAGTGGACGAGATCATGTAGGTAGTATATTTAATGAGAAGAGAGAGAAGTGTAGGAGATCCTCCTGTAGGAAATATAGATCTCAATCTCAATGTAGGTTCTTGTCTTACTGTTGGAATTTAGGGTACCTTTGTTGAAGTATTGCCCCTGCTGGGAGTGTGGACATCTTTTTATTCTTTTTTTAAAATTAGCATTATTTTTTTAAAAATTTCTGAGAGAGAGAGAGAAGAGTGAGCAGGGGAGGGTCAGAGAGAGAAGGAAACACAGAATCTGAAACAGGCTCCAGGCTCTGAACTGGCTGTCAGCACAGAGCCCAACGCGGGGCTTGAACCCACAAACCGTGAGATCGTGACCTGAGCCAAATTCAGATGCTCAACCGACTAAGCCACCCAGGCGCCCCCATCTTTTTATTCTTAAGCCAGTTTTATTGAGGTATCAGCTATATAGAGTACATTGTTAACTTTTTTTTAATTTAATGTTTATTCATTTTTTTAAGAGAGAGAGAGAACAAGCTAGGGAGGGAAAGAGAGAGGGGGAGAGAGAGAGAATCCCAAGCTGCTCTGACAGCGCAGAGCCTGACGTGGGGCTTGAACTCACAAACTGTGAGATCATGACCTGAGCTGAAATCAGGAGTCGATGCTTAACCAACTGAGCCACCCAGGTGCCCCTGTTTTAAATTTTTAAAAAGTGTTTTATTTATTTCTGAGAGAGAGACAGACAGACAGACAGACAGACAGACAGTGTCAGCAGGGGAGGGTCAGAGAGAGAGGGAGGTACAGAATCTGAAACAGGCTCCAGGCTCTGAGCTAGCTGTCAGCACAGATCTCACGAACTGTGAGATCATGACCTGAGTGGAAGTTGGACGCTTAACCGACTGAGCCACCCAGGCGCCCCTAGAGTACATTGTTTTAAAAACTGCATGTGTCTTTTAAAATCCCGCTTAGCCTTCAAGGATAAATGCTACATTCATGAAAGATCTTGTTTGTTTGTTTTTGGTCCTTCTCATCATAAGTAATCCTTTCATTTTGGAATCATAGCGCTATGTAACTCTTCTGAGACATTTAATACCCATCCCTTTATTCCACTCCCATGCCCTGAGGTAGTTACTTGCTTATATATCCTTATCCTTTGTTTTAGACTCTAAGTTGATAGGGAACAGGATCTGTATAGGCACCTTATGGAGCATGTTCTTAGCAAATGTGGCCAGTCAGAAAATTTCACCAATTGTTCTCTTGTTAGCTACTAATTGAAGGAGTTTCAGATTAGATAGAAATTATAAAATGGAGACATGATAACAATGCAGATATGAGCTAGTAAATATATAACATTTCTTACTTATGAAGTAGTTTGGGATGAAAAAAATCATCCCATTAAAAATTAATTTTTCTTAAAATCTTACTAATCTTTCTTAATTTTATTGAAAAAACAAAAACCCAGCGAATATACTTCTGTTTGCCAAAAGAAACACTGACACATTGATAATAGTTATCACTTTCTTTTTTTTTTTTAAATTTTTTTTAATGTTTTATTTATTTCTAGGAGAGAGAGAGACAGCGTGAGCAGGGGAGGGTCAGAGAGAGAGGGAGTCACAGACTGAAACAGGCTCCAGGCTCTGAGCTGGCAGTCAGCACAGAGCCCAACGCGGGGCCCGAACCCACGAACCGCGAGATCATGACCAAAGAGAAAGTCGGACGCTTAACCGACTAAGCCACCCAGGCGCCCCTAGTTATCACTTTCTTAAACGTAGTGATTTTGTTAATTTTATAGATACTCATCAATTTGTCCTAATAACCATTACTTTTTATTGAAGGCAAATGTAGGTGTGATATCTTTATTTATAGGTATAAGGGCATTGGGGCTCGGAGGTTATGTAATTTGTATGCAAACTCACAAATGTTATATGGCACAACTGAGTGGATTGAGTTCTGTCTTTAAAGCTAATGTATGTAGTTTTTGCTGTGCTTATGTTACTTTCAAATTATGTTACCTGGATTTGGAGAATCTTAAGATCATAAAGTACAAGACAAATTGGTAAATATGTGGCTTATACTCGAGCACAGTTGTAAAGCAAGAATTTTAAGTCTGATGTCCATGAGAGAGTCTCTGAACAGCTACATTCAAAATTGAATACCTGTATAATTTTCACTTTCATCACATACTTATAAGGGCCTAAGATGACCCCCCCACATCTCCAAAAAGGCGAAGATTGAAGACATGATATCTCTTCTAGTTTTAGTATTCTGTAAGCTTATGATTCTTTGCTGTGTATAAACAAAGACACAGCTCTAAGACAAAAATGATTAAAAATAATTATAATGATATGCACACAAAAAATATTGTTTCCTCCTCCAATGCAGATGCTGTTTAGAATAAATTCCTTGTCCTTCAGACCATTGGGAAATTTTTATGGAATTCTTTTTTTCATTCATTCATTCATTTCCTATTTAATTGGGAATGTGGGTGGGAGGCATACATTTAAAAAGACAAAAAGAAAGTTACTGAGTTATTTTAGAGTGATAATATGCTAGATAGGTTACGGCTTTATATTTAATCTTACCTCTTTCTTAGCTTTTTTCAAGCTGAGGTAGGAAGTCATGGCAGAAAGTTGTGGTATCCCCTGCACCACAAACATTGGGTTATGGGCTTGAAGGTATAGCCACTTCTAAGGATGTTTATTGTAGGTTTTTATGTGTAGTTGCTAAAATTTGAAGCAACTTAAAACTTCAGTTTTTAATAATGTTTATTCATTCTGAAGGGGGGGCGGGGGAGAGAGAGAGAGAGAGAACGAATGTGCACGCTGTGGTGGGAGAGAAGCGGGACAGAGAGGATCCCAAGCAGACTCCGTGCTATCGACACAGAGCCCAGTGCAGGGCTCGACCTCCTGAACCATGAGGTCATGACCTGAGCAGAAATCACAAATTGGACTCTTAACTGACTAAGCTAACCAGGCACCCCACAACTTAAAACTTCTAACAGTAGAGCAATAATTTTGAAAAATTAAGATACATCCTAATTTGGATTTTTACGCAGCTTTTATAGTTTGGTTCTCAATATTTGAAAGTTATCAGGAGACTTCTGATTTTGGCTGTGGCAGAGTAAAAGGGATTGAATTTACCCTGCTACCTGAAACAAAGAAAAAACTGAACAAAATGTATGAAAAACAAGTTTGAAGCCATTGGATATCAAGAAATGAAGGACAGTGATCTCCAAAAGATAAGAAACCAGAAGTTGAGCACTGTAGTTGCCTGGAGAGTTTCCAGACTGTAGTACAGGAAGGGCCCAGGTAGAGCCTGGAAGTTTACCTGAATTGAAGAGACAGAGCTGGAAATGTAAGGAGGTCACAGTAGGTAGAGTTCTCAGAGTAGAAAGCAAGATAGCTGCCCAGAGAGAGAGCACTCTGGAGATCAGAAGAGCCTCCTTCAGCCTGCAGCTTAACACTGGTTGATGTGTACCCATGAGGAAAGGACCTGACACCAGAGAAGGGGAATATTCCTTGAAGCTCACACAGGGCTAGCAGTAGTGCAGCAAATAATTAGAGCTAAGAAACCAACAAGGAGATAACATGGGATCATAAATGAATACACATCCAAATGAAGTGAGAGAAAGAGGGAAAAGGGAAAAAGAGCATAGGGGACAAGTAGAAAATAAATAGCTACCTTACTAATAATCACATAAATCACGTTAAGAATAAACCGTCAAGAAAAAAAAAAAGCATAAACCATCTATTTTGGTCTCAGTAGCTTAATTTTTTTTTGTGTCCCTTGCCTGAGGAGACATATCTAGAAAAATGTTGCTGTGGCCAACGTCAGGAAATTCCTCTCTGTGTTCTCTTCTAGGAATTTTATGGTTTTAGGTCTCACATTTAAGTCTTTAATCCATTTTGAGTTTATTCTTGTGTGTGATGTAAGAAATTGGACCAGTTTCAAACTTGTGCATGTAACTGTCCAGTTTTCCCAACACCATTTGTTGAAGAGACTCTCTTTTCCTCATGTATATTCTTGCCTCTTTTGTCATAGATTAATTAACTACATAAGCATGTATTTATTCCTGGACTTTTTATTCTATTGTATTGATGTATATGTCTATTTTTGTGCTAGTACCAAACTGTTTTGATTCTTATAGCTTTGTAGCATATCTTGAAATCTGTCATTGTAATACCTCCAGCTTTGTTTTCCTTTCTCAGAGATTGCTTTGGCTATTGGGGGTCTTTTGTTGTTACATACACATTTTAGTATTATTCTAGTTTTGTGAAAAATGCTATTGGTGTTTTGATAGGGATAGGTTTTTTGTGTTGAATCTGTAGATTGCTTTGGGTAGTATAGACATTTTAACAATATTAATTATTTCAGTCTATGAGCATGGATATCTTTCCATTTATTTGTATCACCTTCACTTTCTTTTATCACTGTTTTATAGTTTCCAGAGTAGGTCTGTCATTTGTTTGTTTAAGTTTATTTCTAGGCATTTTATTCTTTTTTGGTGTAATCAAAATGTATATTCTAAATATATATACTTTAATATATCTTTTCTATACCATAATAGATCTAGTTTTTTTAAAAAGATTTAGTTAAGTACAGTATGTGAAATAATAAATTCAGATCACACAGTTGTTGTGGTCTTTGAGTCATAAATTTGTGAGACCTATATTCATTTATCTCCTTATATTCATGATATCTCCTTTGGATATTTTTTTGTGCATATCCAGACTAAACCTCTTAAACTCTTAATTTCTAACTTCTTTTCCTCCTTTTGTCTTTATTTATTCTCTAGTTTTTTTGCATCTTTGTGTTACTTTTCATTTTCCCATTTTTCATACAAGAAGCTAGAGAATTATCCTTGACACTTATCCTGTACTTCATCATCAAGTTGTGTCATTGAGAACATATTCAAATCTGTAATCTTCTCCTCTTCACTACCACCACCACCCTGCTTCAATTTGCTGTCCTCTCTCACTAAAAAGAAAGAGCCTTCTTCTGTGCTGGCTCCCAGCTCAGAGCCTGGAGCCTATTTCAGAGTCTGTGTCTCCCTCTCTCTCTGACCCTCCCCTGCTCACTCTCTCTCTCTCTCTCTCTCCTAGAAATAAATAAAAATATTAAAAAGAAAAAAGAGCCTTCTTGATTATATTCCCTAGTTTTATTCTTTTTTTTTTTTTTTAATGTTTTATTTATTTCTTGGAGAGAGAGAGAGACAGCGTGAGCAGGGGAGGGTCAGAGAGAGAGGGAGTCACAGACTGAAACAGGCTCCAGGCTCTGAGCTGGCAGTCAGCACAGAGCCCGACGCGGGGCTCGAACCCACGAACCGCGAGATCACGACCTAAGCGAAAGTCGGACGCTTAACCGACTAAGCCACCCAGGCACCCCTTCCCTCGTTTTATTCTTGACCCCTTCAATCCAGTTTCCAGATTATAGCTAGAGATGATCTTATGAAGATGTTCACTTAAATCATGATACTTCCCTGCTATGATCTTTTTGCTGTCTTTTTGTTGCTCTTAGAATAAAGTCTGAATCCTTTAAATATAATCAAGTTCCCAACCACAGAGGCTAATTTTTAGTTTTTTTGAAATCTCCAAGATCTTTTTGCTCCATAACTTTCTCCCATGGTATTTTCTGAACCTGTACTAGTTTTGCCACTACTCTTTCAGTGGCTTGCAATGCATGCTTTTCAGTCTTAGCTTAAATGCCGCCTCTTCAGAGAGGCCTTTCCTGACTCATCCAGTCCAAATTGGCATCCACACCAAATACCTTGTGAGTTTTCACTGTAGCTATTCTTCGAGGTTTTGCGGTGTGAGGAAGGAGTGAGGGAAGTTTTTGTAAGTGTGTATGAGAGATTACTTGATTAATACCTCTTTCCTATACGAATCCAGAGAGTTCCTTGGCAGTGGAGACCTCTCTTGTTTGCTACCATGTAGCCATTACGTGGCTCAGTTCATGGTACAGTTGACAGTATTTATTAGATGAATATTTAGAGAAAATGTGTTGGAAAGAAATATACCAGTGTTGCCATTTAGTGTTGCATGTTGTAAGATTTCCACACTGAACTATTAGAACTTTTCTAATAAGAATAATTATAAATAGGGGTGCCTGGGTGGCTCAGCCGGTTGGGCGTCCGACTTCAGATCGGGTCATGATCTCTTGGTTCATGGGTTTGAGCCCCGCATCGGGCTCTGTGCTCACAGCTCTCCGAGCCTGGAGCCTGTCTTCAGATTCTGTGTCTCCGTCTCTCTCTGACCCTCCCCTGCTCATGTTGTCTCTCTCTCTCTCTCAAAAATAAATAAAACATTAAAAAAAGGAAAAATTATAAATAAAATGCCTATGCTTTTTGCCTTTACTAGGGGTGAAAAAGGAGCTCTTATTATGAGACTTGGGTTTTTAGTTCTTGATATTTTGTAAAATAAGTAGCCTTGATAATATTTACTTGACTTTTAATACCTTGGAGCTGCATAGCTCTGTACCTTACTTTTAGGTTGTATTGTTCACAAATGATGGCTTCTGGGTTAGGGTAAAGCAGAAACTTAGTACAAATGTTAGGTATAATTCACCATAAAGGGTGTATGTATTTCTTGCCTGGATCTATCTATACTTTATTTACCATGTTGTCTTCTTTAGCTTAGAGTGTCTTGGTGTATTTTTCTATTTCTGTCACATTTTTTTAATAGGTTGCCCATACTTAGGATATATTACATTCTTAACAGTTTTGACTAGTTTTCACTAAATGGAGAAAATTAAGATTTTCTGAATTCTCGGGGCGCCTGGGTGGCTTAGTCGGTTAAGCGTCCGACTTTCACTTAGGTCATGATCTCGCGGTTCGTGGGTTCGAGCCCTGCGTCGGGCTCTGTGCTGACTGCCAGCTCAGAGCCTGGAGCCTGTTTCAGTCTGTGACTCCCTCTGTCTCTGACCCTCCCCTGCTCACGCTGTCTCTCTCTCTCCTAGAAATAAATAAAACATTAAAAAAAAAATTAAAAAAAAAAAAAAAGATTTTCTGAATTCTCAGTATCCATCTCTGGCGGGTGCTGGGTGTATGGTGAATATCCTCCAAATCTCTTAAAGTTTCTATTTAAAATCATACATGTTTGTTTTTTAAAATATAAAATGAAGCTTTGTGTCTTTGAGGTAATGATTTGTTAAATAGGCTTATTAGTTCAGTTGACCCTGGCAACGTAGGTTTGAACTGTATGGGTCCACTTACCATGGACGTTTTTTAGTAACTGCAGTACAGGACTATAAATGTGTATTCTGTTCCAGTTTTCTTCACATTTCCTTTTCTCTAGCTTACTTTATTGTAAACCTACAGTGCCTGATACATATAACATACAGAATATGTGTTAATGTAAGACTTCTGGTCAGCATTCCACTGTCATGAGCAAGTGTTTTGGCAAATTCAGAGTGACACATGGATTTCCGGCTCTGTGGGGAGTTGGTGCCCTGACTCCCTGTGTTATTCAAGGGTTACCTGTACTTTGAAGTTCTAAAAATACAGCTCTCAGAAAATTATGAATGTGATTGAGTGGCTTATTACATTTATATTTTACTCATTTAAATGAACTTCTCACCCAGAAATGCTCTTTAGGATTTTATTTAAATGTTTGTATGGTTTTGTTTTTCTTTTTAAAATGCCTTTGTGAATGTGATTTCATTTACATGTGTAATAAATGGATACTGATGTTTTTAACAGATAAAATAATTAGGCACAGGGCTTGTACCCTGAAGGACACTGCTCATGCCATCATTGCAGCTGAATTGGATCCAGAATTCAATAAACTCTGTGAAGAAATTAAGGAAGCCAGAATAAAAAGAGGTAAGTTCTAGAAAGAAACTTGGCCACTGAAGACCAAGAGTCCTTGAATGAATGTTACTGTGTGGTGTCTCTTCAGCGTTGCTGGCAGTGTTAACATAATGCATCTTGAGGGCACAGACTGTGTGATTTCTGATATTAATACGTGTCATCTAAATTCTCAAATATCTGTGTATTTTTAAGTTTGTTTTGGGAGAGAGAACGTGCATGTGGGGCAGGGGAGAGAGAGAAGAGAGAACGGGAATCCCAAGTAACTCTGCACCAGCAGCACAGAGCCTGGTGGGGGGCTTGACCTCTGAACTGTGACATCATGACCTGAGCTGAAGTCACACACTTAACTGACTGAGCCCTCAAAGATACTTTAATTTTACTTTTTGTGAAAGTTTTAGTGCAGCAATGCAAATTACAGGAATGGAGTTCAGTTAGTGAATTTTTTTTTTTTTTTTTGGCAGGAGTATACCTTTGTTAATTATTGATTTTTTTCATTCTTAAATTAAAAAAAATAAAAATAATTTTTTTTTTTTTAATTCCTGGGAGAGAGAGAGAGAGAGAGAGAGCGTGAGCAGGGGAGGGTCAGAGAGAGAGGGAGTCACAGACTGAAACAGGCTCTAGGCTCTGAGCTGGCAGTCAGCACAGAGCCCGACGCGGGGCTCGAACCCACGAACCGCGAGATCATGACCTAAGCGAAAGTCAGATGCTTAACCGACTAAGCCGCCCAGGCGCCCCAATAAAAATGGTTTTTAATCTTTTTTTTTTTTTTTTTAAGAGAGAGAGGATGCAAGTGAAAGTGAGCAAGAGGCAGAAAGGGGAGAGAGAGAGAGAGAATCCCACAAAGGACAGAGAGAGAAGCAGGGCTCACCTGAATTGAGGCTCATGTTTTTACTCAAGGCAGGGCTCACATTCACACGAAGTGGGGCTTGAGCTCACCCATGTGAGGCTCGAGCTCACCCGATGTGGGACTTGAACTCACAGAACTGTGAGATCATGGCCTGAGCCAAACTCAGATGCTTAACTGACTGGGCCACCCCGGTGCCCTACTGATTTTTATTCTTAAAGGATTTAGATAGGTTTTCATATCTGTAGAGGGCTTACTTTTTAAAAGATTTTAGAAATGCTGTTTTTGTTTTCCCCATTGATGTTTATGTGCAGTTTTGTTAATATAAAAATAAACACAGGATTAACAAATGTGTTCTGTTCATTCAGTATAATCCTGTCCTTGAGGCACTCACACTTTAGTGGGAGACAGAGAGGAATGTAAAACAAATCAAGTACAATTGAGGTAGATGAACTGGCTGAAACATGGTGATGGCACAGAGGAGAGACCTCCTGTTAGGGATGGCAGCACTTTGTCCAGACCTTGGAGAATGGCTATAGGAGTGTGGTCTCTAGTGGAGCAGAAAAGGGAGCAGGGCCAGAGAAGGAGGAGGCGTTCCTATGCACAGTAGATAACAGCACGTGTAAAGGCACAGGATGTGAAATAGCATGGTGTATTTGAAGAGCTGAAAACTGTTCGGTATTGCTGAAGCTGTACAAAATGGTGGGAAATAGAGCCCAAGAGATGAGCTGAGTCCAGGACATTGAAATTAAGAAGTTTTTTTTTCTACTTCTTTAGGCCCTCCCTGGTCACCGAATCTTATAATATCCGGTCTGGACATCATAGCATGTGGCATTTTGTCTTTTTTTTGGGTCTCTCTTCCTTATTTGGAATTTAAGTGTTGTGAATGGCCTGTTCATAGCCCTGCTGAAGTCCCTAGAACTCTGTCCTATAAATATTTGAATGAATCAATTGCAATGCTAAGGAGCTTAGACTTTTTCCTGTAGGTCAGTGTCTTTCAAAACGTATGTGCTTGATACCCACATCAACTTATTAGACTTAGTGAATTAGATTTTCTGACAGCAGTGAGGCTGAGAAATCTGCACTTCAACAAACTATTCCAGTGCTTTTTGTGTAGTTTGAGAATTCTTGCCATAGAATGTGTCTTTGAAGTATGTAAGCTGTGGAATGAATTGGTAAATTGCTTAGGCAGCAGGAAAATAGCAAGGTCTCAATGTGGCAGGATAGGAAGATGAGAGACCAGTTAAAAAACTGTTGGAGCCAGTTTGGAAAACAGTTTGGCAGTTCCTAAAATATTAAGCATAACATTTACCATACAACCCAGTGATTCCACTCTTAGGAAACAACCCAAGAGAAATGAAAACATATGCTCATATAAAGACTATTCATAAGAGCTAAAAACTGGAAAGAACACAAATGTCCTATCAGCTGGTGAACGGGTAAGCAAATGGTATACGGATACTGCTCAGCCATAAAAAGGAACAAAGTACTGATACATGGTACAACATAGATGAACTTCAGAAACGTTATCCTAAGTGAAAGAATCTAGTCACAAAAGACCACCTGCCGTGTGATTCCATTTATGTGAAACATTCACAAAAGACAAGTCCCTGGAGACAAAAAGTATATTAGTGGTGGCATGGGATAGTTACCTAAAATTGAATTGCTGTGGTGATTGCATAGCTCTGTAAGTTTACTAAAAATCATTTAACTGTATGCTTAAAATGAGTGATTTTTATGTTATGTAAATTGTACCTCAGTAAAGCTTTTGGAGGAAAAAACCTGCTGGAGTTGTGCAGAGTTTTAATTATTGAAGAAGGCATTGTTAGGAAAGGAAAAGTCAAAATTGGCTGCCATATTACAGGTTTAATGACTTAGTAGATACTAATACTACCAACAGAGGTAGGGAATAACTTCATAGAGATAGGGATGAACAGGTTTTTTTGTGGAGATAGATAAACTAGTTATCTTTAATTTGACCTTTTTTTCCCTTAATTTTTAAAAATTTATTTTTGAGACAGAGAGAGAGCATGAGCGGGGAAAGGAGGGGGGCGGGTGACACAGAATCCGAAGCAGACTCCAGGCTCTGAGCTGTCAGCACAGAGCCTGATGCGGGGCTTGGATGCTTAACCAACTGAGCCACCCAGGTGCCCCTTAATTTGACCTATCTTTAGGATATCTTTTGATATCCAGTTGGAGATATCAAAGAGGCGGTTGGATATATGAGTCAGAAGCTCAAGACATGTTTGGAGTGAACATGTGGATTTGGGAATTATTATGAAGTGGTAGTAGAAGCTGAAGGCATGAATGATACTTTATGGTAGAAGGTATAGATCAGAGTGAGAAGATAAGGGATTCCAGAGATAACCCTGAGAAACATCAATATTTAAGGACCACCTAGAAGAAACAAGTCTAGTGAAGGAAATTGAGATGGAATGGTTACTCTTATGAAGATAATATAGGAAAACCAAACTTATTGCAGTGTGGTGTGACAGGCAGCTCACATCAGCTAACCCATCCATGTGAATGGGGTTTAATGGCTCAATAAATACTTACTACATTCTAAGATGGCAGAAATAATGACTTTTTGACAATGTATTATCATTGTCCTATAGTCATAAGAACGTGTGCCTTTGCAAATTAAACTGAGTAAACATAGGGTTCCTTTAAGGATTAAGTGGTAAGCTTGGCCTGCTGGGTTATTTTGTTATGATTTTATACCTAGTTTCTTTCCCATCTTGAAACAAATGATGTTTTTTTCATCCAAATTACAAACTGTCCAGGTGTAATTAATGACTAAAACTTAGTTCTATATTTCAAACTTTATTTATTTATATATTTTTACCTTGTGGGTTTATGTAGCTGGGAATATTTAAATAGGTGTTGCTTATCTTCTGCCTGCAGGCTTATCGGTAACAGCAGAACAAATAAATCTTCATGGCACTGGAGCTCGGAAGACAGAAACTAGAGTTGAAGAGGCATTTCGGCATAAGCAAAGAAATCCATTGGATGTCTGGCACAACTCTGCAAATAAATGTGCATGTGAGTGTTTGAGGAGACCCTGTTATCCGCAAGTGGGGACAGCTGAGAAGGATGCAGATTTGTTAGGAATTAGGGACACAAACCGGGTGCTGTTGTTTTCCCACACGTCTTTTTCATCTTCTCTCTGTTCAGAGGTGAAGAGCTTGTGGGGTCAGATGCTGGATGAGGAGTATGCTTCTCTCACTGTATTTCCTCTTTTTTATCTATATTCAGTACGTGCTGCTGTTCATTGAACTAGGTTTGAATGTTTTCAGTTTTAAACTTTAGATTTTGGGTAGAGATGTGGAGCCAACAGGCTTTTTCATCCACCTCTGCCTCCAATCCTAACCTCTTGCTCTGCAATATACCAGATGTTCTGTTTATGGTGGAAATGGAAACTTTGACTTAAGGGAGTGGCTGACAGTAGGAAGTTCATTTTTCTGGGAGAGTTATCTTGTGCTCAGTGTGAAAAATGTGTACAGCCCTTTTAATCTAGTTTTGTTTAAGTGAGATGCACTTAGGGAAGATTTAGTGTTCTTAAGTTTTCGTCACTTTTCTTCATTCATGGTAATTTATAAGGTTTCTGAAAGACCAATGTTAACGAACACAGCATCTTCCTAATATGGCCCCTATGTTTCACTGAGGATAGCCATCCTTGGAAGATATATGCTGTTCTGGTATAAAAGTGTTGAAACGGTCAATAAAGCTGGCCATAATATGTTCTTTTTCCAGTGACATTGAATTTGAATTAATGAACCATACTCATTGTTTTAGCTTTTCTTTTTGTGATAAGTGGCATTCATATGTGAGAAATTTTGAAAGAGTTAGTAGTATATTTGGTTCCATGAAACTGATTAAAGGTATTTGGTGTAGTTGTATCTTGGATCATGATCTGGATTATAGAACATAGCAGTCTAATTTAAACTTTCATGCCCTATACATTCTCTACATCTGATACAAATATTTACTAACTAAAACCCACTGAAAATTGGCTATAAGCAGTTTAAGTTCCTTTAAACATTAAAATGTTATTTTAATCTACAAATGTGAGTTTTGTTTTCTCTTACCAGTAGATGGCATATGTGACTCATCATTTGTCTGTTTTACATTAATTTACTTGAATTATAAATCCAAATATCCCTAAGGGAGAGTTGCTTTCCTGACGTCTTAGTTTTGAAAACAAGCTCAGAGGGGCTATAAAAATGGACTCTAAAGATTGTGTCCCTTCATTGTTTTTCACACAAATCGCCCCATGAAAGGAAGTGGTATGTTAAAGATTAGTTCCATAAATGTATATACCACAATATGCTAGGTGCTGTGGAGATGCAGCGGTGCCTAAAACAAGAATTCCCTGTTCCTGTGGAGCTTATATGATCAATTTCTCTTATTTTACCAAAATCATACTAACCGTTAGAAATAATTATATAAGGAGGAGAAAAATAATTTCTATCTTGACATTCTCCCAAGTGAGAACATTTTCTTCGTTGGTAGCTGGGATGAAAGTGTTAGAAATAAACTTGCTTCAGTAGGCCTTCTAAGCCTTTGCTTAGTGTACTATAGATCAAATAATTGAGCTGGCTCTTGATTGAGCAGAGCTGAGCTGCTGCTTGTTCTAGAGTTCTATAGCTCTAGTTCTATAGTGAGGAAAGAAAAAGGGAACCTCTTATACTTTTGGTTGCATGTTTGGAGAATAAGTGAGGTCACAATGTCAGGAGTGACTTGTCAGGTAGTAAAAACCTAATAGCTCCACCTTTTAGAGAAAGAACAAGCTGAATTTTTTCCCCATTTTTAATGTGTACTGGATTAGTTTTTCATATAGTTAGTAGAATGCTTACAGATGCCCATCACTTTAGCTTATGTACAGTTTTTAACAGTAAACTAATAAATTCTCCAGTTACCCTGTAACTGTAAATTATAAAAAACAGAAACTAGTAGGGGGAAAAGAAATGGAGAGATGATTCAAATGACATTATGGTTTTGAAGGAAAAATATATTTTTAACCAAATGACTAACTTGAATTTTGGAAATAATTTCAGCAATCTTTAGTGGATTTATTCTTAGATAAGAAAGAAGAGTAATATTTATAACAACATTTGTCCATTTCCTGTGAATACCTTGGTGTCTTTACATACAGACACAGTATGGATTAAAAATGAAAGGATAAAAAAGTATGTAAACACATATTTGGGGAATTAAAGATTCCTGGGCCTATTGTTAGCTGGAAGTACTCATAAAGCTTTTGATGGTTTCTAGCATCTAAAGATAAATACAGTCTTTTCAATTTTTGTGGGTCGGTCTTTTCATATAACTGACTAAATATTTGTTTTTAGTGTTTTGTTAATGTTGTTGCTACCTTGATAGCAGAGGGCTTAATTTTTTTCCATATTTTAAAATAACAGCCGTGTAACCAATTAATCCTCTTTGATGAACCATTTGTAGTAGAGGAGACTAACAGTTGGCTAACCAGATTGTCTCTATAACCTTTATAGGGTTTTTGTCCATGACTGTGCTTACTGTGGGGATTCCTTCTTCTGGAAGAACCATGCAATAGATGGTTCTTTGTGGGATACTTGTAACTATTCTACCTTGATATACTGGATCATGTGTTCGTTTTCTCTCATGGTTTAGGAGCTTTTGGGTGATGCTGGGAAGCATTCACCTTCCTGGTGGAAATCCAGGGCTATGGCCCCAGACTTTCTAGGCAGCCTAGCCTGGTATTGTCATTTCTGAAATGTACCTAATAGATGCATGGCCCCTGGATGTTAGGAATTAGGAATAGTTATAATTGTAAGATAACAGAAAAAAATTAATGCTGGGTAAACTCATACAAGAAATAAATTTTTAAAAATTTCATCAGGAAAAAAACTCTTCATTCTGCAGAGTTCATCTCTGACTTCATATTCATTCTACTTGTAAGTTTTGGGGAGTAGTCAGCATGGATTTCTTTTTTTCCCCCCAATATTTTGTTTATTTATTTATTTTTTTACAAATAGTTTATTGTCAAGTTGGTTTCCATATAACAACCAGTGCTCATCCCCAGAAGTGCCCTCCTCCATGCCCATCTCCCCCCTTCCCCCCACATCCATCAGTCTTCAGTTTGTTTCTCAGTATTCGTCTCTCATGGTTTGCCTCTCTCCCTTTCCCCCACAATTTCCCCCCTTCTTCTCCCCCATGGTCCTCCGTTAAGTTCCACCTAATCCTCCTATACGTGCAAACATATGATATTTGTCCTTCTCTGCCTGAGTTATTTCACTCAGCATAACACCCTCAAGGTCCATCCATGTTGCTACACATGGCCAGATTTCATTGTTTCTCATTGCCATGTAGTATTCCATGGTATAGATAAACCACCTCTTCTGGATCCATTCGTCCGTTGATGGACATTTAGGCTCTTTCCATGTTTTAGCTATTGTGGAGAGTGCTGCTATGAACATTGGGGTCCATGTGCTCCTATGCCTCAGCATTTCTGTATCCCTTGGGTAAATTCCTAGCAGTGCTATTGCTGGGTCCTAGGGGAGTTCTATTGTTAGTTTCCTGAGGAACCTCCACACTGTTTTCCAGAGGGGCTGCACCCGTTTACATTCCCACCAACAGTGTAGGAGGGTGCCCGTTTCTCCACATCCTCGCCAGCATCTAGAGTTCTCTGATTTGCTCATTTTAGCCACTCTGACTGGCGTGAGGTGGTATCTCAGTGTGGTTTTGATTTGTATTTCCCTGATGAGGAGGGATGCTGAGCATCGTTTCATGTGTCTGTTGGCCATCTGGATGTCCTCTTTGGAGAAGTGTCTGTTCATATCTTCTGCCCATTTCTTCACTGGGTTGTTTGTTTTTCGGGTGTAGAGTTTGGTGAGTTCCTTATAGATTTTGGATATTAACCCTTTATCTGATATGTCATTTGCAACTATCTTTTCCCATTCCATTGGTTGCCTATTAGTTTTGTGGGTTGTTTCCTTGGCTGTGCAGAAGCTTTAATCTTGATGAGGTCCCAATCGTTTATTTTTGCTCTTGATTCCCTTGCTTTTGGGGATGTGTCAAGTAAGAAGTTGCTGCGGTGGAGGTCAAAGAGGTTGTTTCCTGCTTTCTCCTCTAGGGTGTTGATAGTTTCCTGTCTCACGTTCAGGTCCTTTATCCATTTTGAGTTTATTTTTGTGCATGGTGTGAGAAAATGATCTAGTTTCATTCTTCTGCATGTTGCTGTCCAGTTCTCCCAACACCATCTGTTAAAAAGGCTGTCTTTTTTCCATTGGATATTCTTTCCTGCTTTGTCAAAGATTAGTTGGCTGTATACCTTTGGGTCCAGCTCTGAGTTTTCAATTTGATTCTATTGGTCTATGTGTCTATTTTTGTGCCAATACCATACTGTCTTGATGATGACAGCTTTGTAGTAGAGGCTAAAGTCTGGGATGGTGATACCTCCCGTTTTGGTTTTATTTTTCAGTATCACTTTGGCTATTCGGGGTCTTTTGTGGTTCCATACAAATTTTAGAATAGTTTGTTCTAGTTTTGAGAATTATGCTGGTGCAATTTTGATTGGAATTGCATTGAATGTGTAGATTGCTTTGGGTAGTAATGACATCTTAACTATATTTATTCTTCCTATCCATGAGCATGGAATGGTTTTCCATTTCTTTGTGTCGTCTTCAATTTCCTCCATAAGTTTTCTATAGTTTTCATCATACAGATCTCTTATATCCTTGGTTAGGTTTATTCCTAGGTATTTTATGTTTTTTGTGCAATTGTGAATGGGATCAGTTTCTTGATTTCTCTTTCTGTTGCTTCATTATTGGTGTATAAAAATGCAACCAATTTCTGTACGTTGATTTTGTACCCTGCAACTTGGCTGAATTCTTGGATCAGTTCTAGTAGGCTTCTGGTAGAGTCTGTTGGGTTTTCTATGTAGAGTATCATGTCGTCAGTCAGCATGGATTTCAAGAGCTAAGTAGTTTTTGTGTGTTATACTGGTACGGGTTTACTTTCATTTGGGTCTTATTTAGTGAATATTTGTAAAACAAGTATTATACTCCCAAGTTCTACATATCTGTTTTCCTTCCCTGTGAAATAGTTCGAGTTCGGAGAAAATCAAGGCGGCGATCACAATGGGGTAAAGGAATTATTAAGAAAAGGAAAGTCAATAATTTAAAAAAAGATGAAGAGGACACCAAATTTGCAGACTATGAGAACCATACAGAAGACAGGAAGTTGCTAGAGAATGGAGAGTTTGAGGTAAGCACTGACTGCCATGAAGAAAATGGAGAAGAAACTGGAGACCTCTCTATGACCAATGATGAATCATCGTGTGACATCATGGACATGGAACAGGGGCAGAGGCTTAACAGTGGAGCAGGCACAAAGGAGAATTTTGCATCTACTGAAGAGGAAAGTTCCAATGAGTCTCTACTCGTCAACAGCAGCAGTTCTCTAAATCCAGAGCAGACATCTAGGAAAGAGCCTTTTCTTAAAGGAAGCTGTCTAAATGGTGAGGCCTCCACAGACAGTTTTGAAGGAATACCAGTTCTGGAGTGTCAGAACGGCAAAGCTGAAGTTGTTTCTTTCTGTGGTAGTGGAGATAAATGTAGTTCTGAACAAAAGATTCTCCCGGAGGACCAGTCAAAGGAAAACCCAGAAATTTCCAATGAACATCTTGGAGATGATCCTGAGAACCTGGAGGCACTGGAATGTAGCAATAATGAGAAGTTAGAACCTGGCCCTGATGTGGAAGTTAAAGATGCAGAACTGGATAAAGAAGGTAGAGCGAATATTTTTAAAAACCTGAAATTTTAAACTCCTGAGTTAACTAATTGCTTATTTTGTCTGGCCCTTAGTAGCAGTAGTTGATAACCAGTTATCACTCTCTGAAAATCTATCAAAATTTTTGTCTCTTTCCCTGGAAAAATGTACACGTGAATACTACATTTTGGTGGAAATTTCAGAGGGTTTATGATCTAGAATGCATTGCTTTCCTGGCTGCTTACTCTTTTGCTTCCTACCTTATTGTCATCCTTATCTTATTGGATTTATGGCTAAAGTAAACCCACAGGTGTTAAGAAGTTGGAATTCTGTTAAGAATTGTTGGGATGGGGTAGCGTAGGCACGGGTTGAGAAGACTTGGATACTAGAGCAGTATGGTATGTTACACTCTTGTAGACTCATTTTAAATGACCACTTCTGTTCATTATAATCATGTGACTTTGAGCTGGTTACTTATGTTCTCCAAACCTGTTTTCCCATCTTCTTCTTTTTTTTTTTAATTTTTTAATATTTTATTTCTAGGAGAGGGAGAGAGAGACAGCATGAGCAGGGGAGGGTCAGAGAGAGAGGGAGTCATAGACTGAAACAGGCTCCAGACTCTGAGCTGGCAGTCAGCACAGAGCTTGACGCGGGGCTCGAACCCACGAACCGCGAGATCATGACCTAAGTGAAAGTCGGACGCTTAACCGACTAAGCCATCCAGGCGCCCCGTGTTTTCCCATCTTCTGAATTAAACTTCAGAGGGGTGTCACTGCAGAGATTAAATAAGTCATGTATATTCATCGCCTGTCCTGGTACCTGGCACATACTGAGGTATATTCATTCCAGGCATTCACTGTTAATTTAATCTGAGGGATGTTGAGTCTAAGGGGTCCATTGCTTTGTAAGGCCAGTAGTAGAGGAAGCAGCAGAATGTGCACTGCCAGATCTACCTTGTTCTCGCAGACGCAGAGCACTCTGCCAGCTCCTGATTTCCTGTGGCTATGCTATTCTTTTAAGAAGCAGCAGTAATGGGGGCCTGGGTGTTCCTAGCCCTACTTTGTTTTTCATTCTTTAGTGCATAGTAGGATGGGGTGAGTTAGAGGTCTATCTACCCTTTGAATATACATTTCTATCCTGACCAGGTACTCTTTTAACACAAGGCTATTTTGAAATTCTGTCTTGCTCTCTAAATTGTGTGGAGTTATATATAGCTTTAGCCTGGGATTTGGACTATGTGGGAAAAGTTTTTTGCTGCCAGTTTTTGAGCCCTTTAGCAGAATTAGGAAGTAGGAAGATAAAATTCAAAGTCTTAGAATTCTTTTAATGGATAAAGAGAGATGTGTGTGTGCTGTTCTTAAATGCTACCTGTGGAGAATTTTTCTTTTTCTTCAACATTTAATAATAGAAGGTAGTTTTAAGAGCAATATTTGTTCTGGTATTTATTTATATTTATCATATTTACAGAACTTTAAAAATGTGGTGCAGCTAGGGTTAAGTAATGACTGGGACAGAGTGGGAGAAAGGGAGAGCTCTTTCTGATGAGGCACTTTGGGTACAAGGCAAGGAATCCTTTTTAGTGTTCTTCACTATGAGATTTTAGTAAGCTTACAGAAAAGGTTTAAGTTAATATTATGTTCAGTTGATTATCTAAAAACTTCAAAGATATTTGTTGTGTAAGAGCTTTACCTGGCGTTTTCACTTGTGAATGTCAGGGAGGGCGGTGTTACCTCCTACAAGTTGTCAGGCTCCTGGAAGTCCATAGATCCCCCTGCCCTCGTTAGCCCTCAGAGTGCCTGGTGCTGTCAGATTATGCTCAGCCACCTCAGAATTTCTGTGTGTGTGTGTGTGTGTGAGAGAGAGAGAGAGAGAGAGAGAGAGAGATAAGATGTTGAGAGGAGAATGTTTAGATTATGGTATTTCACTCTAAGGTAGGAAAGATCACTAGCCCTATTACACTTTAAACAGGCTTATATTTTTAAGGAAAATTGTCATAACCCACATCAGTTTCTAATAGAATTCTGGGCAATGTAAAAGAGAAAAATAAGATATTTCAGTTAATGTTGAGGAAGATTTTTTTCTTCATAAGGGATATATGTGTATAGAGAGATTGGCCTCACTTTCTGTTTGTATCTGTTGTTCTAGGTTGCTTCCCCTCTTCCAGCTCCGAAAGCTCCAATTTTTTAAAATATTTATTTAGTTATTTTGAAAGAGACAGAGCACGCTCAAGGGAGGGGCAGAGGGAGAGGGACAGAGAGAATCCCAAGCAGGCTCCATGCTCAGCCTGCAGCCCACTGCGGGGCTTGATCTGACAACTGTGCGATCGGGACTTGAGCCGAAATCAAGAGTCAGATGCTTAACAGACTGAACTGCCCAGGTGCCCTTGAAAGCCCCAAATTATAAAATGATGGCTATCTTAAAAAGAGTGGAGGCTGCTTTATAAGTTAGTGCTTAAAGGTGAAGGTTGCTTTTCTCTGCTTTTAAGTGGATATGTTTATTAGATGATATTCTAATACGGCTTGACTTTCATAGTTGTGGTTTAGTTCTTTTTAATGTGGGTTACTTATTCTTACCAAAAAAAAAAAAATCATTTACCATTTAAAGAATAGACCCTTATTCCAAATAGTTTTTGTGGAATTTATAGTTGTTTAAGCCTGATTTTTCTTAACTTTTACTTGCTGCAGTGCATTTTTTTTTTTCAATTATAGGTGTTTCTAAAGTAAAGAAATGTCGTAAGATAATTTTAGAGCAGGCAAAACCAACAAGCCTGGAACTGGTTCCGGAAGAGCCCTGTGAGCCTGTGCCACCTCTCATAGTTGATCATGAGAGATTGAAGGTAAGCTTAACTATTCCCAGTTTATGTTTTTAAAGATTTTATTTTTAAGTAATCTCTCTACCCAACATGGAGCTTGAACTCACAGCCCTGAGATCAGTAGTTGCATGCTCTGCTGACTGAGCCAGCCAGGGCCCCCTCAGTCAATTTTAAATGAATGGAAACACATTTAAATATGTTTGTAGGCAGTTGAATAAAGCTAGTTTTGATAATCTCTTGCTTTAACCTAAGAATATAAGTGCTTTAGGACTTGCAGTAAAAAAGAGTTTTGTGTATTTTGAAGGATTTAGAAAATGGTGTTGGTAATAAACTAAGCCCTAGAGTCTTCTAAAATCAGGTTGTCACTGTTGCATTATAGCCTGTGTTGTCTGTTCCCTAACCATTTGAATATAACTGTTTCAGTGTGAACAATGAAACCAAACTTTATTTTATTCTCTTTTATTCTAATTTTTCTTAGAAATTGCTTGATTTGTTGGTAGATAAAAGCAACAATTTGGCAGTTGATCAACTTGAGAGATTATATTCTCTTCTTAGTCAGTGCATCTATCGTCATCGTAAAGATTATGACAAATCACAACTTGTAGAGGTAAGTGCTCAGTTCATCCTTAGAATAAAGAGATGTGTGCTTTTACTTGTCCTCCCAAAAAAGGGAAAAAAAGTTATTTTAGTCTCTGTCTTTCACAAAGTAACTGAAGAATGTTTTGAAAATTTAAGATTAGAAGACTTGTTAAGAGTTATAGTTTGTTTTTGTTTTTTAAATTTTTTTAATGTTTTGTTTATTTCTGAGAGAGAGAGAGAGAGAGAGAGAGAGACAGCGGGAGCAGGGGAGGGTCAGAGAGAGATGGAGACACAGAATCTGAAGCAGGCTCCAGGCTCTGAGCTGTCCGCACAAAGCCCAACACAGGGTGCAAACCCACAAACTATGAAATAATGACCTGAGTGGAAGTTGGGTGCTTAACCGACTGAGCCACCTAGGTGCTCCAAGAGTTTGAAGAGTAAAGCCTTTCTCTATCATTTTGTCTCAGGACAGAAGTAATCTCGGATTCTTTGTTTATCAAAACACAGAAATTCGTGGTTCTGGGTTGGGAAATACACAGAATAGCATGCCACAATTCTCTTGTCCCTTTCTTGTTACTGACATTACTAAGCATATCACTTGGGCCAGTTGAATGTGGGGATGGCCTTACAGTCCTTACCAGTGCTACCTAGGCAGCTACTGCTGATTAAAGGAATGGGCCTGAGCAGTGAGATCTGTTTGCCACCCCATTAATGATTAGAAGAGAATTTAAAAGTCATCTCATTAATCAGATCTAGGCCTACGAAATGGCTGCACAAAGGAGTGCTTGTTCTTTAGATAGACACTTTTCATGTGAATTATTCCCTTTCTAGACAACTTTGGGCCTTATAAATATGAACTCATGTCTGTTCATATAATTTATATCATCAAGCCACACTTCTGCTTTTTGAAGTCATCTGAGCAAATAGAAACCCTCTAAATGGCTAAGTGACTTAGTTAGACTCCCTGTTCATTTGCCTGTTATCTTATTTATCTGGAGGTCTGGTTATTAAGTATTTATTGAACGCCTATAGTTCCAGATAGTGTGCTAGATGTTTGGGCTGCAAAACATGAACAAGACAGTCCCTGCTCTCAAGGAGCATTTCTAGTATATTAAAGGTCTGTATTTACAGGATGAGATTATTTTTCATTCATAATAAGTAATACTGGACTTAAAGAAAGAGAGCAATCACACTTTAATGAGTTACATTTTTATGAATCAATACTGTCATTATGCAGTAGTTAGAAATAAGAAAGCACAAACGAGAAATAAAAACATCACCCACATCCCTCCATCTAGAGGAAACTAGTGAGTATTAATCTTTTGGAATATCTTCCATGCTTTAAGAATGCTTGGATGTACCTCACATGTGTATAAGTGTGTGAATGTATATTTAAAAATTGAGATCATGTTGTATATTGTTTATTGACTTTCCTTATTCAGTAATAAGATGATGAAACATTTAGCAAGAGTGATGTTTATTGAACATATATGAGAACTTTTTGGTCAGTGATAATCTGGCCTATTAATTTTACAGAGATGTAGAATGTAATCTCTTTGTAGTTATTTAAAGGAAGGAAAGGAAAACCAAATGTCTTAGACACTTGGCCATCTGAGTGAAATGTGTAGGGTAGAGTTCTTTACCTTTTTTTTTTTTTTTTAAATTACAGAATTTGTTCACATGATTGACATTTGGTTAGATTGAATGGATAGAAAACTCTTTAGCACTGAAACATTTTTCAGTAGGGGACTGGGACCCCTATAATTTAGGGGTTTTGTTTAGGGAGGGGAAGGGATATATGGCAGAATCACCAGTGAGTGGCATTTCTGGTGGTGATGGCACCTTTTTTCTTTCAGCTCTGATTAGAGTGGATAGCAGTGGGAATAGGTGCATTCTACTTTGGGTACAAGTTTTACTAGGCTGAGTACATTCATTTTGTTTTGGGAGAATATGAGTAAAGGAAGGGGTCAGGCTCCAGAGTAAGGCAACCTGTATTCAAATGGATTCTTTTGTTGATTAGCTGACAAATTATTTATATACATAAATCTCTTAATACAATATCTGGCATAATAAGTGCTCATTGAGCCTTACTAGCATCATCCATTAGCCTAAATATCAAATAGGAGGCATTTGGATTGTCTAGGGCAGATAGACATACAGAACAGCTCTGGTATTATAATTAGGAAAATACTTAAAGCTTAACTTGTATCTAATTCTTTCTCTAAAAAGTTAATTTAAAGTGAATTTTCCCATAATACTTTATCTTTCCTTTAAAAGATAACATGCACTTTTTTTTCCCCTGTAGGAGATGGAAAGAACAGTTCATATGTTTGAGACATTCCTATGAACTTTTCAAGATGAGTGGTTTATCCTCTCCAATCTGCTCCTGACAGAGCAGTCTTCTGAGCCATTCGATTTCAAATTGCACCAATTATGTGCAGAGCCTTGGTGTAAAGTGCTCTCTCACTCATCCTTTCTCTCTGTTGAATTTGGTGCTATTGTCTCAGGTACCTGAAACCAACCAGCCTACAAGAACCAAACAGAACTTCAGAAACATGTTGTATTTTCCACAAATAAAAAATACAACCCCACAGATTGGAGATTTTGGTGCTACAGAAACTGCTCTCACTTCTGCTCCTCTTTTCGTGCACTCTCTTTTGGAGATTTCTCTCTTAGGGAGCAGACCAGCAAACGCGAGGAAACCGGATGGGGCAGTTCTCTAACTGTGTTGAATTGTTTAAACAGTGGGCAACCTGTTTTGTTTCTTGTTTTTTTTGTTTTTTTCCTTCCCCTCCTTTCTGCTCCTTTTAGCATACTTGTTTTTATTTTTTCCTCTGGGTAATGGACTGAAACCTGTTTTAGAGTTGGCTATGGTGTATTCTGGTGGGAAACTGAAGAAACTGGATGAAATTAGATTAGGCTCTTTAGAACTGACTTTAATGTGCCTTTTAATTCATTTGAGAAAGATAAGGCTAAACAAAAGGATGGGCTTGTTTGTAGCAAATCAATTAGAATGTCTTGAAAATACGTTTTGATACTCTGTCATTGAGAGACGACCAGTGTTTTGGTATAAAATGGCCTATCTTGTTTTCAAAACTCAATCAAGACACTCATTAAGCCACATGATATACTAAAATGGTAAGTTTTCCTGTATGGTCTGTTTCTGTTTCAGAAACATGTAATAAAACAACAACAACAACAAATACTACCCAGTCCACTAAAAAACCCACACGTTTCCAGTATTGCAGACAATGATGACCAGAAAATAGATAGATGACATTTTTTTCTTCTCTCAGTGGCAATTTAATCGTTATTCATGTTTGAGTTCCCAGAGAAGAATGATTTCATGTATAGTAAATTGTTACTGTTTTGTTTTAAAGCCAGGACTTGCCAAATGGACAGAAAAGAGGAATTTGTCAGAAGCTCCATAAAATTCATTTTCTGTATGCATAGTTGAAGGTGAGCTCTGGGATGGTCCTTGAGTAACAGTATTAATGTTTAAATCCCTTACCATAAGCTTACCTTCACAACTATTCATTTTGATTGGAACCTGTTTTGGATCTTGTCGAGTGATTTCTCTGACTTGTACTTACCTAAAATTAATTATGGGTTACTAGTTTTACAAAAACTTTCTACAAATTTGGAGACACAGTCTAGGCAGTTGCAAAGAGGCAAAGGGAGTGCAGTGACATTTTTTTATCAGATGATTTTTAAACAAAAAAAGTAGAAAATTTTGACAAGTTGGCTTGATAACTTCATTATAGCCGTTAGCTGCAGGTGTGTCTTTCCAATATATGCAACACATATAGCTTGGGTTTTAATTAGAGCAAATGGTCTTGGACTACTGCAGAGATACTGAGCTACCTCAGCTTTTTGTATTTTAGTTACCAGTAGTGTTTACAGAGTCCTGTAATCACTTTGCCACCGTTTACACGCTGAAGCTAAGGTACTTGTCTCCTTGTCTCTGGCTGTTCGTAGTGTGCCCAGCGCCAGCGCAAAAAGCACACTCTGGCCGTAGGCTACTGCAGTAATCTTAAGTGCTTCTTGGCATTTACATTAACATTTTGCGCCTTCTAATTATAGCTTAATTTTTAACAAATGCCACTTTTTTCTTTTTACCTAGTCTATGACGTTTTTGTAATATTCAGTTAGTCATGTAATTCAAGATGCTACCCGTGTAGACACACTGTATTTTTAAGGTGGGCAAGTGCGATTAACGATGAACCATTTTAAAGGGGAGGTTATTTGAAACCTCTAATTTGATTATTGGGAGGATTTTCATGCTTTCTTTATTAGTATTTATTACCATCATACCAGTTCAAACTATTTTACTGTCTAATACATTAGCATTTTGTATTTTGATGGAAATTGTTACAGAATTTAAAGATTTGATGAAATAAGATGTAGCAGATTTTTTGTAGCAAGTTTCTGCTAAAAGGGTTTTTTGCAAGTCTCAGGTTCTTGCTGCACTATTTTTTTTTAAATATTTATTCCAGTTACTCTAATTCAGAAGCATTCTGTTCAAGTAACAGCAGCACTTGTGAAAGGAAAAAAAACGCACATGTTCTTAGTAGGTTACTAAATTTGTACAAGTTAATTAAGATTTTAGCCATCAGTGGGTTTGACAAGGGAAATTTATTTATGTTTAGCATTAAAATGCTTCCAAAAGATCAAGTTTTTTTTTTTGTTTTTTGTGTTTTTTTTTAAATTTTAACCTTGATATAGATGGAGAAATAGGAGGCACCCTCTCAGTATGATAGGAACTGCCACTTTGAACAGTTTAGGTCTTAAAGAGAAAGCCAGTCTAATGCCAAGGGGAGAAAAATTAGCCGAAATTGTCTCTGCTCCCCTTCTGTCCCCTCCCCCCCCCAAAAAAAAACCCACACACTATACCAGTTTTGCTTACTTTACAGACATCTGGTGGTTCTATAGTTTAAAGCAGCTTGTGAAATTATCCAAGTGGACTCAATTTTGTTTACCTTTCTGTAAGTTCTTAATTTTTGCTGTATAGCATTGGCAAAAATATGTACAAATTGACCTCTGTTCTTATTTCCTATTGTGAGCATTATAAATGATAGCTCCTATGTAAAACTTTGCTCTCAGATCAGTAAAATATGTATCACAGCACAGCCCAACAATGGCTAATGCTCAGCTGTGGGGACCATGGGAGCTTTTTGAAGATGATGGAACCGTACTAGGGTTGAAACTGATGGCTGTGGAGTTAATTGTGTTTTTGAGCTTGAATCTCACCTGTGATTAATTTTTTTGTTTTGTTTTACGTCCTTTCATGACTTGATTTCTCTCATATGCCAATGTATTTGTAGGTTTACTGGATTTTATTTTTAGGGAGTGGGGTGGTAATATCTTCCCATTTTTTGATTAAGTTGGTTCAGCTATGGTGCTATTCGGTAGGTTATCTTCAGTGTCAGGTCCCGTAGCTGAATGCCATTGTTATTATAATTATTATTTGTAATCACATTGTAAGCTTGAATTTGGGCTTGTACCTGCATCTTTTGTATTTTGTACATTCATTTATTTAGACTTTGGGAGTCCTCTTTGGTTTCAGTCATGTATGTCTACTTTGTAGATTAAGTAGACTTCATCTACTATGGTCTGTTTTGGGTTTATAGTTTAATTTAGAATTGTGTTAAATTGATGTTTTGCATTTGACTTCATTTTACATTAGTTTGAAGTAAATTATTTAATTTTTGAATTCTGGAATTTTGAACATTTACTGTAATTTGTAATATAACTGCTGTGAAATACTTGAATAAAGATGGCAAGAAAAACCTGCCTTTCTTTAGCCTGATGATGATTGCTGTTGGCTGCAGATGCGGTGCTACCGTTCCAGCTGAACTCCCCTGTTTTGCAGCTAGGTAGGGCCTCGTGATGTTTATTAAGTATCCTGCCCCCAATCTTATTATAGGAGTCGTTTAGATTTTAGTAGCCCTCGGTATATCTTTGCTAAACGTTTTTCTGTTGGGAAAGTGTGGTTTTAATTCTAGTTGAAAATTGTCTAAAATACGTTGTCTAGAAGCAAATAGATTACTTCCGACATTGGTTTTTCTATTTGGAAGACTGTTTCAGTAGACCGTCAGGTAGTTTGGTTAACTTACTTTATAGTGTTTTCTCTGTAATAAGATAGTTACCAGCATACTTTGAATAGCACATAGAATTTAAATATGGAAGAATTTCATACCAGAATTTTGAGCGGCTTGTTGCTTCAAGGGAATAGGATGTTATTGGCTTTAGATCGCCTGTGTTTCTGCTATCTACCATGAGTTACCTTTTCATGTCTTGAGATTAGGATACTAATCTTAATAGAAGTCCTTTATGTATGTATGTTTGTTTGTTTGTTTCTTTCTTTCTTTCTTTCCTTCTTCTTTCCTTCCTTCCTTCCTTCCTTCCTTCCTTCCTTCCTTCCTTCCTTCCTTCCTTCCTTCCTTCCTTCCTTCCAATAAAAAGGAACTGGTTGAATTTGAATAAGACTTTGTTTTTCTTGATTTTGCAGATTGTATAAATTTTTATTTTTAATTGTTTGTGTATAGTAAAAGACTGGTAGTAATAAACCTGGGAAACAGGTTTTTAAAAATTTAGGCAAATGTTTGTAATTTTTTTAATGGTTTTTTCTTTTTTTTTTTTAGAGACAGAGCACAAGTGGGGGATGGGTAGAGAGAGAGAGAGGGAAGTACAGAATCTGAAGCTGACTCCAAGCTCTGAGCTGTGGGCACAGAGCTCAATGCAGGGCTTGAACCCACAAACCGTGAGATTATGACCTGACCCGAAGTCAGATTCTTAATGACTGAGCCACCATGCACTCCTAGCCAAATGCTCATATAAATGTAATAAGTGCATTTGAGTGTCAATCAAGTTTTTAGAGCTCTGGAGAGAAATTGGGCTTATTTATACAGTTTTAGTTTCGTTGGACTCAAAACTACAGTAAAGTGAGAGACTAATCTTTAAATATCTATTTCATGTTATCCTTATTCCCTAGCACCTATAGTTATCTGTTGGCTATATTTTTAAATATAAATTCCCTCTCTTACCTGCACAGTCGTGTCTGTTATGTCGTAGGCACTATGCTAGACGTATTCTCTGTTTTTAAGTAGCTTGTAGTCTGCTAGGGGAAGCTAGTGCAGATACCAGTGGTAATGATTCGATGGGATAAGGGCTATAACAGAAGGAGCACGGTGTTCAGAGTTATAAGAAGGGAATCCATTCATTCCATTTAAGAATGGGGAAAATGAAAGTCTTCAGAGAGTTGGCATTTTATTTGCTTTTTGTTTCTTTCAGGCTTTTTAGAGTCTATCCCCACTCTTCCAAAACTTTTCTTAGTTTTCTTGTGATCCTTCATATTACATCATATTATATTCATATAACATTCATACCACACACCCTGAAGTATCTTTATTTTCAACTTATTGAAATCTTACTCATATTTCAGGGCTGAGCTTAGATTGTACACCAGCATATCTCCCTTACTGTATTTTTCCTCCTCAGCATTTAGCTGTATTTTGTACTGCATAATACAATGAATTACTAATAGTCCTGAGGGAAAGGAAGTATCACATTTCTTCTGCATTCCATGTAGGAATTTAAAATAATACTGGGCTCATAGGAGATGCTTGTTTCTTTTTGGTTTAATTGACATAATGAGTGCCTACAATGTGCCAGGCACTGCTTGCAGGTGCTAGAACTAAAGCAGCAAACAAAGCAGAAAAGGTCCCTGTCTTCATGGAGCTTAAATTCTTTAAATATTTCTTTTAAAAAAATGTTTGTTTGGGCACCTGGGTGGCTTAGTCAGTTAAGCATCTGACTTTGGCTCAGGTCATGATCTCACGGTTCATAGGTTCAAGCCCTGCGTCGGGCTCTGTGCTGACAACTAGCTCAGAGCCTGGAGCCTGCTTTGGATTCTGTGTCTCCCTCTCTCTCTGACCCTCCCCTGCTCACGCTCTCTCTCTCTCTCTCAGAAATGAATAAAACATTAAAATTTTTAAAAACGTTTATTATTTTTAAGAGACAGCGAGCAGCAGAGGGGCAGATAGAGAGGAGGACAGAAGACTCGAAGCAGGCTCTGTGCTGACGACAGCGAGCTTGATGTGGGGCTTGAACCCACAAACTGTGAGATCGTGACCTGCACCAAAGTCAGACGTCCAACTGACTGAGCCACCTAGGCATCCCAGCTTAAATTCTTTTAGATGTAATGTGCCATATTCCTGACATGGTTTATTTGGTTCAAATTATTTTTTAGAAAGCATTCTCTCTTTAAACATTGAGTAAAGCATTTTGTTAAGAATTTGCCAATAATTCTTCCTTTTCCTCTTTGCTTTTTTTCTGTTCCCCATCTTAGTGAATAGAGCCATATCCATCAAGGGTCCAAAACCTGTCATCCTAAGTTTTATCTTCTTTATGGTGCATCTTCTTCTAATCATTTAGCAGCATGTTGTGTTGATTTTTATCGCTCTAAACATGCCTCCTATCCATCACCCTTTCTGCATCTTTATCGTAGCCAACTTAATCTGGGCACTAATGCTTTTGTCTGGATTAGTGTAACAGTCACCAACACAGGAGAATGCAAACATGGGTAAAGACATTGTGTCTTTCTTCAACGGTGTTTTTATAGTATGATTTAACATCCTTAGATTTACTAGACACTAGAGACTGTTCTGAGTGCTTTACAAGTGCAAGTAGACTCTTACTTTTTTGAGAACCTTTTGAGATAGGTGTTATTATTATCCCCATCTTACAGGCCAGGTAAACTGAGACATAATTTGTCCAAGGCTAATTGCTACGTCACTGTCTCTTGTGGGAGCAGACAGATGCACAAGCATGTTCAGTGTACTGTGGCACGTGTTACGACTGAGTTCTGTATAAGGTACATGTTGTACAGGGGAGGAGTGCGCAGCACAGCCTCAAGAAAGCCTTCCTAATGCCTGAGCTGAGGCATCAAGGTAGGAAAGGCTTTCCAGGCAGAAAGAACAACAGAAGCATCTACTGAAGAGTAAAATAAAATAGCATGACAACAGCACGGAAAAATACAAGCGGTTCCTAATCACCAAAAGCCAGCAGTTATTCAATAAAATTGTTTGAGCCAGGCCGCTGGACAAGCAGAGTTCTTGGGTTTAGATTTACAGCTGAGGACAGGACAGCAACGTCCTGGTTCTTCTGGAGTTTATAGTCTAGTGGGCAGAGAGTAAGCAAGATGTTATCTAATAGTGGTCAGGGCTTAGGTAATAATGAGTACAGTAGTAGTAATAGTAGCAGTAAGCATCTGAGGGATAGGTACTATCTTAAGAATAAACCATTTGATTATCACAACATCTATGAGGGAAGTACTGTTGTTGGTTCCACTTGACAGAAGGGGATCCTGAAATATAATGGCTAAGCAACTTGCACAAGGTTTCACAGCTAATGAGCGTTAGCTGGGATCCCATCTTTTGTGGTTTCAGAGCTTGGATTCTTAATCAATCTGTCATTATTAAGGTGAATATAAATTCGTTTGTCCTTATTCAGATTTTTCTCCCCTATTAGTAAACATTTTTAAGTTGTAGAGTACTGCAGAGAGTAATAGAACATGTGTGTTCTCATCATCCAGAATTAAATGTTGACAGTTTTTCATAATTGTTGCAGTTCTTTTTTTAAAGAAAAAAATTCTAATCATATTTTTTAATATTTATTCATTTTTGAGACAGAGTGCAAGCAGGGCTGGGGCAGAGAGAGAGGGAGACACAGAATCTGAAACAGGGTCCAGGCTCTGAGCTGTCAGCACAGAACCTGATGCAGGGCTCGAGCCCACAAACTACAAGATCATGACCTGAGCCAAAGTTGGATACTTAACTGACTGAGCCACCCAGGTGCCCCTTAAAGAAAAAAATTCTAGGTGAGGTTGAAGTCCCCTTCCTACCACTCCCCAGTCCCGCTTCTTTTCTTCTACTACAGAGGGAGCCACTCTGATGACTTGAATGAGCATGTTTCCCATCTGTTTTTAATGCATTATTTGAGAACGCAATAGTGTAAGTGCTGAGGCAAGACTCAGTCTGAACCTGAGCATGTCCCTTTTTTGGCTATGTGACATGAATCAAGTTACTTCACCTCTCTGCACATCAGTTTATCTGTACGAAGAGGGGTAAAGGCACCAAGCCCATGGTGGTTATTGTGAGGATTATGGATTTGAATCAGCAAACACATGGTAATGCACTTAGAACAGTCCCAGGCACGTAGTGTGTTCAGTATGTTTTAATCATTATTACTGTAAATATTACTATTTGTATATATCCATAAAAATGGTTTGGGGGTTTCTTAAATGTACACCAATGGAATTATTTTATATCTTTAAAACTTACATATTTTTAAATTTGGAAATGCATGTATGTGGTTTAAAGAATAAAGTAGTTCTAGAAGGTTTGTTATAAAAACCAGTTATCCCCTGATTTTCCTTCCCTCCCTTCCTCCCCATAAAAGGAATATTCTTCCTGGAGCTAGTTGTTTTGAATACCCTTAACTAATTATTTTGATATGCATCTCTATGTTTCTAAATAATATTCTTATATGGCTACTTCTTTATATTCCAATTTTTGCCCAGATCTTGATTTCCCACCATGGAAGAGAATAGTCACACCTGTCCCCCAGCACACACCCACACTTCTTGCTTTCTTATCCTCCCAGTTAGTTTTAATTTTTGTTAGATTATTGTTTGGTATTTATATGATTTGTCTATGTAAAAGCTATTGACAGCTGAGATATTTAGGGACAGAATGACTGATTTCCTTTTCCTGTACAATTTTTTTGTTATTTGCCTAGTTTTATATTATTAACAATTGTCCCTAAAATTTGTCCCTAGCAATCCAACTCTCTATTTAAATATTTTTTTTCACGTTTATTTATTTTTGAGAGAGGGAGAAAAAGATGGGACTAGGGGAGGGGCAGAGAGAGAGAGGGAGACACAGAATCTGAAGCAGGCTCCAGGCTCTGAGCTGTCAGCCCAGAGCCCAACGCAAGGGCTCTAACTCATGAGCTGCGAGATCATGACCTGAGCCAAAGTCGGACAGCTAACTGACTGAGACCCCCAGGCGGCCCCAAATTCTCTATTTAATATCTTCAAAAATACAAAGTATTCTCAAGATTCATCATCTTGAGAAAGTTTGTCCAGGAGCATTCCAATCTTTTTCATTGGTGTGCAGAAGGTCTTACATAGCCATTTGCCTGGAATTTCCCTTCACACCACCTTTCACCTTTTTCTTATTGAAGTTTATATCCCATGTTGCTGTTGGGTAGTCCAATGCTATTCTGATTCTTGGTACATTTTCTTGATTTTGTTTTCCTTTTCTGAAGCTTTTAGAATCTTCACTTTTACCCTGATATTCTAGCATGTCACAGATATGTCTGGGTGGCTGTCTGTGCTAGTGGGCCTCTCCACTCTGGAAATTCATGTCCTTCAGTTCTGGGAAATTTTCCCGAGTTATTTCTTTATGATTTGCTTGCCTTGTTTTCTTAGTTCTCCATTTCTAGAATCACTGTTCTTTAGATATTGACCCTCCTAGACTGCTCTCTAAATTCTACTTCCTTCCCAGTTTTTATTTGTGTATTTAATTTTTCAGAGCTATTTTTTCTTGATTTTTTAGTATCATTTTCTTCTTATCTATGATTGTAAAGTCTGTCATTAATCTCTCTTGAGGATATTAATAATTTTTTTCTTGTTTTTTTTTCTCCCTGCATAGACTCTTTCCTCCAAGTTGCTTTTCCTGTTTGTTCTGGCCCCTGTTTAGTATTGCAGCTATTTCTTTAAATTTTTCTTAAATACATTGAAAAAATTTTTATAGTTTATTTTTGAGACAGAGAGAGACAGATCATGAGTGGGGAAGGGCAGAGAGAGAGGGAGACAGAATCCGAAACAGGCTCCAGGCTCTGAGCTATCAGCACAGAGCCTGATGTGAGGCTCAAACCCATGAACTGTGAGATGTTACCTGAGCCGAAGTCGGACGCTTAATCAACTGAGCCACCCAGGCGCCCCTTCTTTAGTGGTTGATAATTCTTTGCTATCTGCTCATATTAAAGAGTGGAGGACTAAAAAGATGCTTTTAAAGCATTGCATAAGAATATCCAGATGGGAGAGTAGCAGAGGCTTCTCTGCAAAATGCCATCAGCCCGACAGGGGGCTATAAAGATAGTAACACTGGGATTCCCAGGAAACCATCCAGCCGGATCACCTGACAAAGTTGTATAGATTAGAAATGATACATACGAAGGCAAATAAATGTTGGCCACTTCAATGTCATTCTCTATTCTTTTAAGAACTGACCCTGAAATTTTGCAGTTTGTTTGGTTATCTCAGCCGAGATCTCTTAGCAGGAATACCTTTGTTTGTAGAGCATTTTTACAAATGATTTTGAGGTTTTTTGATATATACATATGTACTCCTTTGCTCCCACCTTTGCCCTTTTAACCTCATTTTCTTTTCATTAGGCCAGCGTATTAGACCCAAGAACTCAGAGAGAATTAAAGTGTTCTTTGGAAGATTTTGTACTGACAGCTTTTATCCCTTTAGGAGCAACAATTATCTTTAGAGTGTTTGGAGGTGATGGAGTCAAACTTTTTCCTTAGTTTGACTTCTCTTAATGCTATCTGTGTTACAACACCTCTTGTTCCAAAAACAGAAATGACTGTTCTATGTAAGACCACTTAGTTTAATGGTCCTACCATTAATGCTAATATGGCAGGTCTGAAAGCCCACACTCCAAAGACACTCTGATTTTCTTATTGTAATTTCTGTTTCTTTCTGGAAAACTAGTTGTCTAGAATTTTTTCAAGTTACCATTTTGATTAACAGAAGAAGCATAACTCCAAGGAAAGAAGTCCTATACTAGCTAATCCTTTCTTACTCGTTCCTGATGACCTTCAAGCTAAGAAAGGTGAAGGAGGACGGGACTGGAGAAAAAAGGTGAGTAAGCAGAAAAAAGTTTAGCATTATTCTTACATATATAAATTGTCTTTTATAAAAGTTAAAGTTTTTTGGGCCTTTCCCCTACTACTCATCTACTGAAGATATGGAAGTTAGGAGTATGACCATTCCATTCATATATCTATGATAACATTGGTGTTTTTTTTTTCTTTTTAAATCTGTCTATGTAAAACAGTAAGCCCTATCTATGTCCAACTCAGGGCTTGAACTCAAAACCCCAAGATTAAGAGTTGCATGCTCTATGGGCTGAGCCAAGGCACCCCCTTGATAACATGTTTTTAATGTCATGCAGCATTGTGGAGTAATTGCTAATGAGTTGCTAAGTAAGTATTGAATTTAAAAAGCCAACATTTTATTTTTTAAGAATGTTTTTTAATTTATTTTTGAGAGAGAGAGAGCTCAAGCAGGGGAGGGGCAGACAGAGCACACAGAATGTGAAGCAGACTCCAGGCTCCAATCCATCAGTGCAGAGCCTGGCACGGGGTTCGAATCCATGAACGTGAGAATGTGACCTGAGCCAAAGCTGGACGTTTAACCAATTGAGCCACCCAGGAGCCCTAAGGCCAACATTTTAGTGAGTTATAATAGTTTGGGAGGTAGAGGTCAAAAAGTTAGTTTGGAAGACTGAGTAGTTTAGAATTAAAGATACATACATATATATATATATATATGTATGTATCTGGAAGTACAAGTACGTTGGAAGATGAAGCAGTATGAGTACTTTGGGGTTTTGTTCTGGAGGACCAGCCTAAATACCATGTGACAATCCTTGAATGTTTTGCACATGACAAGATGAAAATGTGAAGTATCAGAAATGATTTGATAAGAATATGGAAAATAACTATTTCCTTTCAACAAGATATGTTCACTACCTACTGTTTGCTAAGTATGTGTCAGGCACTGAAGTTACAAAGCTGAGGAAAGCAGTCTCTGCCTGTGGAAATAACTACTCTGTAGGAGAAGATCTATTAAGAGAAAAAAAATTTTAATTTAGGTAAATACAATGATAAATGATGTAGCTGAGGTGCTATTAGAGCATAGAGGAAGGGAACTTAACCTACATAGGAATTCTTGAGAGGGTTTTCTGGTGGATGTGATACCGTAATATCATCTCAGAAAATGAAGGAATGTAGTAAAAAATTGGGAAGAGCATTCCAGGCAGAGGGAACAGTATAACAAAGGCATAGAAACAGAGGCAAACATGTTAGGTTCATACGACTATAGGCACATCTAGTTTGCTTGTTCTAAAGCAAAGAGTGAAGGTAACAAGGACTTTGTATGCGTTTCTTGTATTCAAGGTGAGAAATGCTGCAGGCCTGAACGAGGGAATTTGTGGTAAGATTGGTGAGAAAGGGGCAGTTTCTCTTAGAACATGTAGGCGTAAAATCATTAGAACTAAGTGATTGGATTTTGGGGATGGAGGATACAGGAGGAGCCCCAAATTGCTCTTAAATTTCTGCCTGGTATTCAGGTAGATTGGTAGCACCACTGACTGAGAATGGACAGGAGAGAGTAGCAAATCTGGAGTGAATGCAGTATTGGACATTTTAACATCCAGGTCCAGCAGACATTTAGATGTAATATACATCTATTATATCTTAATATATAGTATCTATAATATGTTAAATATATCTGAAGCATGGGAGAGTTCAGAGCTAGAGACTTTTGGAGTCAGCTGCCCTGAGTGTCGTTCCAGCCACAAGTGTGCATCAGACCATGTAGGTGGTTCTTCAAAGCAGAATAAAAATGGTCTGGAGAGGAGCAGTAGGGTTTAAGCAGTGGTAAAGGAGGTCTTCCAAAGGAGACTGATCATAACTTCTCAAAGCGGGACAGCCCAGGGCAGCACCACGGAACTCAACGAGAAGAAGATTTTATGTTCAAAAGGAATAGTATCAAATGTTCCAGTGGAGCCCAATTAAATATGTACTAAAACCTTGCCAGTAGATACGACAATTTGGTGATATTGTTCTTGGGGAAAAGGGAAGGAGTCAGGGCATGACTAGAGGTACACAGAGTTGAAGAAAGGATTTTGATAAAAATGGAGACTGAGAATGTTTATATACTGAACGTGATAATAGCAGCTAACATTTATTGAAAATGTATTGGATTCCAGGCCTTCTTCTAAGGGCTGCATGTGTTAACTCATTTACTCCTTACAGCAATTCCTCATTTTACTGAAGGGGAGAGTTAACCACAGAGAGATGGTTACATGGCTGATAGCTGGTACAAGAGAAGAATCAGAATTTGAACCCTGGGGTTCTAACACAATAGCCCAGTTATTTACCAATAACCTATATTGCCTCTATAGAACTGTAGAGATTGTAGATATGGAGAAGAAGAGTGGTAATTAATGGGTTAAGATCAGAAAAGACTGGAGGGGATAAAGTCAGGAACATAGGTGGGGGTTTTGGTCTTGAACAGGAGTAAGGATATTTTATTCTTGAAGACCAGAAATCAGGGCTTCAGGTGGAGGTGGTAAGTTTGGGGATGGGATGAGGGAATTGTCAAGTTTAAGAATTTAATTACATTAAATTTTTCCCATCAAATACATAGTTAACTATTTATTAAATTTATACCTTTTTATTTTAAAACATAAACACAGATATGGAAAACTGCTGAAGAACTAATGTATAGCTTATCATGAACTATTACAAGAGGTAACCACCACCCTGGTAAAAGAAATTATTAGCCAATCCAGAAACTTTCTTTATGTTCTATTCTAATTAAAACCCTCCTTATCTCTTTCAGTGTTATCAATATCTTAACATTTATGGTAATGAGGTTTTTGCTTTTCTTACAGTTTTAGTACATGTAAGCATTTCTAAACTCAAGTTTTTCCTACCCTTTTTACTCTTTTGTCCTTTAAATCTCAACCCACAGATTCCTCCTCAATCTCTCTTTTCCTTGTCACTAATTTGATGAAGAAACCAGGTTTTGATCTGTTGAATATCCCACAGTCTGGATTTTGCTGATTGAATGTCTATGGTGAGGCTAATGTAATTTGTTTTTTGTATTTTCCATAAACTGGTACTTGGATCTAGAGTTGTACTATCTAATATGGTAGCCACTAGCCACAGATGGCCTATTGAGCACTTGAAGTGTGGCTAGTCCAAACTGAGAAGTGCTATAAGTATAAGGTACACACTTATTTTAAAATTTTATTATAAAAATAATATGAAACATCATTAGTTATTTTATGTTGACTGTATACTGAAATGATATTTTGGATATATTAGGTTAAACCTATTAAAACACAATTTCCACATAGTTCATTTTACTCTTTGTAATGTGGTTACTAGAAAACTTAAATACATATATGGCTTGTGTTATGTTTCTTTTGGGCAGCACTGACCTAGAGCTTAATCAGATTCTGGTTTTATTACTTTTTACAAGACTACTTCATAAGTAAGAGTGTGTTCTTTTGTTAGGAGGCACGTAGTGTCTGGTTATTGGTATTTTTTTGTGATGTCAGCAGTGATTGATACTAAATGCTTAGATATATCTTTATTAGGGTTTCAAAATTGTGAGTTCTAATGAAATCACTCCTTACTCATTTGTGATTGTGTTGTCTGTTCTCTAGGTAGCATTAATGCTAATTCTTTGTCTTTATTAACCAGTTTTATGTATTTATTAAAAAATTTTTAAGCTTTGTTTATTTTGAGAGAGGGCACACATTGGAGGGACAGAGAGAGAGCGGGAGAGAGAGAGAACCCCAAGGAGTTTCTACACTGTCAAAGTGTGGAGCCTGATGCAGGGCTTGAACCCATGAACCATGAGATTATGACTTGAACTGAAATCAAGAGTCAGTTGCCCAACCGAGCCACCCAGGCGCCCCTTTTAACTGGTTTTAAAAATAAATACATTAGAGACTCTTGAATGCCAAGAACAAAATGAGGGCAGATGGGGTGGGGAGGAGGGGATGGGGGGTGATGGGCATGGAGGAGGACACTTGTGGGGATGACCACGGGGTGTTATATGGAAACCAACTTGACAATAAACTATTTAAAAAATTTTTTTAAAATGAATGATCTTCCTATTCAAAATTGATGAATTAGTTTTCTTTGCATCATTATGAATTTGTAGCTTTAGACCTATTTGATATAGTTTAGTGCATTGCCAAAAGAGTATATATTGCTGATAAAATGTTCCCATCTATGACCTGTGGGAATCTTTTTAAGTTGGTTCCTGAGTCCTTTTGACACAACTCTACTAGTCTCTAGTCTTATTTGCTTTTCTGATTCTTTCTTTTTTTTTCTTCTTAATGAGTGCCAGTGTGAGCAGGGGGGCAGAGGGGCAGAGGAAGAGAAAGAGAATCTGAAGCAGGCTTCATGCTCAGTGTGGAGCTTGACATGAAGTTCAATCCCATGACCTTGGGATCATGACCTGAGCTGAAATTAAGAGTTGGGTGATAAACCAACTGAGCCACCCAGGTGCCCCAGTCTTTGTTCACTGTTAGACCCTGCTGTGTCTTTAGTGATAACCCTTTTTTGTACCTAAAATTAACGATTTGTGGCTTCTTTTTTTTCTTGGTCAGTCTGCTTTTATTCATCTCTTCAAAAAACTAGTGTTTGGTTTCATGAACTTTTTCCTACTTTTTTCATTTTCAGTTTTCTGATTTCCATTCCTAAGTTAATGTCCTTCCTTCTGTTTGTTATGTTTAGTTTCTTAAACAGGAAGTTTAGATCATTGGTTTGAGAATTTTTCTTTTTTAATATAAAGATTTGCTGTTAAACTTACAAGCAATGTTTTAGCTGTATCCCAGACATTTATATATGTTGTATTTTCCTTTCCATTCATTTAAAAATATTTTCTACTTTACCTTGAAACTTCCTCTTTGACTCCTAGATTATTTAAATTTGTATTATTTGATTTTCAAGTGTTTGGGGTTTTCCAGATTTTGTGCTGATTTCTCATTTAATTTTGTTGTGGTCACAGAATATACTGTGTATGATTTTAAGTCTATTCTGATTTGTTTTGTTAACCTTGAGTATGATCTGTCTTGATTAAGTTAAAAATTTTAGCTATACAGTTATTTATTTATTTAGTTAGTTAGTTAATTAGTTAACTCTGCACCCAATGTGGGGCTTGGAACTCACAACTCTGAAATCAAGGGTCACATGCTTTACCTACCGAGCCAGGCGGGTGCCTTTTTGTTAATATTTCCTATCAGCCTTAAACAAAATGTGTATTCTGTTGTTGGGTGGAGGGTTCTATAGTATTAGATCACACTGGTTGCTTGTGTCGTTAAGTCTTCTGCATCCTTGCTCGTGTTCTGTCTACTTCTGTCAGTTACTGAGTACTGAACTCTCCAACCATAACTGTGGATTTGTCAGTTTTTCCTTTCAGTCATGTCAGTTGTTGCTTCCTATATTGATGCTCTTTTGTTAGTTGCATACACATTTGGGATTGTTGTATCTTCTTGGTGAACTGAACCTTTTATCATTATGTAATATTCTTCTTTGTTCCTAGGAATTGTCCTTGTTCATAGTCTTCTTTATCTGTTATTAAAGAAGCTTGTCTTTTTGTTTTTTAAATTAGTGTTTGTGTGGTATGTCCTTTCCCATCACTTTACTTTCTTTTGTCCTAGCTTTTCATTTTTCCGTACATATAACCTCCTTGTCCAGCAAGTAATAGAGCTCCCTTTATCCTGAATATGTTTATTTTCTAAATCCTTAATTACATAAAAAGTAGTTAAATAAGAGTTAACCCATACCACTGGTGGGGAAAACCCTGCTAAATAGAGTTCAAATTATGTTTTTAGTGCTTTTTGTCTTTAGTCTGAGGGCATTGCAGTCTAAATACTGTGTTCAAAAGTTACTTGGGGTTAATCTCTACCTCTACCCTCATTTACCCTGGTTATTATTCTTTGAAATAAAATATAATTAGATTATAGGGCACTTGGGTGGCTCAGTTGGTTAAGCATCTGACTTAATTTCAGCTCAGGTCATGATCTCATGGTTGTGATTTGTGAGATCATGCCCTGCATTGGGATCCACACTGAGAGTGGATCCTGCTTCAGATAATCTTTCTCATTCCCCCACCTCCACTCATGAGAGCATGCATGCACATGTGCGTGTGTGTGCTCACTCTCTCTCTCAAAAAAAAAAAGTTAGATTATTCTGCTTCCTTGTTTGCATTCAGTTTTAATTTCCCTCCCATCCTTATTTGTTAGAGTATGTAAAACATTAACATATTTATAAAAGTCATAACTATTCAAAATAGATCCAAAGAAATGTCATTGCCCCCATCCCTCCCACCATTGGAAATAACTAATCTCATTAGTTTCTTTTTATCTGTCTGGTGTTTCTTTTGCTAAAATAAAGTTACATATACATTCTCTTATCCTCTGCCCTGCTTATTCTTACACAAAAGGGAATTATTATAGATACTCCTTTGCACATTGCTTTTAAAAAATAGACTTTTAGTTGTTGCAGTTTTAGGTTTGTAGAAAAGGGGCATAAAGGACAGAGTTCACTTATATCTCCTTACCTGCCCCCTCCCCACCAATTTCCCCTATTATTAACATCTAATACATTACTATGGTATATTTATTACAATTTATGACCAAATATTGATACATTATTATTAATGAAAATCCATAGTTTACATTAGGGCTCATTCATTCTATTGTACATTCTATAGGTTTTGACAAATGTGTGACATATATTCACCAGTGCAGCATCATTGAGAATCATTTCACTGCACCCTGAAAACCTCTTGTGCTCCCCCAATCATTCATTGTGCCCTTCCCTGGCATCCACTGATCTTTTTTTAACATTTTTAAAAAGTTTTTATTTACTTAGAGAGAGAGAGAGAGAACATGCGCATGAGGAGAGAAGGGGCAGAGAGAGAGGGAGAGACAGAATCCCAAGCAGGCTCCACGTTGTCCGTGCAGAGCTGGACATGGAGCTCACTCCTGCAAACCATAAGATCATGACCTGAGCTGAAATCAGGAGTCAGACGCTTAAATGACTTGAGCCACCCAGGTGCCCCCAACCACTGATCTTTTTACTGTCTCCAAAGTTTTACCTTTTCCAGAATGTCAGGGAGTGAGAATCATGTAGGATGTAACCTCTCCAGATTGGCGTCTTTCACTCAGCAACATGCATTTAAAGTTCCCTGGTGTCTTTTTATGGCTTGATAGCTCATTTCTTTTTAACACAATAACATTCCATTGTATGGATGTACTACAGTCTGTTATCCATTTGTCTATTGAAGGACATCTTGGTTGCTTCCAACTTTTGGCAGTTTTGAATAAAGCTGCTATAAATATTCATGTGCAGGTTTTTATGTGTACATAAGTTGGCAACTCATTGGGTAAATACCAAATATTGTAATTGCTGGATTATATGGAAAGAGTATGTTTAGTTTTATAAGAAACAGCCAAACTGTCTTCCTAAATGGCTGTACTATTTTACATTCACGTCAGCAACAAAGGAGAGTGAGTGCCTGCAGTTCCATCTTACCAGAATTTGATATTGTCAGTGTTTTGGATTTTGGCCTAATAGGTGTGTAGTAGTATCTCATTGTTTTGATCTGCAATTCTCTAATGATGTGGTATTGAGCATCTTTTCATATGCTTATTTGCTATCTTTATATGGAAGATGTTGGTTTAAATCTTTTGTGTGTGTGTGTTATTATATATATTTTTTAATGCTTATATTTTAGAGAGTGTGTGTACACACACACACACACACACACACACACACACACGAGTGGGGGAGGGGCAGAGAGAGAGGGAAACAGAATTTGAAACAGGCTTCAGGCTCTGAGCTGTCAGTACAGAGCCCAATGAGGGGTCCAAACTCATGAACCATGAGATCATGACCTGAGCTAAAGTTGGACGCTAAACTGACTGAGCCAGCTAGTTGCACCTGAAGATTTTATTTATTTATTTTTAATTTTTAAAAATGTTTTATTTATTTTTGAGAGAGACAGAGTGAGAGTAGGAAAGGGACAGAGAGAAAGGGAGACACAGAATCTGAAGCAGGCTCCAGGCTCTGAGCTTTCAGCCCATGCTTGAACCCATGAATTGTGAGATCATGACCTGAGCTGAAGTTGGACATTTCACCAACTGAACCACATAGACATCCCGAAATTTTATTTTTCAGTAATCTCTATACCCATTGTGGGGCTTGAACTCACAACCCTGAGATTGAGAGCTGCATGCTCTACTGACTGAGCCAGCCAGGAACACCTGTATTGTTGAGTTCTAAGAATTCTTTGTATAGTTTGGATTGTAGTCCTTTATCAGAGGTGTATTTTGCACATACTTCCTCCCAGTCTGTGCCTTATCTTTTTTATTCTCTTAACTGTATTTCTATCATTTTATTATTTTAAGGTTTTTTTTTTTTTTTTTTTTTGAGAGAGTGTGAGAACAAGTGGGGGAAGGGCAGAAAGACAGAGAGGGAGACAGAGGATCCACAGCAGGCTCTGTGCTGACATCAGAGAGCCCCATGCGGGGCTCAAACTCATGAACCCCGAGATCATGATCTGAGCTGAAGTCAGATACTTAACTGACTGAGCCACCCAGGTATCCCATCTATCACTTTACTTTTTAATTTCTATATATTATTATGTATACTTTTAATTTCTGCATATTATTATATTTCAAGTAGGTTTCTTTTAGAAATCTGGATCTTTTTAGTTTGTTTTGTTTTTTTAATCTCATAATCTCTGCTTTTAAATTGGGGTATTTAGATTATTTACATTTAATGTAATTTTTTTAAAGTTTATTTTTGAGAGAGAGTGTGTGTGTGAGCAGTGGAGGAGCAGTGAGAGAGGGAGAGAGGGAATCCTAAGCAGGCTCTGTGCTGTTAGCACAGAGCCCAACTTGGGGCTCAGACTCATGCACTATGAGATCATGACCTAAGCCAAAATCTGGAGTCAGATGTTTGACCAACTGAGCCACCCAGGCACATCCATTTAATGTAATTTTTAAAAATTGTGATAAAATATACATAATATAATTTACCATCTTAACCATTTTTAAGTATACAACTAGTGGTATTCAGTACATTCATGTCTATCCATCTCCAGAACTCTTTTTAACTTGGAAAACTAGAACTCTACTTATTAAAGAATAACACTTCATCCCCTCCCCCCCCCCCCCCCCCCACCTCTGGCTACTGCTATTCTGTTTTCTGTCTCTGAATTTGACTCCTCCAGGCACCTCATATAAGTAGAATCAGACTGGGGTGCTTGGTGGCTCAGTAGGTTAAGCGACTTTGCTCAGGTCATGATCTCACAGTTTGTGGGCTCAAGCCCTGCGTTGGGCTTTGTGCTGATAGGTCAGAGCCTGGAGTCTCCTTCAGATTCTGTGTTTCCTTCTCTCTGTGCGCCTTCCCCCTCTCAAAAATAAATTAACATGAAAAAGGTTTTATAAAAAAGGAGACTGTATTTGTCCTTTGTGACTGGTTTATTTCACTCAGCCAGAATTTCCTTTCTTTCTGAGGTTGGATACTGTTCCATTCTATGTATATATCACATTTTGAAAATCCATTAATCGATTAGTAGGCATTTGGGTTGCTTCCACCTTTTGGCTTTTGTGAATAATGCTATGAATGTGGGTATACAAATATCTCTTTGAGTCCCTGCTTTCAGTTCTTTTGGGTATATGCCCAGAGATAGAATTTCTGGGTCATACATGAATTCTATTTTTAATTTTTAAAAGAACTTCCATACTGTTTTCTATCATGGTGGCACCATTTTAAATTCCCACCAACAGTGCACAGTGGTTCTAATTCCTCCCTATCCTCATCAACACTTGATATTTTCTGTGTTTTTGACAGCAACCATCCTAATGGGTGTGAGGTGGTTTGGATTTAACTCTACCATTTTGTTTTATCTTTTCTGTTTGTCTCCTCTTTTTTATTCCCTTTTCCCCCCTTTCTTGGAGTCTTTTGGATTATTTAAATATGGTTTAGTATACCGTTTTAATATACGTGTTGGTAAAAGGGATTTTGCAGATATGATTAAGGATTATGAGATGGGGTGATTATTTTGGATTATCTGAGTGAGCCTAGTGTCATCATCACAAGGGTGCTTATAAGAGGGAGGCAGGACAGTCAGAGCCAGGAAAAGGAAATGTGACGAAGAAAGTAGAGGTTGGAGTGATGTGCTCTGAGATGGAGGAAGGGGCCACAAGCCAAGGCATACAGGCCGCCTCTAGAAGCCAGAAGAGTTGAGGAAAAACGATTCTTCCCTAGAGCTCCAGGAAGGAACACAGGTCTGTTGACACCTTACTTTTAGCACATTTAAGACCCATTTTTTACTTCTGGCCTCCAGAAGCATAAAATAGTACATTTGTGTTGCCCTGATCCATAAGTTTACAGTAGTTATTTTTACAGCAGCAGGAGAAAAATGATACAGCCCCACATGTGCACCACCCAGAGCCAGTCTAGGAGGACCTGGGGGTGGTCCACGTCATAGTTTGGATCCCACGGCCTTTGCTGTGTTGACCTGGGTCACTTCTATGCATGTGCAACTCTGGCTTTCATCCAGGAATTTAAAGACCCTCCTTCTCCCGCTCCCTCCTCTTTGATACCTTCTCCCACACTCTTGGGCTCCCAAGAGCTCCCTTTCCTGGTGGTCTAGCTGGAAAGAGAGAAAAGGACCTTCAGGGATATGCCTATTAATCATCATCGTTGATGCCACGAGACCAATTTATCACCGAGGCCCTGCTGTGTTTAGGTCTGGAGAGTCTCGAAAGAGTGTGTTCCTTCTGAGATTCTGGCTGCCCTAGAGTGTAAGCTGAGAAATACAGAAGATAAAAGGGAAACCTGGGAATTCACCATTGTGTGGGCCATTGTGTGAGTGCTGTGTTTCCTACCCAGTTCACCTGCTTTATGTATTTTTCAGAATCCTTAGGTAATTGCTTATGTCTTTTATCCAGGACTCGTAGTTGTCACCGGTGGGAGAGAGAGAGTGGAGTGTGCTTGCGGAATCTTAACCAGAACCAGAAATTCCCTCATTTCTTTGTTCACTTTAAAAAACTCCCTGCCTTTTTTTCCCTTCTGTTTGTCTTAAGGCATTACCTACTTTTTTTTTTTTTTTGTTAACTCTTACCTTCTTTCTACCTTAGTATACATTTCTAACATGAACTTTTTTTTTCTAATTCTAATCTTTGTATTGTCCCAATTTTAGTGTGTGTGCTGAAGCGAGCACTCTCGTTCTTCCTGAGTTATTTCATATCCTTTGTGAGTTTTTCTAATTCAGGTTTATATTGTTCTTTCATTTCTCTGTTATTGTTTTGTGTCCTTTGGCTTGTTTTGAAATAGTAGGTCATAGTTTTCATGTATTTTTTAGGCATGTCTTTCTGGAGGGCTTTTATTGCCTATAGGGGTTAGCCTTCTTTTAAAGTTTTTTTTTTCTTGTAATAAATTTATATGAGATTTCCCTTCAGTCTGTTTGTTGCTCACTTTTATAGGAAATTTCCTTGAACTTTTAGAAGGAAGCCTGAATTCCACGATGCTAGAGCTCTCTCTTCTGTTAATTTTGTGAAGTGTTGTGTTTAAAAATTTTTTTTTTTTTAATCTTTATTTCTGAGAAAGACAGAGTGCGAGCCGGGGAGGAACAGGAGAGGGAGGGAGACAGGCTCCAGGAGAGAAGCAGGCTCCAGACTCCAAGTTGCCAGCACAGAGCCCGACGTGGGGCTCAAACTCATGACCTATGGGATCATGACCTGAGCCAAAGTCAGACACTTAACTGACTGAGCCACCCAGGCACCCCGGTGAAGTGTTTAAATACAGGACTGCTTACTGTCTGAAATCCCTCGATTTGGTCCCCTCCTTTAATCTGGATCTCTTTGGTCTCTGTGTTGTTCAGTTTAGACTCTGTCCCTAGTAGCTTTGTGTCTGTGGGTTGTGGTCCTGAAAGGGGGCTTTGACATATTGTTTTTAAGAATTCACAAGTCTCGGGGCGCCTGGGTGGCTTAGTCGGTTAAGTGTCCAACTTT